>NC_141536.1:109175998-109509498 GCF_021556685.1 Rattus norvegicus
GCAGAACACTCTGTCCCCATAACTGGCTGAAAGAAAACAGGAAAACAGGTCTACAGCACTCCTGACACACAGGTTATAGGACAGTCTAGCCACTGTCAGAAATAGCAGAACAAAGTAACACTAGAGATAATCTGATGGCGAGAGGCAAGCGCAGGAACCCAAGCAACAGAAACCAAGACTACATGGCATCATCGGAGCCCAATTCTCCCACCAAAGCAAACACGGAATATCCAAACACACCAGAAAAGCAAGACCTAGTTTCAAAATCATATTTGATCATGATGCTGGAGGACTTCAAGAAAGACATAAAGAACTCCCTTAGAGAACAAGTAGAAGCCTACAGAGAGGAATCGCAAAAATCCCTGAAAGAATTCCAGGAAAACACAATCAAACAGTTGAAGGAATTAAAAATGGAAATAGAAGCAATCAAGAAAGAACACATGGAAACAACCCTGGACATAGAAAATCAAAAGAAAAGACAAGGAGCTGTAGATACAAGCTTCAGCAACAGAATTCAAGAGATGGAAGGGAGAATCTCGGGAGCAGAAGATTCCATAGAAATCATTGACTCAACTGTCAAAGATAATGTAAAGCAGAAAAAGTTACTGGTCCAAAACATACAGGAAATCCAGGACTCAATGAGAAGGTCAAACCTAAGGATAATAGGTATAGAAGAGAGTGAAGACTCCCAGCTCAAAGGACCAGTAAATATCTTCAACAAAATCATAGAAGAAAACTTCCCTAACCTAAAAAAAGAGATACCCATAGGCATAAAAGAAGCCTACAGAACTCCAAATAGATTGGACCAGAAAAGAAACACCTCCCGTCACATAATTGTCAAAACACCAAACGCACAAAATAAAGAAAGAATATTAAAAGCAGTAAGGGAAAAAGGTCAAGTAACATATAAAGGCAGACCTATCAGAATCACACCAGACTTTTCGCCAGAAACTATGAAGGCCAGAAGATCCTGGACAGATGTCATACAGACCCTAAGAGAACACAAATGCCAGCCCAGGTTACTGTATCCTGCAAAACTCTCAATTAACATAGATGGAGAAACCAAGATATTCCATGACAAAACCAAATTTACACAATATCTTTCTACAAGTCCAGCACTACAAAGGATAATAAAGGGTAAAGCCCAACATAAGGAGGCAAGCTATACCCTAGAAGCAAGAAACTAATCATCTTGGCAACAAAACAAAGAGAATGAAAGCACACAAACATAACCTCACTTCCAAATATGAATATAACGGGAAGCAATAATCACTATTCCTTAATATCTCTCAATATCAATGGCCTCAACTCCCCAATAAAAAGACATAGATTAACAAACTGGATACGCAACGAGGACCCTGCATTCTGCTGCCTACAGGAAACACACCTCAGAGACAAAGACAGACATTACCTCAGAGTGAAAGGCTGGAAAACAATTTTCCAAGCAAATGGTCAGAAGAAGCAAGCTGGAGTAGCCATTCTAATATCAAATAAAATCAATTTTCAACTAAAAGACATCAAAAAAGATAAGGAAGGACACTTCATATTCATCAAAGGAAAAATCCACCAAGATGAACTCTCAATCCTAAATATCTATGCCCCAAATACAAGGGCACCTACATATGTAAAAGAAACCTTACTAAAGCTCAAAACACACATTGCACCTCACACAATAATAGTGGGAGATTTCAACACCCCACTCTCATCAATGGACAGATCATGGAAACAGAAATTAAACAGAGATGTAGACAGACTAAGAGAAGTCATGAGCCAAATGGACTTAACGGATATTTATAGAACATTCTATCCTAAAGCAAAAGGATATACCTTCTTCTCAGCTCCTCATGGTACTTTCTCCAAAATTGACCATATAATTGGTCAAAAAACGGGCCTCAACAGGTACAGAAAGATAGAAATAATCCCATGCGTGCTATAGGACCACCACGGCCTAAAACTGGTCTTCAATAACAATAAGGGAAGAATGCCCACATATACGTGGAAATTGAACAATGCTCTACTCAATGATAACCTGGTCAAGGAAGAAATAAAGAAAGAAATTAAAAACTTTTTAGAATTTAATGAAAATGAAGGTACAACATACCCAAACTTATGGGACACAATGAAAGCTGTGCTAAGAGGAAAACTCATAGCGCTGAGTGCCTGCAGAAAGAAACAGGAAAGAGCATATGTCAGCAGCTTGACAGCACACCTAAAAGCTCTAGAACAAAAAGAAGCAAATACACCCAGGAGGAGTAGAAGGCAGGAAATAATCAAACTCAGAGCTGAAATCAACCAAGTAGAAACAAAAAGGACCATAGAAAGAATCAACAGAACCAAAAGTTGGTTCTTTGAGAAAATCAACAAGATAGATAAACCCTTAGCCAGACTAACGAGAGGACACAGAGAGTGCGTCCAAATTAACAAAATCAGAAATGAAAAGGGAGACATAACTACAGATTCAGAGGAAATTCAAAAAATCATCAGATCTTACTATAAAAACCTATATTCAACAAAACTTGAAAATCTTCAGGAAATGGACAATTTCCTAGACAGATACCAGGTATCGAAGTTAAATCAGGAACAGATAAACCAGTTAAACAACCCCATAACTCCTAAGGAAATAGAAGCAGTCATTAAAGGTCTCCCAACCAAAAAGAGCTCAGGTCCAGACGGGTTTAGTGCAGAATTCTATCAAACCTTCATAGAAGACCTTATACCAATATTATCCAAACTATTCCACAAAATTGAAACAGATGGAGCCCTACCGAATTCCTTCTATGAAGCCACAATTACTCTTATACCTAAACCACACAAAGACCCAACAAAGAAAGAGAACTTCAGACCAATTTCCCTTATGAATATCGACGCAAAAATACTCAATAAAATTCTGGCAAACCGAATTCAAGAGCACATCAAAACAATCATCCACCATGATCAAGTAGGCTTCATCCCAGGCATGCAGGGATGGTTTAATATAAGGAAAACCATCAACGTGATCCATCATATAAACAAACTGAAAGAACAGAACCACATGATCATTTCATTAGATGCTGAGAAAGCATTTGACAAAATTCAACACCCCTTCATGATAAAAGTCCTGGAAAGAATAGGTATTCAAGGCCCATACCTAAACATAGTAAAAGCCATATACAGCAAACCAGTTGCTAACATTAAACTAAATGGAGAGAAACTTGAAGCAATCCCACTAAAATCAGGGACTAGACAAGGCTGCCCACTCTCTCCCTACTTATTCAATATAGTTCTTGAAGTTCTAGCCAGAGCAATCAGACAGCAAAAGGAGATCAAGTGGATACAGATCGGAAAAGAAGAGGTCAAAATATCACTATTTGCAGACGACATGATAGTATATTTAAGTGATCCCAAAAGTTCCACCAGAGAACTAGTAAAGCTGATAAACAACTTCAGCAAAGTGGCTGGGTATAAAATTAACTCAAATAAATCAGTTGCCTTCCTCTATACAAAAGAGAAACAAGCCGAGAAAGAAATTAGGGAAACGACACCCTTCATAATAGACCCAAATAATATAAAGTACCTCGGTGTGACTTTAACCAAGCAAGTAAAAGATCTGTACAATAAGAACTTCAAGACACTGAGGAAAGAAATTGAAGAAGACCTCAGAAGATGGAAAGATCTCCCATGCTCATGGATTGGCAGGATTAATATAGTAAAAATGGCCATTTTACCAAAAGCAATCTACAGATTCAATGCAATCCCCATCAAAATACCAATCCAATTCTTCAAAGAGTTAGACAGAACAATTTGCAAATTCATCTGGAATAACAAAAAATCCAGGATAGCTAAAGCTATCCTCAACAATAAGAGGACTTCAGGGGGAATCACTATCCCTGAACTCAAGCAGTATTACAGAGCAATAGTGATAAAAACTGCATGGTATTGGTACAGAGACAGACAGATAGACCAATGGAATAGAATTGAAGACCCAGAAATGAACCCACACACCTATGGGCACTTGATTTTTGACAAAGGAGCCAAAACCATCAAATGGAAAAAAGATAGCATTTTCAGCAAATGGTGCTGGTTCAACTGGAGGGCAACATGTAGAAGAATGCAGATCGATCCATGCTTATCACCCTGTACAAAGCTTAAGTCCAAGTGGATCAAGGACCTCCACATCAAACCAGACACACTCAAACTAATAGAAGAAAAACTAGGGAAGCATCTGGAACACATGGGCACTGGAAAAAATTTCCTGAACAAAACACCAATGGCTTATGCTCTAAGATCAAGAATCGACAAATGGGATCTCATAAAACTGCAAAGCTTCTGTAAGGCAAAGGACACTGTGGTTAGGACAAAACGACAACCAACAGATTGGGAAAAGATCTTTACCAATCCTATAACAGATAGAGGCCTTATATCCAAAATATACAAAGAACTCAAGAAGTTAGACCGCAGGGAAACAAATAACCCTATTAAAAAATGGGGTTCAGAGCTGAACAAAGAATTCACAGCTGAGGAATGCCGAATGGCTGAGAAACACCTAAAGAAATGTTCAACATCTTTAGTAATAAGGGAAATGCAAATCAAAACAACCCTGAGATTTCACCTCACACCACTGAGAATGGCTAAGATCAAAAACTCAGGTGACAGCAGATGCTGGAGAGGATGTGGAGAAAGAGGAACACTCCTCCATTGTTGGTGGGATTGCAGACTGGTAAAACCATTCTGGAAATCAGTCTGGAGGTTCCTCAGAAAATTGGACATTGAACTGCCTGAGGATCCAGCCATACCTCTCTTGGGCATATACCCAAAAGATGCCTCAACATATAAAAGAGACACGTGCTCCACTATGTTCATCGCAGCCTTATTTATAATAGCCAGAAACTGGAAAGAACCCAGATGCCCTTCAACAGAGGAATGGATACAGAAAATGTGGTACATCTACACAATGGAATATTACTCAGCTATCAAAAACAACGAGTTTATGAAATTCGTAGGCAAATGGTTGGAACTGGAAAATATCATCCTGAGTGAGCTAACCCACTCACAGAAAGACATACATGGTGTGCACTCAATGATAAGTGGCTATTAGCCCAAATGCTTGAATTACCCTAGATCTCTAGAACAAAGGAAACTCAAGACGGATGATCAAAATGTGAATGCTTCACTCCTTCTTTAAATGAGGAAAAAGAATACCCTTGGCAGGGAAGGGAGAGGCAAAGATTAAAACAGAGACTGAAGGAACACCCATTCAGAGCCTGCCCCACAGGTGGCCCATACATATACAGCCACCCAATTAGACAAGATGGATGAAGCAAAGAAGTGCAGACCGACAGGAGCCGGATGTAGATCGCTCCTGAGAGACACAGCCAGAATACAGCAAATACAGAGGCGAATGCCAGCAGCAAACCAATGAACTGAGAATAGGTCCCCCTTTGAAGGAATCAGAGAAAGAACTGGAAGAGCTTGAAGGTGCTCGAGACCCCAAAAGTACAACAATGTCAAGCAACCAGAGCTTCCAGGGACTAAGCCACTACCTAAAGACTATACATGGACTGACCCTGGACTCTGTCCCCATAGGTAGCAATGAATATCCTAGTAAGAGCACCAGTGGAAGGAGAAGCCCTGGGTCCTGCTAAGACTGAACCCCCAGTGAACTAGACTATGCGGGGAGGGTGGCAATGGGGGGAGGTTTGGGAGGGGAACACCCACAAGGAAGGGGAGGGGGGAGGGTGATGTCTGTCCGGAAACCGGGAAAGGGAATAACACTTGAAATGTATATAAGAAATACTCAAGATAATAAAAAAAATAAAATTAAATTAAAAAAAAAAGAAAATCACATATAAAAAAAAGAGTTTCTGGGTAATCTAATAACATCATAAGAATTGCATGTATTTCTGAATTTTGAACTTAGTCATAAGGACTCTAAACCACCTATATTTTTATTATTATAAAAAATATATATTATTTATTTGCATCTGTATAAAATGTAGGGCCTCTAGAAATTGGAATTCGTTTTACTATATGAGGGATAATTCAATTAGTTCTTATAAACTGAAATAGCTTGCCTTTGAGGTATTTGTTGTTAGTATTGTAAGGTCTTGCTAATGTACATTTTCTACTCATAATGAGGTAGTCTCAGTATTAGTAAAAGGTACCCCAATTTCTGCTGGGTCTATTTCTGATAACTGACGAAGTCTTACTTTTCTTTAAGAATCAATTCAGAAACCTTTTCTAGATGTATTTTTAGTTTTGTTTGTTTTTTTACTCTGTTTGTGTGCTAAAAATCCATTCTAAGATACAATCTTCCATTTGTATAGAATTCTGGTGGGAGAATTACTAAAAGGTAAGATAAGTAAGATATAAGCAATCTTTAGATCAATACAATCAATATATCTAACCTGGTGTTTCTTTTCTACTAGAGCCAAATCCTTTTTAGCCTCAGCTGACAATTTTCTTTGATTTATGTCTTTATTACCATGTAAGGTTTGAAATAAATTATTAGCTCTTGAGTAGTCAATGCAATGTATCCTGTAGCCAGCTAATATCTCTCAGCAACTTTTGAAAATCATTAAGAGTTCTTAATTGATCTCTCCTGATTTGTATTATTTTGTGGTCAAATCGTTTGTAGACCTACCTTATATCCTAGATAATTAATATAATCTCCTCTTTGTATTTTTTTCAGGAGAAATTTCTAATCTCTATTAAGGTAAGTTTTTCTGTGATTCATCAAACATTTTTTCTATGCTATTTCTATTTGAATAAGCCAGCAAAGTATAACTGTAAATTTTGGGCTGTGGGATCTACTTATGAATTATTACTAATGGCTGCTCTACAAAGTATTGGCATAAAGTAGGACTATTTAACATTCCTTATGGCAAGACTTTCCAATGGTACCTCTGTACTAGACAACTTCTATTTCAAGTAAATATCAAGGGCTGGAGAGATTGCTCAGTGGTTAAGAACACTAACTGCTCTTTGATAGGTCCTGAGTTCAAGTCCCATGGTAGCTCATAACCATCTGTAATGAGATCTGATACCCTCTTCTGTGTACTTATGTATAATAAATAAATGTCTCTTTTTAAAAAAGTAGGTATTGAGAAAGCAAACCTTTTCTTATCATGTTCATGTAAAGAGCTTATGAGAAAGTAATCTTTTAAATCAATCACAATAATAGGCCATTCCTTACGTAACAAGAAGGACAATGGGATTCAAGGCTATACAAAGCTCATTGACTGAATGATTTTTATTAACTGCTCTCGAATCTGTCAACATCCTCCATTTGCCAGATTTTTTTAAATCTTTATTAACTTGAGTATTTCTTATTTACATTTCAATTATTATTCCCCGTCCCGGTTTCCAGGTCAACATCCCCTAACACATCGCCCTGCCCTTCTATATGGGCTTCCCCTCCCGATCCTCCCCCCATTACCACCCTCCCCCCAACAATCACGTTCACTAGGTGTTCAGTCTTGGTAGGACCAAGGGCTTCCCCTTCCACTGGTGCTCTTACTAGGCTATTCATTGCTATCTATTGTGGGGAGCAGGTGTGGCGGCAATCCCAAGATGGTGCCCAGGACTGCTGCCAAGTCTTATGACAAGCACCTGACTTCCTCATACACCCAAAGTAAGCCATGCCCATCGTGAGAGCTGTGCAGGTGCACCATGACACAAGATCAGACCATTTGGCGTGGACCTATGAGCTGAGACTACGTAGACTGGACTGATGGGGCATGGTTACGGGTTTTGTAGTAGGGAGTGTGCTTGGGGGTAGGAGATTGCTGCTTGCATGCAGAAAGAAAGGTTCCTGAATAAAGTGCTTTGAGAAGAACGTCGTGGTGTCACTCCATTCTGCAGGACGGAGACGGAGATGACAAGTGGTGGCCCATATGGGACATTTGTTCAGAACTCATCGCAGTCAGGGTGGCTAGCCAGTAAGCTCCCAGGTAAGTGGGATGAGCAAAGCTCTCGGGTTAAGACTATAATGTTCCTGTAAATAGGAAAAACTACACGCCCGAAAGCAGAACACTCTGTTCCCATAACTGGCTGAAAGAAAACAGGAAAACAGGTCGACAGCACTCCTGACACACAGGCTTATAGGACAGTCTAGCCACTGTCAGAAATAGCAGAACAAAGTAACACTAGAGATAATCTGATGGCGAGGGGCAAGCGCAGGAACCCAAGCAACAGAAACCAAGACTACATGGCATCATCGGAGCCCAATTCTCCCACCAAAGCAAACACGGAATATCCAAACACACCAGAAAAGCAAGATCTAGTTTCAAAATCATATTTGATCATGATGCTGGAGGACTTCAAAAGACGTGAAGAACTCCCTAAAAGAACAAGTAGAAGCCTACAGAGAGGAATCGCAAAAATCCCTGAAAGAATTCCAGGAAATCATAAATAAACAAGTAGAAGCCCATAGAGAGGAGTCACAAAAATCCATGAAAGAATTCCAGGAAATCATAAATAAACAAGTAGAAGCCCATAGAGAGTAGTCACAAAAATCCCTGAAAGAATTCCAGGAAAACACAATCAAACAGTTGAAGGAATTAAAAATGGAAATAGAAGCAATCAAGAAAGAACACATGGAAACAACCCTGGATATAGAAAACCAAAAGAAGAGACAAGGAGCTGTAGATACGAGCTTCACCAACAGAATACAAGAGATGGAAGAGAGAATCTCAGGAGCAATAGATACAAGCATCACCAACAGAATACAAGAGATACAAGAGAGAATCTCAGGAGCAGAAGATTCCATAGAAATCATCGATACAACTGTCAAAGATAATGTAAAACGGAAAAAGCTACTGGTCCAAAACATACAGGAAATCCAGGACTCAATGAGAAGATCAAACCTAAGGATAATAGGTATAGAAGAGAGTGAAGACTCCCAGCTCAAAGGACCAGTAAATATCTTCAACAAAATCATAGAAGAAAACTTCCCTAACCTAAAAAAAGAGATACCCATAGGCATACAAGAAACCTACAGAACTCCAAATAGATTGGACAAGAAAAGAAACACCTCCAGTCACATAATAGTCAAAACATCAAACGCACAAAATAAAGAAAGAATATTAAAAGCAGTAAGGGAAAAAGGTCAAGTAACATATAAAGGCAGACCTATCAGAATTACACCAGACTTTTCGCCAGAAAATATGAAAGCCAGAAGATCCTGGACAGATGTCATACAGACCCTAAGAGAACACAAATGCCAGCCCAGGTTACTGTATCCTGCAAAACTCTCAATTAACATGGATGGAGAAACCAAGATATTCCATGACAAAACCAAATTTACACAATATCTTTCTACAAATCCAGCACTACGAAGGATAATAAATGGTAAAGCCCAATATAAGGAGGCAAGCTATACCCTAGAAGAAGCAAGAAATGAATCATCTTGGCAACAAAACAAAGAGAAGAAAAGCACACAAACATAACCTCACATCCAAATATGAATATAACAGGAAGGAATAATCACTATTCCTTAATATCTCTCAACATCAATGGCCTCAGCTCCCCAATAAAAAGACATAGATTAACAAACTGGATACGAAACGAGGACCCTGCATTCTGCTGCCTACAGGAAACACACCTCAGAGACAAAGACAGACACTACCTCAGAGTGAAAGGGTGGAAAACAACTTTCCAAGCAAATGGTCAGAAGAAGCAAGCTGGAGTAGCCATTCTAATATCAAATAAAATCAATTTTCAACTAAAATTCATCAAAAAAGATAAGGAAGGACACTTCATATTCATCAAAGGAAAAATCCACCAAGATGAACTCTCAATCCTAAATATATATGCCCCAAACACAAGGGCACCTACATACATAAAAGAAACCTTACTAAAGTTCAAAACACACATTGCACCTCACACAATGATAGTAGGAGACTTCAACACCCCTCTCATCAATGGACAGGTCATGGAAACAGAAATTGAACAGAGATGTAGACAGACTAAGAGAAGTCATGAGCCAAATGGACTTAACAGATATTTATAGAACATTCTATCCTAAAGCAAAAGGATATACCTTCTTCTCAGCTCCTCATGGTACTTTCTCCAAAATTGACCATATAACTGGTTAAAAAACGGGCCTCAACAGGTACAGAAAGATAGAAATAATCCCATGTGTGCTATTGGACCACCACAGCCTAAAACTGGTCTTCAATAACAATAAGGGAAGAATGCCCACATATACGTGGAAATTGAACAATGCTCTACTCAATGATAACCTGGTCAAGGAAGAAATAAAGAAAGAAATTAAAGACTTTTTAGAATTTAATGAAAATGAATGTACAACATATCCAAACTTATGGGACACAATGAAAGCTGTGCTAAGAGGAAAACTTATACTGCTGAGTGCCTGCAGAAAGAAACAGCACATCTAAAATCTCTAGAACAAAAAGAAGCAAATACACCAAGGAGGAGTAGAAGGCAGGAAATAATCAAACTCAGAGCTGAAATCAACCAAGTAGAAACAAAAAGGACCATAGAAAGAATCAACAGAACCAAAAGTTGGTTCTTTGAGAAAATCAACAAGATAGATAAACCCTTAGCCAGACTAACGAGAGGACACAGAGAGTGTGTCCAAATTAACAAAATCAGAAATGAAAAGGGAGACATAACTACAGATTCAGAGGGAATTCAAAAAATCATCAGATCTTACTATAAAAGCCTATATTCAACAAAACTTGAAAATCTACAGGAAATGGACAATTTCCTAGACAGATACCAGGTCCCGAAGTTAAATCAGGAACAGATAAACCAGTTAAACAACCCCATAACTCCTATGGAAATAGAAGCAGTCATTAAAGGTCTCCCAACCAAAAAGAGCCCAGGTCCAGATGGGTTTAGTGCAGAATTCTATCAAACTTCATAGAAGACCTCGTACCAATATTATCCAAAATATTCCACAAAATTGAAACAGATGGAGCTCTACCAAATTCCTTCTATGAAGCCACAATTACTCTTATACCTAAACCACACAAAGACCCAACAAAGAAAGAGAACTTCAGACCAATTTCCCTTATGAATATCGACGCAAAAATAATCAATAAAATTCTGGCAAACCGAATCCAAGCGCACATCAAAACAATCATCCACTATGATCAAGTAGGCTTCATCCCAGGCATGCAGGGATGGTTTAATATATGGACAACCATCAATGTGATCCATTATATAAACAAACTGAAAGAACAAAACCACATGATCATTTCATTAGATGCTGAGAAATCATTTGACAAAATTCAACACCCCTTCATGATAAAAGTCCTGGAAAGAAAAGGAATTCAAGGCCCATACCTAAACATAGTAAAAGCCATTAACAGCAAACCAGTTGCTAACATTAAACTAAATGGAGAGAAACTTGAAGCAATCCCACTAAAATCAGGGACTAGACAAGGCTGCCCACTCTCTCCCTACTTATTTGATATATTTCTTGAAGTTCTAGCCAGAGCAATCAGACAACAAAAGACGATCAAGGTGATACAGATCGGAAAAGTAGAAGTCAAAATATCACTATTTGCAGATGATATGATAGTATATTTAAGTGATCCCAAAAGTTCCACCAGAGAACTACTAAAGCTGATAAACAACTTCAGCAAAGTGGCTGGGTATAAAATTAACTCAAATAAATCAGTTGCCTTCCTCTACACAAAAGAGAAACAAGCCGAGAAAGAAATTAGGGAAACGACACCCTTCATAATAGACCCAAATAATGTAAAGTACCTCGGTGTGACTTCAACCAAGCAAGTGAAAGATCTGTACAATAAGAACTTCAAGACTCTGAAGAAAGAATTGAAAAAGATCTCAGAAGATGGAAAGATCTCCCATGCTCATGGATTGACAGCATTAATATAGTAAAAATGGCCATTTTACCAAAAGCAATCTACAGATTCAATGCAATCCCCATCAAAATATCAATCCAATTCTTCAAAGAGTTAGACAGAACAATTTGCAAATTCATCTGGAATAACAAAAAACCCAGGATAGCTAAAACTATCCTCAACAATAAAAGGACTTCAGGGGGAATCACTATCCCTGAACTCAAGCAGTATTACAGAGCAATAGTGATAAAAACTGCATGGTATTGGTACAGAGACAGACAGATAGACCAATGGAACAGAATTGAAGACCCAGAAATGAACCCACACACCTATGGTCACTTGATTTTTGACAAAGGAGCTAAAACCATCAAATGGAAAAAAGATAGCATTTTCAGCAAATGGTGCTGGTTCATCTGGAGGTCAACATGTAGAAGAATGCAGATCGATCCATGCTTATCACCCTGTACAAAGCTTAAGTCCAAGTGGATCAAGGACCTCCACATCAAACCAGACACACTCAAACCAATAGAAGAAAAACTAGGGAAGCATCTGGAACACATGGGCACTGGAAAAAATTTCCTGAACAAAACACCAATGGCTTATGCTCTAAGATCAAGAATCGACAAATGGGATCTCATAAAACTGCAAAGCTTCTGTAAGGCAAAGGACACTGTGGTTAGGACAAATCGGCAACCAACAGATTGGGAAAAGATCTTTACCAGTCCTACAGCACATAGAGGCCTTATATCCAAAATATACAAAGAACTCAAGAAGTTAGACCGCAGGGAGACAAATAACCCTATTAAAAAATGGGGTTCAGAGCTAAACAAAGAATTCACAGCTGAGGAATGCCAAATGGCTGAGAAACACCTAAAGAAATGTTCAACATCTTTAGTCATAAGGGAAATGCAAATCAAAACAACCCTGAGATTTCACCTCACACCAGTGAGAATGGCTAAGATCAAAAACTCAGGTGACAGCAGATGCTGGCGAGGATGTGGAGAAAGAGGAACACTCCTCCATTGTTGGTGGGATTGCAGACTGCTACAACCATTCTGGAAATCAGTCTGGAGGTTCCTCAGAAAATTGAACATTGAACTGCCTGAGGACCCAGCTAAACCTTTCTCGGGCATGTACCCAAAAAATGCCCCAACATATAAAAAAGACACGTGCTCCACTATGTTCATAGCAGCCTTATTTATAATAGCCAGAAGCTGGAAAGAATCCAGATGCCCTTCAACAGAGGAATGGATACAGAAAATGTGGTACATCTACACAATGGAATATTACTCAGCTATCAAAAACAATGTCTTTATGAAATTCGTAGGCAAATCGTCGGAACTGGAAAATATCATCCTGAGTTAGGTAACCCAATCACAGAAAAACACACATGGTATGCCCTCATTGATAAGTGGCTATTAGCCCAAATGCTTGAATTACCCTAGATGCCTAGAACACATGAAACTCAAGACGGATGATCAAAATGTGAATGCTTCACTCCTTCTCTAAAAGGGGAACAAGAATACCCTTGGCAGGGAAGAGAGAGGCAAAGATTAAAACAGAGACTGAAGGAACACCCATTCAGAGCCTACCCCACATGTGGCCCATGCATATACAGCCACCCAATTAGACAAGATGGATGAAGAAAAGAAGTGCAGGCCGACAGGAGCCGGATGTAGATCGCTCCTGAGAGACACAGCTAGAATACAGGAAATACAGAGGCGAATGCCAGCAGCAAACCACTGAACTGAGAATAGGACCCCCGTTGAAGGAATCAGAGAAAGAACTGGAAGAGCTTAAAGGGGCTCGAGACCCCATATGTACAACAATGCCAAGCAACCAGAGCTTCCAGGGACTAAGCCACTACCTAAAGACTATACATGGACTGACCCTGGACTCTGACCTCATAGGTAGCAATGAATATCCTAGTTAGAGCACAAGTGGAAGGGGAAGCCCTGGTTCCTGCTAAGACTGAACCCCCAGTGAACTAGATTGTTGGGGGGAGGGTGGCAAGGGGGGAGGATGGGGAGGGGAACACCCATAAAGAAGGGGAGGAGGGAGGGGGATGTTTGCCCGGAGACCGGGAAAGGGAATAACACTCGAAATGTAAATAAGAAATACTCAAGTTAATTAAAAAAAAAAGAAAGAATATTGAAAGCAGTAAGGAAAAAAGTCAAATAACATTTAATACAGAGCTATCAGAATTACACCAGACTTCTCAACAGAAACTCTAAAAGCCAGAAGATCCTGGAAAGATGTCATATAGGCCTTAAGAGAACAAAAATGCCAGCCCAGGCTACTATATCCACAAAACTCACAATTACCCTGGATGGAGAATCCAAGGCATTCCAAGACGAAACCAAATTTAAACAATATCTTTCCACAAATCCATTCCTCCAGAGGATAATAGATGGAAAAGTTCAACACAAGGAAGGAAACTACACCCAAGAAAAAGCAGGAAAGTAATCTCTCTCTCTCTCTCTCTTACACACACACACACACACACACACACACACACACAATAAACTCAAAAGAAGATAGTCACACAAACATAATTCTACTTGTAACAAAAACAAAACAAAACAAAACAAAAAACAACAATCGTTGATCCCTAATATCTCTCAATATCAATGGATTCAATTCCCCTATAAAAAGACCTAGACTAACAGTCTGGATACATAAACAGGATCCAGCATTTTGCTGCATATAAGAAACACATCTCAGAGACAAAGACAGACATTACCTCAAAGTAAAAGGATGGGAAATTGTTTTGCAAGCAAATATTTCAAAGAAACAAGCTGGAGTAGCCATTCTAATATTCGACAAAATAGACTTTCAACAAAAAGTTATCAAAAATGTTGGGAAAGGATACTACATGCTCATCAACAGGAAGATTCACCAAGATAAACTCTCAATTCTAAACACCTATGCCCTAAATGCAAGGGTAACCACATTTGTAAAAGAAACGTTACTAAAGCTCAAAGCACGTATTGAACCTCACACAATAATAGTAATAGATTTCAACACCCCACTTGAAGAAATAAGTTTCATAGATGCAAGAAACAAAGCTAAGAATGAAGTTGTGGTAATACAGAAGCAAGGTCTCGGTGGTCAGAGTGACCAGGCTTAATGGAAACTAGCCAAAACAAAAACAACTGTTCCCCCTACTCCTCCCTGAGGTAGATTCCAAGAACGACCACAGGGTGTCATCCTGACCCTGCCCGACAACCCAGTTCCTCCCCATTTCTAAGAGACATGCTAACTTAGCCCTTCCCCAGTGATTCTCCAAGGCCAGATCTAGGGATGGATGAGGAAAGTATCTAACTGATCCGAGAACAGACCCTTGAGCAGGCCAGCCAATACCTGACCAGATCCTTTGTTCTGTGTACCATCAATGAGAATAGGCCAGCTAACCCTGTTGCTGAAGTCTGCCCTCTGTAATGAATAAAGTTGTGTGCTTTTTGGGTTCGAGATTGCCACTCCCTGTGTAGATGAGCAACACCACGTACATGGATTAAAAACCTTATAACCTCTTGCTATTGCAGTGCTCACTTTGTCAATCTGTGCTCTGAGTGGTGCTTCTGAGGTAGGGCCACTTCGGGGGTCTTACAACACACTCTCAGCAATGAATAGATCATGGAAACAAAGTAAACAGAGACACAGAGAAACTAACAGAGGTTATGAACCGAATGGATTTAACAGGTATGTATAGAACATTTCATCCTAAAACAAAAGAATATACCTTCCTCTCAGTACCTCCTGGTACCTTTTCCAAAACTGACCATAAAATCAGTCACAATGCAGGCCTCAATAGACACAACAAAATTGAAATAATCCTATGCATCCTATCAGATCACCCCAGACTAAGACCGGTTTTCAATAACAACAAAACCACAGAAAGTCCACATATACATGGAAGCTGAACAATGATCTACTCAGTGATAACCCAGTCAGGGAAGAAATAAAGAATAAAATTAAAGACTTAGAATTTAACGAAAATTACGGAGCAGCATACCCAAACTTATGGGACACAATGGAAGCAGTATGAAGAGGAAAACTCGTAGCTCTGTATGCCTCCGTAAAGAAGTTGGAGATATCATGCACTCGAAGATTAACAGCTCATGTGAAAGCTCTAGAAAAAAAAGAAGCAAATACACCCAAGAGGAGTAGAAGGCAGGAAATAATGAAACCCAGGGCTGAAATCAACCAAGTAGAAACAAAAAGAACTATACAAGGAATCAACAAAACTAGGAGCTCTCCAATTAAAAAAAGAAAAAAGAAAAAAGAAAAAAGAAAAAAAATAGTTCAGAAAAAAACAAACAACCCCCCCACCCAATCCAGGAACTGGTTCTATGAAAAAAATCAATGCGACAGATAAACCCTTTTATTCAAATAAACAAAATCAGGAATGAAAAGGAGACATAACAACAGATACTGAGGAAATTCAAAAGACAATGAGATCCTACTACAAAAGTCTATACTAAACAAAACTGGAAAACTAGGATGAAATGGGTGATACCAGGTTCCAAAGTTAAATCATGATTAAATAAACCATCTAAACAGCCGCAGGGCTTCCAAGGAAATAGATGAACTCATTAGAAGTCTCCAACCCAAAAAACAAAAAACAAACAAAGAAAGAAAAAAACAAACCCTAAGGCCAGATAGTTTTAGTGCAGAATTCTTTCAAGGAAGATCTAATACCAATACTCCTCAAACTAGTCCATAAAATAGAAATTGAAGGAACACTACCCAATTTTTTCTATGAAGCCACAGTTACACTGATACCTAAACCACAAAAAGACAACAAAGAAAGAGAACTATAGACCAATTTCCCTTATGAATATCGGTGCAAAAATACTCAATAAGATTCTCACAAATCAAATCCAAAAACACATCAAAGGGATTATCCAACATGATCACATAGGCTTCATCCCAGGAATGCAGGGATAGATCAATATATGGAAATCCATCAATGTAATTCACTATATAAACAAACAAAGTCAAAATCCCACTTGATCATCTCAAAAGATGTTAAAGAGGCCTTTGACAAAGTATAACACCTATCATGGTAAAAATATTGGAGAGATCAGGAATTCAAGGTGCATACCTAAATATAATAAAAGCAATATACAACAAATCAATAGCCAACATCAAACTAAATGAAGAGAAACTCAAAGCAATCCCATTAAAATCATCGACAAGACAGGTTGCTCACTCTCTCCCTGCCTATTCAATATAGTACTCGAAGTTCTAGCCAGAGAAATTAGACAAGCAAAAGAAATCAAAGGGATATAAATTGGGAGGAAAGAAGTCAAGATATCACTATTTGCAGATGATATAATATTTAAGCAACCCCAAAAATTTCACAAGAGAGCTCCTACAGCTGATAAATAACTTCAGCAAAGTGACTGGATATAAAATTAACTCAAACAAATCAGTTGCTTTCCTCTACTCAAAGGATAAAAGGAATGATAAAGAAATCGGGGAAACAATGCCTGTCGCAATAGTCACAAATAATGTAAAATATCTTGGTGTGAGTCTAACCAAGCAAGTGAAAGATCTGTATGACAATAACTTCACATCCCTGAAGAAAGAAATCCAAGACAACCTAAGAAGATGGAAAGAACTCCTGTGCTCTCAGATTGGCAGGATTAATATAGTAAAAAATGACCATCTTACCAAAAGCAATCTATAGATTCAATGCAATCCCCATCAAAATTCCACCTCAATTCTTCGAGTTAGATAGAGCAATTCCCAAATTCATTTGGAGTAACAAAAAAACCTAGAATGGCAAAAACTATTTTCAACAATAAAAGAACTTCTGGGGGAATCACCATTCCTGACCTCAAGCTATACTTTAGAGCAATAGTGGTAAAAACTGCATGGTATCATTACAGAGACAGGCAGGTAGATCAATGGAATAGAATTGAAGACCCAGAAATGAACCTTTGCACCTATGGTCACTTGATCTTTGATGAAGAATCTAAAACCATCCAATGGAAAAAAGACAGCATTTTCAACAGATGGTTCTGGTTCAACTGGCAGTCTACATGTAGAAGAATGCAAGTTGATCCATTCTTATCTCCTTGTACAAAGCTCAAGTCCAAGTGGATCACAGACCTCCACATAAAATCAGATACGCTAAATCCAATAGAAGAGAAAGTGGGGAATAGCCTCGAATACTTGGCACAGGGGGAAACTTCCTGAACAGAACACCAATGGCTTATGCTTTAATTAGCAATAATTGTGCCTCGGATAAACCTCATTGGCTACGATACTGCCACTGCACAAAGCTGGCTTATGCTTTAAGAGCAACAGTTGACAAATGGAACCTCATAAAATTGAAAAGCTTCTGTAACACAAAGGACACTGTCAATCAGACAAAAGGCAACCCACAGATTGGGAAAAGATATTTACTAACCCTACATTTCATAGAGAGATAATATCCAAAATTTAGAAAAGAAGTCAAGAGGGTAGACTCCAGAGAACCTAATAACATGTCAGAAAGTGGAGTACAGAGCTAAATAGAGAATTCTCAACTGAGGAATCTTGAATGGCTGAGAAGCACTGAAAGAAATACTCAACATCCTTAGTCATCAGGGAAATGTAAATCAAAATGAACCTAAGATTCCACTTTATACCAGTCGGAATAGCTAAGATGAAAAATGCAGACAGCAGCAGATGTTGGTGTGGAGAAAGAGGAACACTCCTCCATTTCTGGTGGGACTGTAAGCTGTTACAACCACTTTGGAAATCAGTCTGGTGGTTCCTGAAAAAGTTGGACATAGTACTACCTGAAGACCCAGCTATACCACTCCTGGGCATATACCCAAATGATGCTCCTACATATAACAAGGACATATGCTCCACTATGTTCCTAGCAGCCTTATTTATAATAGCCAGAAGCTGGAAAGAACCCAGATGTCCCTCAACAGGAGAATGAATACAGAAATTGTGGTACATTTACACAATGAATGTACATTTACTACACAGTGATTAAAAACAATGACTACATGAAATTTGTAGGCAAAGCGATAGAACTAGAAAATATCATCCTGACTGAGGTAACCCAGACACAGAAGAAAACACATGGTATGTACTAATAAGTGGATATTAGCCCAAAAGCTCATAATGCCCATGATACAACCCACAGGCCACATGGAGGGTAGAAGAAGGAAGACCAGGGTGTTGATGCTTCAGTCCTGCATTGAAGGGGAACAGGACAATTGTGGGAGATAGAGGGAGAGGAGGACTGGGGAAGGAGAAAGTAGGGGGATGAAATAAGGGTGGCAGTATCAGGACCTGGAATGGATGTGAGCGAGGTACAGAGGGTCAGGAAATCGAACAAAAATTTGTATCGGGGGGATGAGGAACTGGGGATAGCCACTGGAGGGTCCAAGACCACAGGAAATTATGAGGCATCCAGGACCCCAGGATGACTTTAGCTGAGATTCACAGAGAAGGGGTAGCTAGAACCTGTTGAGATCACCTCCAGTAGATAGACATGGCCCCTGGTCCAGGCGTAGGGCCACTCACCCATCTCAACATTTTTAACCCAGAAATGTTTCTTTTCAAGGGAAGAACGGGGACAAATATGGAACAGAGACTGAAGGAAGAATGTACTGACTGGTTTTATGTGTCAACTTGTCACAAGCTTCAGTTATTACAGAGAAAGGAGCCTCCCTTTGGAAAATGCCTCTATGAGATCCAGTTGTAAGGCATTTTCTCAATTAGTGATCAAGGGTGGGAGGGGGTAGTTTTGGGTTCTATAAGAGAGCAAGCTGAACAAGCCAGAGGAAGTAAGTCAGTAAGTAACATCCCTTCATGGCCTCCACATCAGCTCCTGCTTCCTGACCTGCTTGAGTTCCAGTCCTGACTTCCTTTTGTAGTGAACAGCAATGTAAAAGTGTAAGCTGAATAAACCCTTTCCTCCCCAACTTGCTTCTTGGTCATGATGTTTGTACAGGAATAGAAACCCTGACTAAAACAGAAGGGCCAACCAGGGACTGCTCCACTTGGGGATCCATTATGTCTGCTGACACCAAACCCAACACTGTTGCTGTGGTCAAGAGACCCTTGCTGAAAGGAATCTGGTGTGGCAGTTCCTTGGGAGGTCTGGCCGGCAACTGACCAATGCAGATGGGGATGCTTGGAGCCAAGAATCAGACTGAGTTCAGGGAACCTAGTGGGGGAGCTGGTGGATGGACTGCAGGAGCATCTGGGTATTGCACAACCCTTGTTAGAACAAGATAGTCTGGCCTGACCACCCAGTTCTCCCAAAGTTTAGACCACAACCAAGGAGTATATCTGGAGGGATCCATTACTCCAGATACAAATGTAGCAGAGAATGGCCTTGCCTGACAGCAACAGGAGGGGAGGCCTTTGGTCCTTGGGAGGTTTGATGCCCTAGCATAGGAGGATGCTGAAATGGTTGGGTGGGAGAGTGTAAGTGAGTAGGGGAGCACCCTCATACAGGCAAGGGGGAGGGGAGAGCAGATGTGGAATGGGGGAGTGGTGGAGGGGCAACTGGGAAGTGGGATATCATTGATAGAATGGGTCACCAGGATGTGGGATACCACTTGAGTTATAAATGGATGGAATGATTAAAAATAAAAACAAAACCCACAAGCCCAACAAATTCGGGTCTATTATTTGGTATTAGCCCAAATGGAAGTGAATTTTTGACCTGGCTCTCAGCAGGTGATGGTAGTTGTGTGGCTGTCCAAAAAGGAGCCTGGAGAGTTCTAGGAGAGGTCCCAGAGAAGAATGAATTTCTGTTTGTTCATCCCAGGGACTCTGGGGTGGCAAAGCAAGTCAGGAAACATTCCTGGGAAAGAGAGATGTTATAATGGGGTTGGGACATTTGACCCACAATCCATCAGGAACGACTTACTGAATGTAGAAAGTCAAGACTTCATTGAACCACTCCCAACACAAATAACCCCCATCAAAACAAAATAGAACCACCTTGCATGCTGTAAGTTCCCTGGGTCTCCTGGCACTTTACTAGATTAGGAACTTTAAAGCCACAGAACAGGACAGCTTGTGTCTTAAGAGTGTTCTGAACTGAATAGGTAGATTAGGAAAAGTGGGCCTGAAAACCTGTCAGGTTTGTGTGGGCAGAAATGTGTCTAGAAAATGCACATCACCAACAGAGAATTGACCAGTCACAAGGACTGTGGCAGCTGTACCTTGGCTGCCTTTGCTAGCACTGTTCCTATGAGCTACACCCAGAGTGGGGGTTGGGAGAGCTGCAAACATTCCTTCTTTAGGGAGACATAAACCATGTCTACCTCCTTCTTCTAAGGTTCCAACGACAAACCAAATATAGTTCTATCAAAGAAATTCAGCTAGAAGGTTGGGTTTACTTACAGAGTTTGAGTGAGGGGATACTGGCAGGTGATCATGAAGTGGCCACATTAGAAAGTCTTCACCTAGCAAGAGGATGTCTTCCCAAAGTGACATACACAGAGTCCCCTTTAGTCAACCTCTCCCAGCATGAAAACTGAATTGTCTCTGGAGACCTGAGGTCACATGCAATTTGATAAGAATGACATGCAGATGGCCAGGAAAAGTGGCTGGAATCTTAGGGAGAGCTGAGTGACCCTCCCTACCCATCCCTTCTTTGAGAGAACAGCAACTGTTCACTGGCTCAGTCATGATGGCTGCTTCCAACCAGGCACAGCTGACCTGGTCAACACAGCTGCTCTTTTGCTTGGATGACCAAGGAGGAAGGGGTAGACACTCTGATATTATTTAGCTGTGCAGGAATCTGTTATTTTCTCTCTTAATTAAGATAAAAGTAGGAAACGTTTGAAATTGAAGCAAAGCTAAAGTTTATTCAAAGTGGACAATTTTGTGGAGTGAAAAGAAAGGAAAAGAAAGGAAAAGAAAGGCAAACTTCCCCAGGGCAGGCAACTTGTCAATCTTAGCAGCCGAGAGGAGGAGAGTGACAAGAAAGGGAAAAGGGAAAAGCCATTTGAGTAAAGCCAGCAAGGAAGAGTGGTGTATCAGAGAAAGAGTAAGGAAGCCCAAGTATTAGGGTGGAAAAGCATTTATAGGCTCTGGAAACAAAGAAATAGCCAAAAAAGAAGCAAAAGGAAATAGTTGAACCTTTTAAAATCAGGACTCATTAAGGTGGGAAGACCCAGTAGGGTCTCATAGCAGCTTGTAGGAATTGTAGTGGGGCCGGAAATTCTGGGAAGCCAAAGTATCACATTTTGTTAAAGAGATAATTATTCCCTTGTCTGTGTAGCATGGTTTACAGCCTTCCTAGGGCTGGTCCCTTGGCAAGGTGATTGACAAACTATTACCTTCTGGGTAGCTGGAAATGTTAGATCCCCATTCATGTTTGAGATTTCATCCTGTTGACAGAAGATCTAGTTTTCCCTTACTGGGCTTTTCTGTTGCTCTGTCAATTATCTATGAACACAGTAAAACAGTCAAGAAAACATAGCTCAGAAACAGCTGGCATCTGAGGTACCCCACTGGTCACCCATATCTGTGGCCGGAAGGAAGCTACAGAAATGTAACGTGACCCCGGTGCATGAGAGTCGGGAGTGCAGGAGGATGCTCTGGCCTACAACTGGCTTCGGGACAGGAATATTGTCACAGTTGTGATGGGTCAACCTCGCATCTTTTAAGGTCCTTGGCCCGTCTTCTTTGCTCTAATTTCAGGGTGACAGATCAGTCTGACATAGTGACTTGCCTGCCCATTAGACGTGACTCAGGGAAGAACCAGCACTGCTGTGAAAAAGCTCTGATTGTTGGCTTTGAAAGAGTCAGAGTTGGGCCAAATCTGGGGCCAGTGGGAAAATTCCCAGTACAATCCTCCAAGCACAAGGACCCCACCCTTCCATGGAGTAAAAGCTGGTTTGATTCCTGGAACAGCTGCAAGCCAAACAGTCACAGAAACCTACCTGTGGCTTCCTCCTCCCCTCTTGGGAAGGTCTTTTTTTTTTTTTGTTGTTGTTGTTGTTGTTGTGACATTTTTTAAAAAATTTTTTAAAAATTTATTTAATACTTAATAATAATTCTTTGGTTTCCGGGCAAACATCCCCCTCCCTCCTCCCCTTCCTTATGGGTGTTCCCCTCCCAACCCTCCCCCCATTGCTGCCCTCCCCCAACAGTCTAGTTCACTGGGGGTTCAGTCTTAGCAGGACCCAGGGCTTCCTCTTCCACTGGTGCTCTTACTAGGATATTCATTGCTACCTAAGAGGTCAGAGTCCAGGGTCAGTCCATGTATAGTCTTTAGGTAGTGGCTTAGTCCCTGGAAGCTCTGGTTGCTTGGCATTGTTGTACATATGGGGTCTCGAGCCCCTTCAAGCTCTTCCAGTTCTTTCTCTGATTCCTTCAACGGGGGTCCTATTCTCAGTTCAGTGGTTTGCTGCTGGCATTCGCCTCTGTATTTGCTGTATTCTGGCTGTGTCTCTCAGGAGAGATCTACATCCGGCTCCTGTCGGCCTGCACTTCTTTGCTTCATCCATCTTGTCTAATTGGGTGGCTGTATATGTATGGGCCACATGTGGGGCAGGCTCTGGATGGGTGTTCCTTCAGTCTCTGTTTTAATCTTTGTCTCTCTCTTCCCTGCCAAGGGTATTCTTGTTCCCTCTTTAGAGAAGGAGTGAAGCATTCACATTTTGATCATCCGTCTTGAGTTTCATTTGTTCTAGGCATCTAGGGTAATTCAAGCATTTGGGCTAATAGCCACTTATCAGTGAGTGCATACCATGTATGTCTTTCTGTGATTGGGTTAGCTCACTCAGGATGATATTTTCCAGTTCCAACCATTTGCCTACGAATTTCATAAAGCCGTTGTTTTTGATAGCTGAGTAATATTCCATTGTGTAGATGTACCACATTTTCTGTATCCATTCCTCTGTTGAAGGGCATCTGGATTCTTTCCAGCTTCTGGCTATTATAAATAAGGCTGCTATGAACATAGTGGAGCACGTGTCTTTTTTATATGTTGGGGCATCTTTTGGGTTGAACAGTACACTGAGTCGATCTGAAAGTTGTTTTGCTCCACCAAATGTGCATAGTACCCTGCCTGGTTACCACTATGCAAATTCTGCCCCAGTTGTTTGCAAGGTATATAACTTTCTGTTAGAGTCTGCTCAGGGTCGTCTCCCTTTGAAGTTGGAGGACCCCGGACATGTCAGAATTAAAATCTTCTTGCTTGTACATCAGTCACTGTCTGTGAGTCTCATTCAAGAGGTCCCCGAAGAGGTTCAATTTGGACCTCACAGCTTGACTTGTGCAACTTACTGTGGTTTTAACCATTTAGACTCCTGGGTATGGCTGGTGGAATTAATTTCCTTTGCTTATCTCAGGTGATGAGGCTTCTAGGCTGGCAATGCTGAGAGCCAGAGCCCCAGAGAGCCTGGCCTAGAATGATGTCACCATGACGCAATAGCACCCTCAGCGGCCAATCCTTCCATGCTCCCACTTTTTAAAACTGTTTTTGTTTGTTTTAATTATTTATTCTATAAATGCTGCCCCAGGCATGATATTTCCCAAGTTGGAGCGCTTGCAAAGAAGAAGGTGGTGCTAAGCATTCCCTCAGCCTCCATCTCAGTTCCAGTAGCCTCCATTTTGGTTGGATTTCTTCAGGTTTCCATCATCTCTTACTTTTTTCCAGCAGCAGACCTAGGTCTCCACCAGGAGGCGCTGTATTCCAAGTGGTTGACTTGGGAAGTGGAACCTGTAGGAGAATCAATTAATTTGGGAGACACATCTGACTGACTTATTTGAGACATCCCTCAGGCTTCTCTGGAAAGTCCACACTCAAGCTCCCCCCCCACTTTGTCTTCTTCCCCTCCGTCCACCATTCATAAACGAGACTCATTTTGCGCTGAAAATACTGAGTACGGCAGGACTACAAAACTGTGGAGAAGTTTTTGTCCAGAGTTGTCAACTTTCTAGTTGCACTTGTCACCGGACATATTTGCAGGTCAAATGACTAGCACAGATGCATGCATTAGCTGACCTCTTGTTTCTAGATCTTTCCATGCTCAGAAGAAAGAGGGCTCAAGGAGTTCTTGTGGGACTTGATTCCTGTCCTAAGACCTGAAACTTTTTCCTGTGTCCAGAAGATAGCAGGGAGTGGTTTCCAGACATTATTCTAGAAGCTAACAATTGGAAGACACTTTCTGTCAGAGTAAGAAAAAGGTCAGTGTTACAAAACTACATTAAGACAATCATCCACCATGATCAAGTAGGCTTCATTCCAGGCATGCAGGGATGGTTTAATATACGGAAAACCATCAACGTGATCCATTATATAAACAAACTGAAAGAACAAAACCACATGATCATTTCATTAGATGCTGAGAAAGCATTTGAAAAATTCAACACCCCTTCATGATAAAAGTCCTGGAAAGAATAGGAATTCAAGGCCCATACCTAAACATAGTAAAAGCCATATACAGCAAACCAGTTGCTAACATTAAACTAAATGGAGAGAAACTTGAAGCAATCCCACTAAAATCAGGGACTAGACAAGGCTGCCCACTCTCTCCCTACTTATTCAATATAATTCTTGAAGTTCTAGCCAGAGCAATCAGACAACAAAAGGAGATCAAGGGAATACAGATCGGAAAAGAAGAAGTCAAAATATCACTATTTGCAGATGATATGATAGTATATTTAAGTGATCCCAAAAGTTCCACCAGAGAACTACTAAAGCTGATAAACAACTTCAGCAAAGTGGCTGGGTATAAAATTAACTCAAATAAATCAGTAGCCTTCCTCTACACAAAAGAGAAACAAGCCGAGAAAGAAATTAGGGAAACGACACCCTTCATAATAGACCCAAATATTATAAAGTACCTCCGTGTGACTTTAACCAAGCAAGTAAAAGATTTGTACAATATGAACTTCAAGACTCTGAAGAAAGAAATTGAAGAAGACCTCAGAAGATGGAAAGATCTCCCATGCTCATGGATTGGCAGGATTAATATAGTAAAAATGGCCATTTTACCAAAAGCAATCTACAGATTCAATGCAATCCTCATCAAAATACCAATCCAATTCTTCAAAGAGATAGACAGAACAATTTGCAAATTCATCTGGAATAACAAAAACCCAGGATAGCTAAAACTATCCTCAACAATAAAAGGACTTCAAGGGGAATCACTATCCCTGAACTCAAGCAATATTACAGAGCAATAGTGATAAAAACTGCATGCTATTGGTACAGAGACAGACAGATAGACCAATGGAACAGAATTGAAGACACAGAAATGAACCCACACACCTATGGGCACTTGATTTTTGACAAAGGAGCCAAAACCATCAAATGGAAAAAAGATAGCATTTTCAGCAAATGGTGCTGGTTCAACTGGAGGTCAACATGTAGAAGAATGCAGATTGATCCATGCTCATCACCCTGTGCAAAGCTTAAGTCCAAGTGGATCAAGGACCTCCACATCAAACCAGATACACTCAAACTAATAGAAGAAAAACTAGGGAAGCATCTGGAACACATGGGCACTGGAAAAAATTTCCTGAACAAAACACCAATGGCTTATGCTCTAAGATCAAGAATCGACAAATGGGATCTCACAAAACTACAAAGCTTCTGTAAAGCAAAGGACACTCTGGTTAGGACAGTGCTTATCAATGGATGGCTGAGAAAATTGTGGTTCATATGCATAAAGGGGCACTAATCAGCCCTGAAAAAACAAAACCAAATAATGAAATGCAGGCAGATGGATAGAGCTGGAATAATGTGTACAGAGTAAGAGAAGAACACAGGTCCATGCTCTCTCTAATTTGTGGGTTGTAGGGTCTAATCTTTGGTATGTTTAACTTGGATCATGGCAGAAGCCAGAAATGGGCAGTTGGAGGACACATTAGGTGGTAAATTGTAGATAAATGAAAGGAGAGAGGCAGAAAGTAGATGGGTACAAAGCTTCAGGGTGTTGGGGAGGGGATGGGCAGCTAAACTATGGAAGCCTGCTACCTCACAATGCAGTAAAAATGTAGTTAGAGGGATGGCAGAATGCACACAGGAGGAAATGAGGAGGGCGGAAGGATTAAGGGGGTATGGTGCAGTCTTTCATGAGATGGGGGAGAGTCAGGAGGATAACCCTTGTTAAGGGTGTGTGCAAAAGTTTAATGGAAAAACCTTAAGTTAGCAAGCTAATTTCAAAATATGACTTAAAAAATAATTATAAGAGATTTACCTTGCATGGGTAGAAATGAGAATCCCAGACTACATGGGTTATGATATGAAAATTACAAAGTATGGGAGTTATTGGTCAGAGATGCCCCAAAGGTCTCTAAACCCAACTACTGCATTGGCTTGGTTAGCCTCCATTGTGAGACTACATGTGAAGACCATGTGGCTGAGGTGTGTGGTCACTGTGACTACAGAACATGGAAAATTGAATCTCAAGTTGAGACAGTTTGTATATGCTTGGCCCAGGGAATGGCACTATTAGGAGGTATGGCTTTGTTGGAGGAAGTGTGTCACTGTGGCAATGAGTTTTGAGCCCTTCCTCCTAGCCATGTGGGAGCCAGTTGTCTATTAGTCTTTGGAAGAAGATGTAGAACTCGCAGCTCCTCCAGCACCATGCCTGCATGGATGCTGCCATGCTTCCCCCCATGATGATAATGAACAGAACTTCAGAATCAGTAAGCCAACCCCAATTAAATATTGTCCTTTATAAGAGTTGCTTTGCGAATATATGGGCACTGGAGAAAATTTCCTTAATAAAACACCAGTGGCTTATGCTCTAAGATCAAGAATCAACAAATGGGATCTGATAAAGCTCTGAAGCTTCTGTAAGGCAAAGGACACTGTTGTTAGGACAAAACAACAACTAACAGATTGGGAAGAGATCTTTACCAATCCCACAACTGATAGAGGGTTTATATCCAAAATATACAAAGAACTCACGAAGTTACACTGCAGGGAGACAAATAACACTATTAAAAAATGGGGTTCAGAGCTAAACAAAGAAAGAATTCACAGCTGAAGAATGCCAAATGGCTGAGACACACCTAAAGAAATGTTTAACATCTTTAGTTATAAGGGAAATGTAAATCAAAACAACCCTGAGATTTCACCTCACACCAGTCAGAATGGCTAAGATCAAAAACTCAGGTGACAGCAGATGCTGGAAAGGATGTGGAGAAAGAGGAACACTCCTCCATTGTTGATGGGATTGCAGACTGGTACAACCATTCTGGAAATCAGTCTGGAGGTTCCTCAGAAAATTGGACATTGAACTACCTGAGGATCCAGCTATACCTCTCTTGGGCATATACCCAAAAGATGCTCCAACATACAACAAAGACACATGCTCCATTAGATTCATAGCAGCCTTATTTATAATAGCCAGAAGCTGAAAAGAACCCAGATGCCCTTCAACAGAGGAATGGATTAAAAAAATGTGGCACATCTACACATTGGAGTACTACTCAGCTATCAAAAACAATGACTTCATGAAATTCATAGGCAAATGGAATGACCTAGAAAGTATTATCCTGAATGAGGTAACCCAATCACAGAAAAACACACATGGTATGCACTAACTGATAAGTGGATATTATCTCAAATGCTCGAATTAACCATGATGCACAGACCACATGAAACTCAAGAAGAATGACCCAAATGCAGATGCTTCATTCCTTCTTTAAAAGGGAACAAGAATACCTTTAGGAGGGGATAGGGAGGCAATGTTTAGAACCAGATGTAGCTCTCTCCTGAGAGACACAACCAGAATATGGCAAATACATAGACGAATGGCAGCAGCAAACTACTGAACTGAGAACGGGATCCCCGTTGAAGGAATCAGAGAAAGGACTGAAAGAGCTGAACGGGCTTGAGACCCCATATGAACAACAATGCCAACCAACCAGAACTTTCAGGGACTAAGCCACTACCCAAAGACTGTACATGGAATGACCCTGGGCTCCAAATTCATAGGTAGCAATGAATAGCCTAGTAAGGGCACCAGTGGAAGGGGAAGCCCTTGGTGCTGCCAAGGCTGGACTCCCAGTGAATTTGATTGTTGTGGGGAGGACGGTAATGGGGACGATGGGGAGGGAAACACCCATATACAAGGGGAAGGGGAGGGGTTAGAGGATATTGGTCTAGAAATCAGGAAAGGAAATAACATTTGAAAAGTAACTAAGAAATCCCCAATTTAATAAAGATGGAAAATAAGGGAAACATATATTTGCTAATTGCTGACAATTAGTAAGAAGTTTCTTATAAAACTAAAAAAAAAGAAGGGCACTCAAGCTGCAGGTTCCCTGCGGTCCAGACCTCACCTGGATCTGAAGGGACCCACTCAAACAGCTCCCTGCACCCAAATCCCGTGGGAGGGAGAGCTACACTTTCAGAGTGGCACACAAGCCTGGAAAACCAGAGGAGACTACTCTCTGCCCACACTTCTGACTCTAGAGGAAAACACCTTAAGACATCTGAGCCACCTGTGCACAGGGTCCTGAGAAAAGGAGGGGGCAGGCCCTTATGGTTGCTGGCCTCACAGAGAGCTGAAACCCACCACCGAGGAGCGACTTCAGGCCTGAGACCAGAGGTAAGACTAACTTTTCTGCTCCAAGTGACCTGCCTGTTGTACTCAGGACACACAAAGGCAAAATTCCTCTTGGACTGTACACTTCCGGTTTCTAGCTGGAGCCTGACCCTCGCTGATCCTATCCCATAACTCCCTGCTCCCAAACTCCATGTGAGAAAGACCTCATTGCCCAGACAGCTGGGCACTCCTGAGACTGAAGGGCAGGAGAAACAGCCAGTACTGCCCAGCCTTACCCACATCCCTGGACCAAGAGGAAACTGTATAGGGCCCTGGGAAGAGGAAGATAGGAGCACTCAAGCTGCAGGTCCCCTGTGGTCCATATCTTGCCTGGATCTGAAGGGACCTGTTCAAACAGCTCCTTGTACCCAAATCCCGTGGGAAGGAAAGTAGACCTTCAGAGGGGCAGACATGCCTGGGAAGCCTGAGGAGACTACTCTCTGCCCACATTTCTGACTCTAGAGGAAAACGCCTAGCGACATCTGGGCCCCCTGTGCACAGGGACCTGAGAAAAGGCAGGACAGGCCTTTCTGGTTGCTGCCCTTACCGAGAGCAGAAACATAGCTACCGAGGAGCATTTTCAGGCCCGAGACCAGAGGTAAGACCAACTTTTTTGCTCCAAATGACCTGCCTGGTGGATTCAGGACACACGCCTACAGGAACAACTGAAGAGAAGTGTACAGGAAAGACTACATGGCTGAAAGCACAACACTCTGTTCCCATAACTGGCTGAAAGAAAACAGGAAAACAGGAAAACAGGTTTACAGCACTCCTGACACACAGGGCTATAGGACAGTCTAGCCACTGTCAGAAATAGCAGAACAAGGTAACACCAGAGACAACCTGATGGCAAGAGGCCAGCACAGGAACCCAAGCTAGAGAAACCAAGACTACATGACACCATCGGAGCCCAATTCTCCCACCAAAGCAAACACTGAATATCCAAACAAAACAGAAAAGCAGTATCTAGATTTTAAATCACATTTGATCATGATGATGGAGGACTTCAAGAAAGACATAAAGAACTCCCTTAGAGAAACGCAGGAAAACATAAATAAACAAGTAGAAGCTTATAGAGAGGAATCAAAAAATCCCTGAGAGAATTACAGGAAAACACAATCAAACAGGTGAAGGAATTAAAAATAGAAATAGAAGCAGTAAAGAGAGCACAAAGGGAGACAACCCTGGATATAGAAAACCAAAGAAAGAGACAAGGAGCCATAGATACAAGCATCACCAACAAAATATAGAGATAGAAGAGAGAATCTCAGGAGCAGAAGATTTCATAGACATCATCGACACAATGGTCAAAGATAATGTAAAATGGAAAAAGCTACTGGTCCAAAACATAGAGGAAATCCAGGACTCAATGAGAAGATCAAACCTAAGGATAGTAGGTATAGAAGAGAGTGAAGACTCCCAGCTCAAAGGACCAGTAAATATCTTCAACAAAATCATAGAAGAAAACTTCCCTAACCTAAAGAAAGAGATGGCCATAAACATATAAGAAGCCTACAGAACTCCAAATAGATTGGACCAGAAAAGAAACTCCTCCCGTCACATAATAGTCAAAACACCAGATGAACAAAATAAAGAATGAATATTAAAAGCAGTAAGGGAAAAAGGTCAAGTAACATATACAGGCAGACCTATCAGAATCACCAGACTTCTCACCAGAGACTATGAAAGTCAGAAAATCCTGGACAGATGTCATACAGACCCTAAGAGAACACAAATGCCAACCCAGATTACCATATCCAGCAAAATTCTCAATTAACATAGATGGAGAAACCAAGACATTCCACGACAAAACCAAATTTACACAATATCTTTCTACAAATGCAGCACTACAAAGGATAATAAATGGCAAAGCCCAACATAAGGAGGCCAGCTACACCCTAGAAAAAGAAGAAACTAATCGTTTTGCAACAAAACAAAAAGACAAGCACACAAAAATAATCTTACCTCTAAATATGAATATAACAGGAAACAACAATCACTATTCTTTAATCTCTCTCAACTTCAGTGGACTCAATTCCCCATTAAAAAGACACAGATTAACAAACTTGATACACAATGAGGACCCAGCATTTCCTGCCTACAGAAAACACACCTCAGAAAAAAGACAGATACTACCTCAAAGTAAAATGTTGAAAAACAACTTTCCAAGCAAATGGTTTGTAGAAGCAAGCTGGAGTAGCCATTCTAATATCGAATAAAATCGATTTTAAACCAAAAGTCATCAAAAGGGATAAGGAAGGACACTTCATATTCATCAAAGGAAAAAATCCAACAAGATGAACTCTCAATCCTAAATAGAAATACAAGGGCACCTACATACATAAAAGAAACCTTACTAAAGCTCAAAGCACACATTGCATTTCACACAATAATAGTAGGAGATTTCAACACCCTACTCTCATCAATGGACAGGTCATGGAAACAGAAATTAAACAGAGACATAGACAGACTAAGAGAAGTCATGAACAAACTGGACTTAACAGATATTTATAGAACTTTCTATCCTAAAACAAAAGGATATACCTTCTTCTCTCCACCTCATGGTACTTTCTCCAAAATTGGCCATATAGTCAGTCATAAAACAGGCCTCAACAGATACAGAAAGTTGGAAATAATCCCATGTGTCCTATCAGACCACCATGGGTTAAAGTTGGTCTTCAATAACAATAAGGGAAGAATGCCCACATATACATGGAAGTTGAACAATGCTCTACTCAATGATCACTGGTCAAGGAGGAAATAAAGAAAGAAATTAAAGACTTCTTAGAATTTGATGACAATGAAGGTACAACATACCGAAACTTATGGGACACAATGAAAGCTGTGCTAAGAGGAAAACTCATAGCTCTGAGTGCCTGCAGAAAGAAACAGGAGAGAGCATATATCAGCAGCTTGACAGCACACCTAAAAGCTCTAGAACAAAAAGAAGCAAATACACCCAGGAGGAGTAGAAGGCAGGAAATAATGAAACTCAGAGCTGAAATCAATCAAGTAGAAACAAAAAGGACCATACAAAGAATCAACAGAACCAAAAGTTGGTTCTTTGAGAAAATCAACAAGATAGATAAACCCTTACCCAGACTAATGAGAGGATACAGAGAGTGTGTCCATATTAACAAAATCAGAAATTCAAAGGGGGACATAACTACAGAATCAGAGGAAATTCAAAAAACCATCAGATCCTACTACAAAAGGTTATATTCAACAAAACTTGAAAATCTGAAGGAAATGGACAATTTCCTAGACAGATACCAGGTCCCGAAGTTAAATCAGGGACAGATAAACCATTTAAAGAACCCCATAACTACTAATGAAATAGAAGCAGTCATTAAAAGTCTCCAACCCAAAAGAGCCCAGGTACAGATGGGGTTCAGTGCAGAATTCTATTAGACCTTCATAGAAGACCTCATCCCAATACTATCCAAACTATTCCACAAAATTGAAACAGATGGAGCACTACCGAATTCCTTCTATGAAGCCACAATTACTCTTATACCTAAACCACACAAAGACACAACAAAGAAAGAGAACTTCAGACCAATTTCCCTTATGAATATCGATGCAAAAATACTCAATAAAATTCTGGCAAACTACTCAATGATAAGTGACTATTAGCCCAAATACTTGAATTACCCTAGATGCCTAGAACACATGAAACTCAAGACAGATGATCAAAATGTAAATGCTTCACTCCTTCTTTAAAAGGGGAACAAGAATACCCTTGGCAGGGAAGAGAGAGGCAAAGATTAAAACAGACACAGAAGGAACACCCATTCAGAGCCTGCCCCACATGTGGCCCATGCATATACAGCCACCCAATTAGACAAGATGGATGAAGCAGGGAAGTGCAGACTGACAGGAGCCGGATGTGTATCTCTCCTGAGAGACACAGTCAGAATGCAGCAAATACAGAGGCGAATGCCAGCAGCAAACCACTGAACTGAGAGCGGGACCCCCGTTGAAGGAATCAGAGAAAGAACTGGAAGAGCTTGAAGGGGTTCGAGACCCCATATGTACAACAATGCCAAGCAACCAGAGCTTCCAGGGACTAAGCCACTACCTAAAGACTATACATGACCCTGGACTCTGACCTCATAGGTAGCATTGAATATCCTAGTAAGATCACCAGTGTAAGGGGAAGCCCTGGGTCCTGCTAAGACTGAACCCCCAGTGAACTTGATTGTTGGGGGAAGGGCGGCAATGGGGGGAGGATGGGGAGGGGAACACCCATAAAGAAGTGGAGGTTGGCCCGGAAACCTGGAAAGGGAATAACACTCGAAATGTAAGTAAGAAATACTCAAGTTAATAAAAAAAAATTCTGGCAAACTGAATCCAAGAGCACATCAAAACAATCATCCAACATGATCAAGTAAGCTTCATCCCAGGCATGCAGGGATGGTTTAATATACGGAAAACCATCAACGTGATCCATTATATAAAAAAAAACTGAAAGAACAAAACCACATGATCATTTCATTAGATGCTGAGAAGGCATTTGACAAAATTCAACACCCCTTCATGATGAAAGCCCTGGAAAGAATAGGAATTCAAGGCCCATACCTAAACATAGTAAAAGCCATATACAGCAAACCAATAGCTAACATTAAACCAAATGGAGAGAAACTTGAAGCAATCCCACTAAAATCAGGGACTAGACAAGGCTGCCCACTCTCTCCCTATTTATCCAATATAGTTCTTGAAGTTCTAGCCAGAGCAATCAGACAACAAAAGGAGATCAAAGCGATACAGATTGGAAAGTAAGAAGTCAAAATATCACTATTTGCAGATGATATGATAGTATATTTAAGTGATCCCAAAAGTTCCACCAGAGAACTACTAAACCTGATAAACACCTTCAGTCAAATGGCTGGGTATAAAATTAACTCAAACAAATCAGTAGCCTTCCTCTACACAAAAGAGAAACAAGCCGAGAAAGAAATTAGGGAAATGACAGTCTTTATAATAGTCCCAAATAATATAAAGTACCTCAGTGTGACTTTAACCAAGCAAGTAAAAGATCTGTATGATAAGAACTTCAAGACTCTGAAGAAAGAAATTGAAGAAGACCTCAGAAGATGGAAAGATCTCCCATGCTCATGGATTGGCAGGATTAATATAGTAAAAATGGCCATTTTACCAAAAGTGATCTACAGATTCAATGCAATCCCCATCAAAATACCAATCCAATTCTACAGAGAATTAGACAGAACAATTTGCAAATTCATCTGAAATAACAAAAATCCCAGGATAGCTAAAACTACCTCAACAATAAAAGGACTTCTGGGGGAATCGCTATCCCTGAACTCAAGCAGTATTACAGAGCAATAGTGATAAAAACTGCATGGTATTGGTACAGAGACAGACAGATAGACCAGTGGAATGGAATTGAAGACCCAGAAATGAACCCACACACTTATGGTCACATGTTTTTTGACAAAGTAGCCAAAACCATCCAATGGAAAAGAGATAGCATTTTCAGCAAATGGTGCTGGTTCAACTGGAGGTCAACATGTAGAAGAATGCAGATCGATCCATGCTTATCACCCAGTACAAAGCTTAAGTCTAAGTGGATCAAGGACCTCCACATCAAACCAGATACACTATAAGTAATAGAAGAAAATGGGGAAGAAAATAGAAGAGTGGGGAAGCATCTCGAACACATGGGCACTGGAGAAAATTTCCTCAACAAAACAGCAATGGCTTATGCTCTAAGATCAAGAACAGACAAATGGGACCTCATAATGCTACAAAGCTTCTGTAAGGCAAAGGACACTGTTGTTAGGACAAAACAACAACTAACAGATTGGGAAAAGATCTTTACCAATCCCACAACTGATAGAGCGCTCATATCCAAAATATACAAAGAACTCATGAAGTTAAACTGTAGGGAGACAAATAACCCTTTTAAAAAATGGGTTTCAGAGCTAAACAACGAATTCACAGCTGAGGAATGCCATACGGCTGAGAAATACCTAAAGAAATGCTCAACATATTTAGTCATAAGGGAAATGCAAATCAAAAGAACCCTGAGATTCCACCTCACACCAGTGAGAATGGCTAAGACCAAAACTCCAGTGACAGCAAATGCTGTCAAGGATGTGGAGAAAGAGGAACACTCCTCCATTGTTGGTGGGATTGCAGACTGGTACAACCATTCTGGAAATCAGTCTGGAGGTTCCTGAGAAAATTGGACATTGAAGTACCTGAGGATCCAGCTATACCTCTCTTGGGCATATACCCAACAGATGCTCCAACAAATAGCAAAGACACGTGCTGCACTATGTTCATAGCAGCCTTATTTATAATAGCCAGAAGCTGGAAAGAACCCAGATGCCCTTCAACAGAGGAATGGATACAGAAAATGTGGTACATCTACACAATGGAATATTACTCAGCTATCAAAACAATGACTTCATGAAATTCATAGGCAAATGGTCGGAACTTGAAAATATCATCCTGAGTGAGGCAACCCAATCACAGAAAAACTCACATGGTATGCACTCATTGATAAGTGGCTATTAGCCCAAATGCTTGAATTACCCTAGATGCACGGAATACACGAAACTCAAGAAGGATGACCAAAATGCGGATGCTTCATTCCTTCTTTAAAAGGGGAACAAGAATACCCTTGGCAGGGAAGAGAGAGGCAAAGATTAAAACAGACACAGAAGGAACACCCATTCAGAGCCTGCCCCACATGTGGCCCATACATATACAGCCACCCAATTAGACAAGATGGATGAAGCAAAGAAGTGCAGGCCGACAGGAGCCGGATGTAGATCTCTCCTGAGAGACACAGCCAGAGTACAGCAAATACATAGGTGAATGCCAGCAGCAAACCACTGAACTGAGAATGGGAGCCCCGTTGAAGGAATCAGAGAAAGGACTTAAAGAACTTGAAGGGGCTCGAGACCCCATATGAACAACAATGTTAACAAACCAGAGCTTCCAGGAACTAAGCCACTACCCAGAGACTATACATGGACTGACCCTGGGCTCCAACTGCATAGGTAGCAATGAATGGCCTAGTAAGAGCACCAGTGGAGGGGGAAGCCCTTGGTCCTGCCAAGACTGAACCTCCAGTGATCGGGATTGTTTGGGGGAAGGCGGTAATGGGGGGAGGATGGGGAGGGGAACACCTATATAGAAGGGGAGGAGGAGAAGTTAGGGGGATGCTTGCCTGGAAACTGGGAAAGGTAATAACACTTGAAATGTTAATAAGAAATACCCAATTTAATAAAGGTGGAGAAAAAAAAATTAAGTGTACCAAAAAAAAAAAAACTAAAAACAAAAATTAAGGTATAAAAAAAAAAGTGTTGCTTTTGCCATGGTGTCTCTTCAGAGCAATGGAAACCCTAAGATACAAATCTACCTTGAGCCTTCCTCTCTGCTGGCCCTCTTACATAGGGCTAAAGGGTGCTGTGCAGACTACTGAGGGAGAAAAGACATCAGAGGTATTACCTGGTAGTTGACCTTCCCTACCACAACACTGGCCTGCCAGGCAAGAGGTGTCAAATGGTGCACAAGCCTTTCGGAGTAATCACCAGTTTCTGATTAGGTTGAGGCCTGCTGCTCCACAGGAGGCCCTTTTTTGCCTTATATTGCAATCTTGGTCAAAAGTCCATGGCTGGGAGGCCCCAGGCTCTAGGATAGAACCAAATGTTGTTATTTCCCTAAAGGGTCATTCAAATTGTCTTCTAAGTATTGATATAGATTGTTGCCACTCATAGCCTTACAGAGAAGATAGGAAGCAGCAGCCAGTGTAGAACTTCTTAGTCAAAGTATTGAGAAAAAAAGACCCAAGGAGCAGCCTCAGACAGGACATCGTTATACCCTGCAGAGCTCAGGGGACATCTTGGAAGGGGGGATGGGGAGAATGGAAGAGCTGAAAAGTGGGAGGAGTGCTGTGAAATGCTGCCTACTGGGCAGGGTGCCTATCACTCTCCTGAACTCAGAAGCCAGGGTTACCAGCAGAACATCAAACAACTCCCCTTACCTCTGACAGGCCTATTGACAGGTAGCTGTGTGTCGGATCTCCTACCCTGCCCTGCTGTGGAATCAATCAGATGAGTGAAGACCCTGCTGGGAGTTGTAAATTAATTTCTTTGGATGCTCAAGCCCTGAATCAAGTCATGACAGGAACTGTCATATTGTCAAATGTCAGGCTGCCTCAGGCTTCTGACCCTGCTGCCATTGCCCCTTACTTGTTGGGATGGCAAATCCGGTGGTTAAGAAAAATAATAATATGATAAAGTTGTCCTGCTGACTAATAGATATGACAAACCTGTGACCCTCTGACAACCTGTCAACATCAGCCCACTCCCTGACCACACGAATATTGTGTCCTTGGCCTGCGTAAATATTTCTTACTTCCCTCCTCCCTCTGTTACCCATGTTATGGTATAAATTTAGCCTTGGGGAAAAATAAAATTGTTGCCTTGATCAGACTCTTGTCCTGGCGTCCTTCTTCACGTCTCCTGTCCTCCATTCTCTTCCAGGTACACCTTCAGACCCTTTGCTTACAAATAGAGCCCAACATTGGGCTGTTTGGAGGTCTCCTGGAGGAGAACGTCGTTCCCCGTGAATAGGCAGGCCTGTCTTCCTTGTTTGTCGGAGCCTTTGCTCCCCCTGGAGCTTTTGCTCCCCCTTCGGAGCCTTTTCTCTCCTGCTTCTGGCAACCATGGACTGCCCGACCTTGGTTCAGAGGCTTGGTGCGTGTTTCTCCCTGGATAACGCAGATCTCAGTGGTGAATGATGGGGCAAGCATTCTACAGGTACTTTTTGTGACAGGACTCAGGGAGTCACTCAGGACACGAAGAATAGGGTTAAAAATTTTTTTAATAATTAAAAAAAATTCTTAGATTTTGTAGGAAATATTTGTCCATAGTTCCCCCAAGAGGGAACAATTGACACAAAAGATAGTGCAGAGTTAGTGATTGTTTAATGGATCGGTTAACCCTGTTGCTGATGTCTGCCCTCTGTAATGAATAAAAGTTGTGTGCTTTTAGGGTTCAAGGTTGCCTTTCCCTGCATGGATGAGCAACCCCACACATGTGGATTAAAAACCTTATACCCTCATGCTATTTCAGCGGTCACTTTCTCTGTGGTCATAAGCTGTGCTCTGTGGGTGGTGCTCCTGAGGTAAGGCCACTATGGGGTCTTACAACATTTTGGTGCACCTGCCAGGAATTGCGCTCCCCACAGACCACAACTGGTAAGGAGATGGGAGGTAAGCTCGAGCAAATCTGTGTTTTGTGTTCTGTGTTACTTTCTGCTTTGTCTCTGTGTCATGTCTTGTCTTTGTTTCATGTTGTCTTGTGTTGTCTGCGTCTGCTGTCTGAAGGGTTCGAGTCTCCCTTGGAGAGGGGTTAGAGTCCCCTCGGTGGTCACTGTTGGTTCTGTAAGGGGCTTATGGCTGTGACAGGCAGATATGTTAGTTGTCACAGGCCACAGGCCCTAAAGGATGCTCTAGGAGGAGAAAGGAATCTAGAGAACACTCTGGAATCCCATTGAGAGGTGGGATCAGACAGTCTGCCTCATCCCAGAAGCAGCTAAGGTTAAGCTGCAGTTTGGGCCAGGTACTGAAGGTATCAGGCATCTGTGGAAATTGTTTATAGGACGCCTTGTCTTGGTCTTGTTTGTCTAGTTTGTTTTCTGTGGTGTTGTTGAGTGTCTTTTGGGCTTTTGTTTCGTTTTTGGACTTGGATTGATGACTGTGTTTGAAATCATGGAACTATTTGTTTTGTTTGTCAAAGAGTTTTGCTTGGTCCTCTTGGTGCTTAACTTGGAAATAATTTGCTTGAGAGAAATCATTTTCTGCCAGGGAGTTTTGTCTTTCTCTCTTGAGCCTCCTCCCCAAGGAGAGATTCTCCTCTTTTGCTCCCCTTGTTCAGTCTAGCTGCTGTTAACGAGTGATCATGTCTGAAGTAGGCATTAACAAGAACGTAAAAGCTTGGCCTTGGATCCTGAAGCTTAAACATTCACAGTTTCTAAAGAAGGGACAGCACAGAATGAGGAAGTGTGGGGCTGAGGGTGCCAGGCGAGCGGGCCTGCTAGCAAGCAAGCTGCAGGCTGCTAGTGGGCAGCGGTGCAGCTCAGGCCAAATCGGCATAAGAGGAGTTTCAAGGTGATGAGGCCGGCCAGCGCTGATGCTTTGACAACAAAAAGATAGTGGAGAGTTAGTGAAAATTCATTGCTGCCTTCAGTGGCCAGACCTTCAACACTTGCTCACAAAAGGAGAGCATTCATTAAGAGAAGTTCTTTAAGGGAGCCTGCCTTATCTGTTGGCCCTATTCCAGGAGAGGAGTCAGTCTCCAACACCTTCCCCATTAGTCATCATTGACATAGAGAATGCTTCTGATCCTATCCCTCCAACAGTCAGTTCCTGCCCTTGTGGTCAAAATGCCCCAGGTTGGGGGGGGCAGGGGAGCCCCTAAAGTAGTTTCAGAAAGAGTCTGCAGCAGACTGTGGGTAACTTTGTTTTGCCAGACAGAGCAGGCTTTACTCTAGGATGATAAGAGGAGAAAGTCTTCGCACCGGATCTTCAGCTTACTCCAACTGGAGGCTGTGGCTAAGGTCAGGATCAATGTTTTCTTTTCCATGGCCCTCTAACCCAGTGAGACAGCTTGGAGAAAGGCTACGACTGCAGTACTAGGAGGGCTGTAGTTCTATTAAAGATCAGTACTCCAGTGTTAGCAATCCCTTTATTGGATATGAGAGGCAGGAAGCCCCGCTCAACTGTGACTCCTGCCTCAGGAATGGCAGCAAAAAGGGTCCTTATAACCAGTTATCTCTAACTATAGCTTACTCTCTGATAGCCGAGACTTCAATTGGATCACAGTCGCCTGGGCAAGCCCCTTCAATACTCAGATGCTATTTTCTCCTGGTCCCTTGACTCAAGGTTGCCAGGCATGTCTGACAGCCTGAAAGAAACTTTCCCCCAAAAGCAGATGAACCATACAATTCTTTTATCAACCACTTGGCACCTAGCACCCAGGTCCTAACCATCTCTCCATCCTTTTGTTATTAGTTCTTACTGGAAGCCTAGTGATGTTTGGAGGCTGGGTCTCTTGAGAGGCAGAGCCACGGAGCTGACACTGAAGGGAGGTACTCCTTAAGCAAAATCTAAGTCCAGAGAGACAGCAGGTAACAGACTCCAGCTGTCCCTCTGTTCGCCTTTCTGTTTCACAGGCACAAAGCTTGCACTTATTTTTGCAATGGCCTTTTCATCCCAAGAAAGCTTCCTCGTTTAGCTGTGTGACTGAATGCTATTTGTCACCTGATCTGGTTGTTCCACCAGCTCTCTCCAAGCCATCCTCTAGCTTTCCTGCCTGGCCCCTTTCCCCTGTTCTTAAGAATTTTATCACCTAACATACTGCATTGTTTGACTTATAATATCTCCCGTCCTGCTCATATACATGTCCCAGATCCCATTGTGAAGGTTCTAATTCTAAAATAAGGGGATGGTGCATCCCCCTAAATATTAAATTTACCTCTATGGTTTGAAACCAGGATTGGACATGTTGATATACTTGAGATCTTAGAATGTTTCAATCAGGTGCTGATACAGGGATTATATTTACCATAAAATTGTTAAAAGAACCTGTACATTCCTACTCCCTGGCTCCTGGGAACTCATCCCAAAAAGGAGCCCATGGAGGCTCTGAACACGGCGTAGAGCACACACACGACTTCATCTACAGCCTGCAGTCCACTGAGAGGAGCTGCTTGCTCAAAGAACTGCACCACTTCTAGTCCATTGCCTTCGCACAAGAAGAATCGGAAGCTCTACCACCCACTCCAGGACAGCTGAGATATGTGTTCTTCCACAATTTGATACCTTTTGTAGGGTTTGGATTTTTGGATAATGCAATTATGATTGTTTCAGGAACCCAAATTGAATTGTCTATTGGAATTATTTTGGGAATGTCAACAATGGCAGTCAACATGTTATTTTTCCTTCTATATATCAACATATTATTTAATTTTCAGTTATTGATACTGCACAGTACTGAGTTGGGGTTTGCTTATTAGAAAGGCAGTGTTTAGATACTTCCTGTGTCTTAGAATATGGTTAAAGAGAGCATGAAAAAAGTCAGAGAAGGCTTGGAAAAGAGAGAATGAGAAAGAAAAAGCTAAGAACTGATATCAAAATTGGTCTCTGTTGGACCCCCTAGTAGGCCTTCATTTGGTTATATCTTTTGGCACTTGGACATTTAATCATTTAACCAGTCTTGTTAAATAACAGGTAGATAATATAGAAGCAAAACCTATTCAGGTATATTATCATAGGCTAGCTATGGAGGATGCTTTGATGATGGCCAAGCTCACCTACACATCTCCTCCCAGCCCAGGCAAGGACATTTTTGTCCTTAAGCCAAATGAGGCCAACATTCATTTCTGCCTGCTGTCCTGATGTCTTTGCTGAAACATCAACAAATTGTCACCCATGCATGCTGAGCTGGACAGTCAATGACGGGTAAGAGAGTGATATATTCACGAATAAAGGGCCTAAGACAGGAGGGCCGCCATTAGCTGCTGCCTTATCCCATGACGGATCCTGGCCATATGATTCTCTTGGCCATGTGACAAATATCACTCCAACCTAAGACAGACACAGTTCACGAGGGGCTCATTTCAGGACAGCATAGCCATTTGGTCACTTTTCATTTGACTACAAGGAAGGGGGAGATGTTGGGAACAATGCCCTTGAAGTCCTCCATTGTTGATGTTACTATTATGGTTAGAATTAAGTATGACTAGGTTCATGGAAAATCCCCAGCCAGCTGCAGAAGACTAATACAAATCTGGTGGTTAAGAAAAATAATAATATGATAAAGTTGTCCTGCTGACTAATAGATATGACAAACCTGTGACCTTTCTGACAACCTGTCAACATCAGCCCACTCCCTGACCACACGAATATTGTGTCCTTGGCCTGCATAAATATTTCTTACTTTCCTCCTCCCTCTGTTACCCATGTTATGGTATAAATTTAGCCTTGGGGAAAAATAAAATTGTTGCCTTGATCAGACTCTTGTCCTGGCGTCCTTCTTCGTGTCCCTTGTCCCCCATTCTCTTCCAGGTACCCCCGGTCCCATCACTTACAATGCTCCATTTATATGAATAAAAGATACTTAAGAGAGGTCCTGGCAAGATGTCTCAGTGGGAGAAAATGTTTGCCACCAACCTGGTGACCTGACTTACATACCTGGAACCTACATAAGGTGGAAAGAGAGCAGACCAACTACAGAAAATTCTCCTCTGACCTCCAGATGGGTACTGTGGCATGCACACACACATACATGATGATGATGGTGATAATGGTGATGATGGTTATCATGGTTATCATGGTGATAATGGTGATGATGGTGATGATGGTGACAATGGTGATGATGGTGACCATGATTAATAGAAACATAGCAAGAACAAAAAATAAACTTTGTGGAAAGAATAAATAACAGGAGCTCTCCTGGTACCTTTGAGTCCATGGAGGCCGGCTTAGAACAGAACATCTATAAGTCACAAGTGTCTAGAGAGCTGTGGGACAAAGACATTGTTGTTGGTTATGGGCAGGCATCTCCAGAGCTTAGAAGACTCCTGCCTAAGCTGAAAGGGCTTTTACCTGAGGGGAAACCAAGCTTTGCACAGGCAAGAAATGTGCTCCTATGTTCAAAGCAAGAAACAACACAGCAACCCCAGTGGCAAACCAAACAGAAGCAGAGTAATTTGGGGTAAAGAGGTGATTGGGGTGAAAGGAAAGAGCGTCAAGCTTCATCGCAAATTCCCAAGGATTCTTCCTGCCAGGCCACAGTGCAGTGTCTGCGTTATGCTGTACCCTTCTGCAATCACACTTCACACCATTATTTCTGGTACTTAGTTTTTTATTTAGAGGGGAGAGCATGGATAAAGGTCCCCACTATCACAAGTCATGTGGTAGTGGAGAAATCATAGGAGTCCATCTCAAGAGCAAGGGATGGGCTTCACCTTGGGAAAGCCACCATCTTGAATATGGTCTTTCTGTTGCCTGGGTGGTTGGGGGTGGTGGGAAGTAAGTGTGCTCTTGTCTTTTAGATTCATTCATTCATTCATTCATTCATTCATTCATTCATCAATCTACCTACCTATCTGCTTATTTGTGTATCTATCTATCCTCTATCTATAATCTATTTTTCTTTCTACCTACCTAACTTTCTGTCTATAGGAAGTCAGGATCTCTGTCTGACCAGGACCACAGTCATACAGGGTAGCCAGAGACTCACCTGGCTGGTGTCAAACTTGCAGAAACCCATGCTGCCTTGACCTACCAAGTTGCTAGGACTTCAGACATGCACAACCACGGCTGGACTGCTGTTTGTCTTTCAAAGTCTTGGTTTGAGTCTCTGAATGTCATTTTAAAAACAAATAACTTGTTTTATTTATTCGTGGTGCTGGGGGTCTGAAGCAGGGTCTCAGACATGCTACCCAAGTGCTCTACCACTGAGCTGTACTTGCAGCCAGCATGGATGTTAGGGCATTAAACAAGAGGCAGGTGTCTGCCTCTGCTCAGGCTGTGGCAGCAAATCACACCAGGTGTTCTGGCTACTTCCTTAACTTATTTACATTTTATCTCTTTGCTTTTATGGGTGACTGAATCATTTCATTCAGCAGCTTACAGATGGGGAAGGGCTAAAGAGGTATGGGGCAGGACAGATCTTTCTCCACTCAGTGCTTTGAACCACAGGTATTTGATTTTTGGTAGTTTCTTGAGGTTGGAAGGCAAAGTGCAAGGTTCCAGGTGACTCGGTTTCTGCTGATCAGCTCTGCCCCTGGCTTGCACAGTGTTCTAGATCACACACCACCTCACCCTTATATGACAAAACAGACTGACAAAAGTCACATATCCCCACACCTGCGGATCCCGGCCCTCAGCAGCTCTCTGCTCCCAGACCCCGTGGGAGAGAGACTTCACCGCCTGGTCAGGTGGGCACTCCTGAGGCTGCAGAGCGGAAGAGACCACCAACACTGCCCACCCCTGCCCACATCCCTGGCCCAAGAGGAAACTGTATAAGGCCTCTGGGCTCCCGTGGGGGAGGGCCCAGGAGCGGCAGGACCCCTGCCTGAGACACCGCCAGAACCTGAAGGAAACAGACCGGATAAACAGTCCTCTGCACCCAAATCCCGTGGGAGGGAGAGCTAAACCTTCAGAGAGGCAGACAAGCCTGGGAAACCAGAAGAGACTGCTCTCTGTACATACATCTCGGACGCCAGAGGAAAACACCAAAGGCCATCTGGAACCCTGGTGCACTGAAGCTCCCAGAAGGGGCGGCACAGGTCTTCCTGGTTGCTGCCGCCGCAGAGAGCCCGTGGGCAGCACCCCGCGAGCAAACTTGAGCCTCGGGACCACAGGTAAGACCAACTTGTCTGTTGCAAGAAGGCTGCCTGGTGAAATCGGACACACAGAGGCAGAATTCCTCTAGAACCGGGCACGTCCTGTGTTTACCGGAAGTCCCACACCTGCGGATCCCGGCCCGCAGCAGCTCTCTGCTCCCAGACCCCGTGGGAAAGAGACCTCACCGCCTGGTCAGGTGGGCACTCCTGAGGCTGCATAAGCTCCCGGAAGGGGCGGCACAGGTCTTCCTGGTTGCTGCTGCCGCAAAGAGCCCATGGGCAGCACCCCGTGAGCGAACTTGAGCCTCGGGACCACAGGTAAGACCAACTTTTCTGCTGCAAGAAAGCTGCCTGGTGAACTCAAGACACAGGCCCACAGGAACAGCTGAAGACCTGTAGAGAGGAAAAACTACACGCCTGAAAGCAGAACACAATGTCCCCATAACTGACTGAAAGAGAGGAAATCAGGTCTACAGCACTCCTGACACACAGGCTTATAGGACAGTCTAGTCACTGTCAGAAATAGCAGAACAAAGTAACACTAGAGATAATCTGATGGCGAGAGGCAAGCGCAGGAACACAAGCAACAGAAACCAAGAAGACATGGCATCATCGGAGCCCAATTTTCCCACCAAAACAAACATGGAATATCCAAACACACCAGAAAAGCAAGATCTAGTTTCAAAATCATATTTGATCATGATGCTGGAGGACTTCAAGAAAGACGTGAAGAACTCCCTTAGGGAAACACAGGAAAACATTAATAAACAAGTAGAAGCCTACAGAGAGGAATCGCAAAAATCCCTGAAAGAATCACAAAAATCCCTGAAAGAATTCCAGGAAAACACAATCAAACAGTTGAAGGGATTAAAAATGGAAATAGAAGCAATCAAGAAAGAACACATGGGAACAACCCTGGATATAGAAAACCAAAAGAAGAGACAAGGAGCTGTAGATACAAGCTTCACCAACAGAACAAGAGATGGAAGAGAGAATCTCAGGGGCAGAAGATTCCATAGAAATCATTAATTCAACTGTCAAAGATAATGTAAAGCGGAAAAAGCTACTGGTCCAAAATATACAGGAAATCCAGGACTCAATGAGAAGATCATACCTAAGGATAATAGGTATAGAAGAGAGTGAAGACTCCCAGCTCAAAGGACCAGTAAATATCTTCAACAAAATCATAGAAGAAAACTTCCCTAACCTAAAAAAAGAGATACCGATAGACATACAAGAAGCCTACAGAACTCCAAATAGATTGGACCAGAAAAGAAACACCTCCCATCACATAATTGTCAAAGCACCAAACGCACAAAATAAAGAAAGAATATTAAAAGCAGTAAGGGAAAAAGGTCAAGTAACATATAAAGGCAGACCTATCAGAATCACACCAGACTTCTCGCCAGAAACTATGAAGGCCAGAAGATCCTGGTCTGATGTCATACAGACCCTAAGAGAACACAAATGCCATCCCAGGTTACTGTATCCTGCAAAACTCTCAATTAACATAGATGGAGAAACCAAGATATTCCATGACAAAACCAAATTTACACAATATCTTTCTACAAATCCAGCACTACAAAGGATAATAAAGGGTAAAGCCCAACATAAGGAGGCAAGCTATACCCTAGAAGAAGCAAGAAACTAATCGTCTTGGCAACAAAACAAAGAGAGTGAAAGCACACAAACATAACCTCACATCCAAATATGAATATAACGGGAAGCAATAATCACTATTCCTTAATATCTCTCAACATCAATGGCCTCAACTCCCCAATAAAAAGAAATAGATTAACAAACTGGATACGCAACGAGGACCGTGCATTCTGCTGCCTACAGGAAACACACCTCAGAGACAAAGACAGACACTACCTCAGAGTGAAAGGCTGGAAAACAACTTTCCAAGCAAATGGTCAGAAGAAGCAAGCTGGAGTAGCCATTCTAATATCAAATAAAATCAATTTTCAACTAAAAGTCATCAAAAAAGATAAGGAAGGACACTTCATATTCATCAAAGGAAAAATCCACCAAGATGAACTCTCAATCCTAAATATCTATGCCCCAAATACAAGGGCACCTACATACGTAAAAGAAACCTTACTAAAGCTCAAAACACACATTACACCTCACACAATAATAGTGGGAGATTTCAACACCCCACTCTCATCAATGCACAGATCATGGAAACAGAAATTAAACAGTGATGTCGACAGACTAAGAGAAGTCATGAGCCAAATGGACTTAACGGATATTTATAGAACATTCTATCCTAAAGCAAAAGGATATACCTTCTTCTCAGCTCCTCATGGTACTTTCTCCAAAATTGACCATATAATTGGTCAAAAAACGGGCCTCAACAGGTACAAAAAGATAGAAATAATCCCATGCGTGCTATCGGACCACCACGGCCTAAACCTGGTCTTCAATAACAATAAGGGAAGAATGCCCACATATACGTGGAAATTGAACAATGCTCTACTCAATGATAACCTGGTCAAGGAAGAAATAAAGAAAGAAATTAAAAACTTTTTAGAATTTAATGAAAATGAAGATACAACATACTCAATCTTATGGGACACAATGAAAGCTGTGCTAAGAGGAAAACTCATAGCGCTGAGTGCCTGCAGAAAGAAACAGGAAAGAGCGTATGTCAGCAGCTTGACAGCACACCTAAAAGCTCTAGAACAAAAAGAAGCAAATACACCCAGGAGGAGTAGAAGGCAGGAAATAATCAAACTCAGAGCTGAAATCAACGAAGTAGAAACAAAAAGGACCATAGAAAGAATCAACAGGACCAAAAGTTGGTTCTTTGAGAAAATCAACAAGATAGATAAACCCTTAGCCAGACTAACGAGAGGACACAGAGAGTGCGTCCAAATTAACAAAATCAGAAATGAAAAGGGAGACATAACTACAGATTCAGAGGAAATTCAAAAAATCATCAGATCTTACTATAAAAACCTATATTCAACGAAACTTGAAAATCTTCAGGAAATGGACAATTTCCTAGACAGATACCAGGTATCGAAGTTAAATCAGGAACAGATAAATCAGTTAAACAACCCCAAAACTCCTACGGAAATAGAAGCAGTCATTAAAGGTCTCCCAACCAAAAAGAGCCCAGGTCCAGACAGGTTTAGTGCAGAATTCTATCAAACCTTCATAGAAGACCTCATACCAATATTATCCAAACTATTCCACAAAATTGAAACAGATGGATCACTACTGAATACCTTCTACGAAGCCACAATTACTCTTATACCTAAACCACACAAAGACCCAACAAAGAAAGAGAACTTCAGACCAATTTCCCTTATGAATATCGACGCAAAAATACTCAACAAAATTCTGGCAAACCGAATTCAAGAGCACATCAAAACAATCATCCACCATGATCAAGTAGGCTTCATCCCAGGCATGCAGGGATGGTTTAATATACGGAAAACCATCAATGTGATCCATTATAGAAACAAACTGAAAGAACAGAACCACATGATCATTTCATTAGATGCTGAGAAAGCGTTTGACAAAATTCAACACCCCTTCATGATAAAAGTCCTGGAAAAAATAGGAATTCAAGGCCCATACCTAAACATAGTAACAGCCATATACAGCAAACCAGTTGCTAACATTAAACTAAATGGAGAGAAACTTGAAGCAATCCCACTAAAATCAGGGACTAGACAAGGCTGCCCACTCTCTCCCTACTTATTCAATATAGTTCTTGAAGTTCTAGCCAGAGCAATCAGAGAAGAAAAGGAGATCAAGGGGATACAATTTGGAAAAGAAGAGGTCAAAATATCACTATTTGCAGTTGATATGATAGTATATTTAAGTGATCCCAAAAGTTCCACCAGAGAACTATTAAGCTGATAAACAACTTCAGCAAAGTGGCTGGGTATAAAATTAACTCAAATAAATCAGTAGCCTTCCTCTACACAAAAGTGAAACAAGCCGAGAAAGAAATTAGGGAAACGACACCCTTCATAATAGACCCAAATAATATAAAGTACCTCGGTATGACTTTAACCAAGCAAGTAAAAGATCTGTACAATAAGAACTTCAAGACACTGAAGAAGGAAATTTAAGAAGACCTCAGAAGATGGAAAGATCTCCCATGCTCATGGATTGGCAGGATTAATATAGTAAAAATGGCCATTTTACCAAAAGCAATCTACAGATTCAATGCAATCCCCATCAAAATACCAATCCAATTCTTCAAAGAGTTAGACAGAACAATTTGCAAATTCATCTGGAATAACAAAAAACCCAGGATAGCTAAAGCTATCCTCAACAATAAGAGGACTTCAGGGGGAATCACTATCCCTGAACTCAAGCAGTATTACAGAGCAATAGTGATAAAAACTGCATGGTATTGGTACAGAGACAGACAGATAGACCAATGGAATAGAATTGAAGACCCAGAAATGAACCCACACACCTATGGTCACTTGATTTTTGACAAAGGAGCCAAAACCATCCAATGGAAAAAAGATAGCATTTTCAGCAAATGGTGCTGGTTCAACTGGAGGGCAACATGTAGAAGAATGCAGATCGATCCATGCTTATCACCCTGTACAAAGCTTAAGTCCAAGTGGATCAAGGACCTCCACATCAAACCAGACACACTCACACTAATAGAAGTACAACTAGGGAAGCATCTGGAACACATGGGCACTGGAAAAAATTTCCTGAACAAAACACCAATGGCGGGCTGGAGAGATGGCTCAGTGGTTAAGAACACCCGACTGTTCTTCCAGAGGTCATCAGTTCAATTCCCAGCAACCACATGGTGGCTCACAACCATCTGTAAAGAGATCCGATGCCCTCTTCTGGTGTATCTGAAGACAGCTACAGTGTACTTATATATTATAAATAAAATAAAAACAAAACAAAACAAAAAAAAAAAACACCAATGGCTTATGCTCTAAGATCAAGAATCGACAAATGGGATCTCATAAAACTGCAAAGCTTCTGTAAGGCAAAGGACACTGTGGTTAGGACAAAACGACAACCAACAGATTGGGAAAAGATCTTTGCCAATCCTATAACAGATAGAGGCCTTATATCCAAAATATACAAAGAACTCAAGAAGTTAAACCGCAGGGAAACAAATAACCCTATTAAAAAATGGGGTTCAGAGCTGAACAAAGAATTCACAGCTGAGGAATGCCGAATGGCTGAGAAACACCTAAAGAAATGTTCAACATCTTTAGTCATAAGGGAAATGCAAATCAAAACAACCCTGAGATTTAACCTCACACCAGTGAGAATGGCTAAGATCAAAAACTCAGGTGACAGCAGATGCTGGCGAGGATGTGGAGAAAGAGGAACACTCCTCCATTGTTGGTGGGATTGCAGACTGGTAAAACCATTCTGGAAATCAGTCTGGAGGTTCCTCAGAAAATTGGACATTGAACTGCCTGAGGATCCAGCCATACCTCTCTTGGGCATATACCCAAAAGATGCCTCAACATATAAAAGAGACACGTGCTCCACTATGTTCATCGCAGCCTTATTTATAATAGCCAGAAACTGGAAAGAACCCAGATGCCCTTCAACAGAGGAATGGATACAGAAAATGTGGTACATCTACACAATGGAATATTACTCAGCTATCAAAAACAACGAGTTTATGAAATTCGTAGGCAAATGGTTGGAACTGGAAAATATCATCCTGAGTGAGCTAACCCACTCACAGAAAGACATACATGGTATGCACTCATTGATAAGTGGCTATTAGCCCAAATTCTTGAATTACCCTAGATCCCTAGAACAAACGAAACTCAAGACGGATGATCAAAATGTGAATGCTTCACTCCTTCTTTAAATGAGGAAAAAGAATACCCTTGGCAGGGAAGGGAGAGGCATAGATTAAAACAGAGACTGAAGGAACACCCATTCAGAGCCTGCCCCACATGTGGCCCATACATATACAGCCTCCCAATTAGACAAGATGGATGAAGCAAAGAAGTGCAGACTGACAGGAGCCGGATGTAGATCGCTCCTGAGAGACACAGCCAGAATACAGCAAATACAGAGGCGAATGCCAGCAGCAAACCACTGAACTGAGAATAGGACCCCCGTTGAAGGAATCAGAGAAAGAACTGGAAGAGCTTGAAGGTGCTCGAGACCCCAAAAGTACAACAATGTCAAGCAACCAGAGCTTCCAGGGACTAAGCCACTACCTAAAGACTATACATGGACTGACCCTGGACTCTGTCCCCATAGGTAGCAATGAATATCCTAGTAAGAGCACCAGTGGAAGGGGAAGCCCTGGGTCCTGCTAAGACTGAACCCCCAGTGAACTAGACTATGCGGGGAGGGTGGCAATGGGGGGAGGTTTGGGAGGGGAACACCCACAAGGTAGGGGAGGGGGGAGGGTGATGTCTGTCCGGAAACCAGGAAAGGGAATAACACTTGAAATGTATATAAGAAATACTCAAGATAATAAAAAAAAATAAAATAAAAAAAAAAAGAAGGCCATACCAACAATTGTTGTAGTCTCTGATGCCTTTCTTGACTGGATCCGGTTGAAAGTTGCTGAGATCAGGAGTTCAAGCAGATCAGTTCAGCATGTCTGATGATGACACTCACCAAAGATATATATTCTGTAATATATAAATCTCAAAAAAATTTTAGTATTAGCAGGATATCTGGTGGTTTTTTTTTTTTTTTTTTTGCTTCTCTGGAATCTAGATCTCCTGGGAGTCTCCCTCTATCAAATCTGATCCATATAGCTCTGGAAGATGTACAGAGCATAATCACCTTTTCTAAAAAACAAAGACAAACCCTTCTTCCCAAATGAGCATATCCTTTCGTCAGCAAACAGACAAGCTTGTATTTTGTATTCTTTTCCAGAGAAATAATATAACCCCAAAACTCAAAATCACACCCATTTTGAAAATTAAAAATCTAAAACAAATGAAGTAAACTAAAATACTGTATGAACCCATTCTTAGGCTTTTTCTATTCTGTCATGTCAAGAAATTAACCCAACAAAGAATCTGAGTTTCCTGCAGACTATAATATACCATCTGTCTGTTATGCTGTCTACCTGTAGTTACAGACTTCTATTTTTCCTGTCTTAGTTCTGAACCCTAGGCAAAATTCCCCGTGTGATTCAGACAAACTTCCTATATGTCTATGCTAAAAGCAAATAGACCAGCCTTTGAACTAATCATACTCCAACCAGGCAGCTTCCATTTCCAGCTCTCTGACTCAGAGCCGTGAGCAGAAACTCTCCGGTGTTTGTTTGTTTCAAGGTACCTGTGCCTGAGTCCACGTGACTCATCCTGGTGCCACCTTTCTCTCACTTAGAAGATAAAACTCTAACTCTTAGGCTGACAGTCTTAAGTTTCTAATGGATTCTTGCCCCACACTGGGTGCCACCTATAGCATTAAATTAAAAAAAAAAGGATTTTTCTATCCCATGCCACTGCTGGTTACTCTCTGGCCCCATTGGTCTTGCTGCCTCTATGGCTAGCCCCATGTAGAGACCATAAGTGATCATAGATGTCTTGTGGACTCTGCTCACATTTCCAGACAGACTCGGCAGACTCTCTGACCCAGAGCTCTCACATCATCTCCACCTGACTCACTAAGTTCCCTTTGCAGGTCACTGCCTCACCAGCCCCATGCAATAACAGACCATCTCATGTTTAGCTGTCACAAATCCCTGCAACCAGGCAAAATTAAAATTCTAGAGGCTTGTAATTTATTAATCAGATATATATCAGTAAATTCTCACCCCAGAAAATGTCCACACAATAAACTCAGAGCCAATTGGTATTGATATAAACTGCCCACCTAGATAAGAAAAATTGTCCTGTAATTATCCGTCTCTTATAAGATATTCATAGCTACCTGTGACTATTTAAGCCACATAGATCTGTGTTGCTGTTCTCTTCATCATCATCCCTCCTCCTCCCTCTGTACAGAGAGGAGAGTTCTATAAGAATCTCAGCCCACCTTTATTTTTCACTGCCCAAGCACAGGCCTTGTCTTATCTTGTGCTTACCCCCCACCTGCGTATAGACATCAGCCCACACATTACTATAATCCATAGGCTGACTTGGAACCTTACGAAACCATAAATATGGCCCATAGAGAGACTGACAATCTTATAGTGTAGTATTACAGAATATTACTGGTTTTTGTAGCTCAGTTTATTCAAATAGCTAAAGCCTAACAAAGACAAAGAGGCTACACATATATCATTTTTTAAAAATTATTTTCATCTTTATTAACTTGAGTATTTCTTATTTACATTTCGATTGTTATTTCCCTTCCCGGTTTCCGGGCAAGAATCCCCCTAATCCCTCCCCCTTCCCTTCTCTATCGGTGTTCCCCTCCCCATCCTTCCCCCATTACCTCCCTCCCCCCAACAATCCCGTTCACTGGGGGTTCAGTCTTGGCAGGACCAAGGGCTTCCCCTTCCATTGGTGCTCTTACTAGGTTATTCATTGCTACGTATGGAGTTGGAGTCCAGGTCAGTCCATGTGTAGTCTTTTGATAGTGGCTTAGTCCCTGGAAGCTCTGATTGGTTGGTATTGTTGTTCATATGGGGTCTCAAGCCCCTTCAAGTTCTTTCAGTCCTTTCTCTGATTCCTTCAACGGGGGTCCCGTTCTCAGTTCAGTGGTTGCTGCTGGCATTCGCCTATGTATTTGCTGTATTCTGGAGGTGTCTCTCAGGAGAGATCTACATCCGGTTCCTGTTGGCCTGCACTTCTTTGCTTCATCCATCTTGTCTGGTTTGGTGGCTGTATATGTATGGGCCACATGTGGCGCAGGATCTGAATGGGTGTTCCTTGTGCCTCTATTCTGAACTTTGCCTCCCTATTCCCTGTCAAGCATATTCTTGTTCCCCTTTTAAAGAAGGAGTGAAGCATTCACATTTTGATCATCCGTCTTGAGTTTCATTTGTTCTAGGCATCTAGGGTAATTCAAGCATTTGGGCTAATAGCCACTTATCAATGAGGGCATACCATGTGTGTTTTTCTGTGATTGGGTTACCTCGCTCAGGATGATATTTTCCAGTTCCGACCATTTGCCTATGAATTTCATAAAGACATTGTTTTGGATAGCTGAGTAATGTACCATTGTGTAGATGTACCACATGTTCTGTATCCATTCCTCTGTTGAAGGGCATCTGGGTTCTTTCCAGCTTCTGGCTATTATAAATAAGGCTGCTATGAACATATTGTAGCATGTGTCTTTGTTATATGTTGGGGCATCTTTTGGGTATATGCCCAAGCGAGGTGTGGCTGGGTCCTCAGGTAGTTCAATGTCCAATTTTCTGCGGAACCTCTGGACTGATTTCCAGAATGGTTGTACCAGTCTGCAATTCCACCAACAGAGGAGGAATGTTCCTCTTTCTCCACATCCCTTGCCAGAATTTGCTGTCACCTGAGTTTTTGATCTTAGCCATTCTCACTGGTGTGGGGTGAAATTTCAGGGTTGTTTTGATTCGCATTTCCCTTATGACTAAAGATGTTGAACATTTCTTTAGGTGTTTCTCAGCCATTCAGCATTCCTCAGCTGTGAATTCTTTGTTCAGCTCTGAACCCCATTTTTTGTTTACATAAAATCAGTCAATTCCATTTTCACTTGAACCCCAATTTTTAATAGGGTTATTTGTCTCCCTGCGGTCTAACTTCTTGAGTTCTTTGTATATTTTGGATATAAGGCCTCTATCCGTTGTAGGGTTGGTAAAGATCTTTTCCCAATCTGTTGGTTGCCGTTTTGTCCTAACCACAGTGTCCTTTGCCTTACAGAAGCTTTGCAGTTTTATGAGATCCCATTTGTCGATTCTTCATCTTAGAGCATAAGCCATTGGTGTTTTGTTGGGAAAATTTTCTCCAGTGCCTATGTGTTCAAGATGCTTCTGCACTTTTTCTTCTGTTAGTTTGAGTGTATCTGGTTTGACGTGGAGGTCCTTGATCCACTTGGACTTAAGCTTTGTACAGGGTGATAAGAAGGGACCTATCTGCATTCTTCTACATGCTGATTTCCAGTTGAACGAGCACTATTTGCTGAAAATGCTATCTTTTTTCCATTGGATGGTTTTGCCTCCTTTATCAAAAATCAAGTGACCATAGGTGTGTGGGTTCATTTCTGGGTCTTCAATTCTGTTCTACTGGTATATCTGCCTGTGTCTGTACCAATAACATACAGTTTTTATTACTATTGCTCTGTAATACTGCTTGAGTTCAGGGATAGTGATTCCCCCTGAAGTCCTTTTATTGTTGAGGATAGCTTTAGCTATCCTGGGTTTTTTGTTATTCCAGATGAATTTGCAAATTGTTCTGTCTAATTCTCTGAAGAATTGGATTGGTATTTTGATGGGGAATGCACTGAGTCTGTAGATCGCTTTTGGAAGATGGCCATTTTTACTATATTAATCCTGCCAATCCATGAGCATGGGAGATCTTTCCATCTTCTGAGGTCTTCTTCAATTTCTTCCTTCAGAAGCTTGATGTACTTATCATACAGATATTTAACCTGCTTGGTGAAAGTTACACTGAGGTATTTTATATTATTTGAGACTATTATGAAGACTGTCATTTCCGTAATTTCTTTCTCAGCTTGTTTCTCTTTTGTGTAGAGGAAGGCTACTGATTTATTTGAGTTAATTTTATACCCAGCCACTTTGCTCAAGGTGTTTATCAGGTTTAGTAGTTCTCTGGTGGAACTTTTGGGATCACTTAAATATACTATCATATCATCTGCAAATAGTGATATTTTGACTTCTTCCTTTTCAGTCTGTAATCCCTTGATCTTCTTTTGTTGTCTGATTGCTCTGACTAGAACATCAAGAACTGTATTGAATAAGTAGGGAGAGAGTGGGCAGCCTTGTGTAATCCCTGATTTTAGTGGGATTGCTTCAAGCTTCTCTCCATTTAGTTTAATGTTAGCAACTGGTTTGCTGTATATGGCTTTTACTATGTTTAGGTATGGGCCTTGAATTCCTGTTCTTTCAAGGACTTTTATCATGAAAGGGTATTGAATTTTGTCAAATGTTTTCTCAGCATCTAATGAAATGATCACGTGGTTTTTATCTTTTTATCTTTCATTTTATTTATATAGTGTACTACATTGATGGTTTTTGGTATATTATACCATACCTGCATGCCTGGGATGAAGCCTACTTGATCATGGTGGATGATTGTTTTGATGTGCTTTTGGATTTGGTTTGCCAGAATTTTAATGAGTATTATTGCGTCAATATTCATAAGGGAAATTGGTCTGAAGTTCTCTTTCTTTGTTGGGTCTTTGTGTGGTTTAGGTATAAGAGTAATTGTGGCTTCATAGAAGGAATTCGGTAGTGCTCCATCTGTTTCAATTTTGTGGAATAGTTTGGATAATATTGGTATCAGGTCTTCTATGAAGGTGTGATAGAATTCTGCACTGAACCCATCTGGACCTGGGCTCTTTTTGTTTGGGAGACCTTTAATGAGTGCTCCTATTTCTTTAGGAGGTACGGGGTTGTTTAAATGGTTTATCTGTTCCTGATTTAACTTCAGTACCTGGTATCTGTCTAGGAAATTGTCCATTTCCTTCAGATTTTCAAGTTTTGTTGAATATAGGCTTTTGTAGTATGATCTGATGATTTTTTGAATTTCCTCTGATTCTGTAATTATGTCTCCCTTTTCATTTCTGATTTTGTTAATTTGGACACACTCTCTGTGTCCTCTGGTTAGTCTGGCTAAGGGTTTATCTATCTTGTTGATTTTCTCAAGGAACCAACTTTTGGTTCTGTTGATTCTTTGTATGGTTCCGTTTTGTTTCTACTTGGTTGATTTCAGCTCGGAATTTGATTATTTCCTGTCTTCTACTCCACCTGGGTGTATTTGCTTTTTTTTGTTCTATAGTTTTTAGGTGTGGTGATGTATGCTATCTCCTGTTTCTTTGTGCAGGCACTCAGAGCTATGAGTTTTCCTCTTAGCACAGCTTTCATTGTGTCCCATAAGTTTGGGTATGTTGTACCTTCATTTTCATTAAATTCTAAGAAGTCTTTAATTTCTTTCTTTATTTCTTCCTTGACCAGGTTATCATTGAGTACAGCATTGTTCAACTTCCATGTATATGTGGGTGTTCTTCCCTTATTGTTATTGAAGACCAGCTTTAGACTGTGGTAGTCTGATTGGGCACATGGGATTATTTCCATCTTTCTGTATCTGTTGAGGCCTGTTTTTTGACCAATTATATGGTCAATTTTGGATAAAGTACCATGAGGTGGTGAGAAGAATGTATATCCTTTTGTTTTAGGATAGAAAGTTCTATAAATATCTGTGAAGTCCATTTGCTTCATGACTTTTCTTAGTCTGTCTATGTCTTTTTTTAATTTCTGTTTCCATGATCTGTCCATTGATGAGAGTGGGGTGTTGAAATCTCCTACTATTATTGTGTGAGATGCAATGTGTGCTTTGAGCTTTAGTAAGGTTTCTTTTACGTATGTAGGTGCCCTTGTATTTGGAGCATAGATATTTAGGATTGAGAGTTCATCTTGGTGGATTTTTCCTTTGATGAATATGAAGTGTCCTTCCTTATCTTTTTTGATGACTTTTAGTTGAAAATTGATTTTATTCGATATTGGAATTTCTACTCCAGCTTGCTTCTTCAGACCATTTGCTTGGAAAGTTGTTTTCCAGCCTTTCACTCTGAGGTATTGTCTGTCTTTGTCTCTGAGGTGTGTTTCCTGTAGGCAGCAGAATGCAGGGTCCTCATTGTGTATCCAATTTGTTAATCTATTTGGGGGCAGGGAGTTGAGACCATTGATGTTGAGAGATATTAAGGAATAGTGATTATTGCTTCCTGTTATATTCATATTTGGATGTGAGATTATGTTTGTGTGCTTTTCTTCTCTTTGTTTTGTTGCCAAGACAATTAGTTTCTTGTTTTTTCTAGGGTGTAGCTTGCCTCCTAATGTTGGGCTTTACCATTTATTATCCTTTGTAGTGCTGGATTTGTAGTAAGATATTGTGTAAATTTGGTTTTGTCATGGAATATCTTGGTTTCTCCATCTATGTTAATTGAGAGTTTTGCAGGGTACAGTTAACTGGGCTGGCATTTGTGTTCTCTTAGGGTCTGTATGACATCTGTCCAGGATCTTCTGTCTTTCATAGTCTCTAGTGAGAAGTCTGCTGTGAATCTGATAGGTCTGCCTTTATATGTTACTTGACCTTTTTCCCTTACTGCTTTTAATATTCCTTTTTTGTTTTGTGCATTTGGTGTTTTGACTATTATGTGACAGGAGGAGTTTCTTTTCTGGTCCAATCTATTTGGAGTTCTGTAGGCTTCTTGCATGTTTATGGGCATCTCTTTCTTTAGGTTAGGGAAGTTTTCTTCTATGATTTTGTTGAAGATATTTACTGGTCCTTTGAGCTGGGAGTTTTCACTCTCTTCTATACCTATTATCCTTAGGTTTGATCTTCTCATTGAATCCTGGATTTCCTGTATTTTGGACCAGTAGCTTTTTCCGTTTTACATTATCTTTGACAGTTGTGTCGATGATGTCTATGAAATCTTCTGCTCCTGAGATTCTCTCTCCTATCTCTTGTATTCTGTTGGTGATGCTTGCATCTATTGCTCCTTTTCTCTTCCTTTGGTTTTCTATATCCAGGGTTGTTTCCCTTTGTGCTTTCTTTATTGATTCTATTTCCATTTTTAATTCCTTCACCTCTCTGATTGTGTTTCCTGGAATTCTTCCAGGGATTTTTGTGATTCCTCTTTATAGGCTTCTACTTGTTTATTTATGTTTTCCTGCGTTTCTCTAAGGGAGTTCTTTATGTCTTTCTTGAAGTCCTCCAGCATCATGATCAAATGTGATTTTAAATCTAGACTTTGCTTTTCTGCTGTGTTTGGATATTCAGAGTTTGCTTTGGTGGGAGAATTGGGCTCCAATGATGCCATGTAGTCTTGGTTTCTATTGCTTGGGTACCTGAGCTTGCCTGTCACCATCAGGTTGTCTCTGGTGTTACCTTGTTCTGCTATTTCTGACAGTGGTTAGACTGTCCTACAGTCCTGTGTGTAAGGAGCGCTGTAGACTTGTTTTGTTGTTTTCTTTCAGCCAGTTATTGGAACGAGTGTTCTGCTTTCAAGCCTGTAGTCTTTCCTGTCTACTGGTCTTCAGTTGTTCCTGTGGGCCTGTGTATTGAGTCCACCATGCGGGTGGCTTGGAGCAGAAAAGTTGGTCTTACCTGTGGTCCTGTGGCTCAAGTTGCTCACGGTGGGCTACTTTTGAGCTCCCTGTGAGGGCAGCAACCAGGAGGGCCTGTAATGCCTTTTCCAGGAGCCCCTATGCACCGGGGTCCCAGGTGGCCTTAGGTGTTTTCCTCTGGAGTGAGAAATGTGGGCAGAGTGTAGTCTCCTCTAGTCTTCCCCTCTTAAGGTTTAGCTCTCCCTCCCACGGGATTTGGGTGCAGAGAACTGTTGACCAGGTCCCTTCAGGTCCTGACGGTGTCTGGAGCGCCAACTTCTTTAGTCTTAATGATGATGCTATAAGATTTCCTAAAATTATATCAGTGATTATTAAGTTCTTTTTTAGTGGGGCTGCTAATAAGTGTTTTTCTGATAGTTAAAACTGCAGTGAAAACTTTGCCAGTCTCCCAGGTGTCACCAGTTAATTGCTCTTAGTAACCAGACTTTCTCCTACTCAGAACACATTCCAAGAGGTTGTAAAACAATGATCAAGAGTCATAAAAAGAGAACAAATGATTTATTACAGGTACAAGGACAGAGGATAAGATATTAACTGAGTTTATCTATACATAACTTCACTAACAACTATGGTTTTAGACCTTCAGTGAAACTGTAGAGCTGACACTGGTGATGAATGTTTAGCCAGATAATTACTCCTGATGGATATTCATGTTACATTCTCAGTTGTAAACCTCTATTTCAATTTATGCTTTTATCTTTCATATGAACTTTTGATGAACTTCCAGATCTTTCATCCAGAATGAGTGAGTTCTTTCTGCACCGATGCTTGGTCTTTTGCTCCATATGCATATGTAAGTATGGATGTTTGTGTAAGTATGTAATTGTCAGAATGTATGCACGTGTGTGTGTAAGAATGTAATTGTGAGAATGTATGTAAGCTGGGCCCAGCTAAATTTGAGTGGAAATGTATCAATGCACATTTATGGAATTCGTGTGTGAAATTATATATGTTTATGCATATTTTGGTTATTTAAAGTTTTTCCTTCTGCAAGTGCTATTCACTTCTCTTGGTTCAATAGAAGTTTATTGCTCCAAACTTTCCCCTGGCCGGACAAGCAAGAGTCATAGGGACAAAAGGGAAAAGGCTCCAGCAATTAATCCTCTACTTGATCTCCAGCTGTTTGAGAATGAGGTGCTAAATGCCAGAGACTGCAGTGTTCTGCCTCAGAGGATACAGAAGGCAGGCGGGTCAGTCAGAGTAGCAGAGCATAGTGACTTAGACATAGATAAGTAAATCAGCTACAGTAACATAGTAACTTACACTTAGATAAGTAAATTTATTATTATACAGCAACCCTAAGTATCTCGTAAGACAAAGTCTTACCCTCCACTGATGCTTTTCCCTATCCGCTGCCTCAAGAAGAACCAACAGGAGAAAGAAGAACAATGTCAGGGCTGGCCCCTGACATACTCACTAATATGTAGATTCATAGTACAGAATACCCAAGATACAGTCCACAGAACTCAAAAAGGTCAACAAGCTGAAGGGCCCAAGTGAGGATGCCTCAGCCCCACTTGGGAGGGAGAAGAAAGCAACCACAAAGGGAGAGGAGGGAGGGACTCAGGAGAAAAGGGGCACAGAGAGGAGGGGAACATGATCTGGTTTTGGGTGAAAGGAAAGGACTGAAGCCTTGAGGGCCAGCAGAAACAATGGAAACAGGTGACCTCAGGAGGAAGGAAATTGGGAGGACCCTCCAGAATGTACCAGAGACCTGGGAAGTGACAGACTCCCAGAACTCAAAGGGGGTACCCTAGATGAAATGCCCTACAAGGAGAGAGGGAACTTGTAGAGCCCACCTCCAGCAGAAAGACAGAGTATCAAGAGAGGTATGGGGTTGCTATCCCACAGTCAAAACTCTGACCCATAATTGTTCTTGTCTGAAAGAAATGCAGGGATGGAAATGGATAAGAGCTTGAGGAAAAGAAGGTCCAGGGACAGTTCCAAAAGGGCATCCAGCTTAAGGGGAACCCCAAGGCCTGACATCATTATTGAGGCTATGGAGCACTCACAAAAACAAACCTATCATGACTGTCCTCAGAAAGACCCAACAAGCAGCTTAAAGAGTCAGATGCAGATAATTGCACCCAACCAATCAATGGGAGCTGCTGGCCACTGTGGCTGAACCAGGGAAAAGCTGGAGGAAGCTGAGGACCGCAACCCTGCAAGAGGACCAGCACTCTCAATTAACTTGGACCCCTGAGATCTCGTAGACACTGGATCGCCAAGCAAACAACAGCTGATATGAGGCCTCCAACACATATGCAGCAGAGTACTCCCATGTCTGGGTTCAGTAACAGAAGATGCATCTAATCCTCAAGAGACTAGAGGCCTCAGGGAGTTTAGATGTCTGGCAAGGTGGGAGGGGTAAGGACATCCTAGTGGAGATGGGGCAAGGAGGATGTGTGGGATGTGGAATGGTGGGAGGGTGGACCAGAAGGGGAATAAAATCTTGAGTGTAAAAATAAAAAAAAAAGTTCCTAGAGAATTCTTAGACCTGCAAAATAGTCTGAAATTTATAAATAGTAACTTTAGAGTTGCATTCCTAGGGCAGACCCAGTGACGGAGGGCCTGAAGCATAAAACTAACCAATGTCCGGAGACCTTGCCTCTGACACCTGCATTCTTGGTCTTCAACAGAATCTACAAAGGAGCATCAGCTGTGGTAAGTGAGGCCCCTGAATGAGGGCAGAAGTCTTATTTGTCAGATTTTTTAATATCCAGATGAAATTCAGGTAACCTGTCCTATAAAGGAAGGCATAATTTACATGATAAAGATTAATTAGACACATTTAAATGTTATTATTAAATTTTAATTGAATGTATATTACAAATACATGTGTGGGCATGGCACACATGCATTCAGAGGCCAGAGGAGAATGTTGGGTGCTCTACAGCATTACTCTTTGCTTTATTTTCCTGTGAGGTTTTTTTCAGTAACCTGGCAAGTAATGAGCCCCCTTTCTGTCTCTCACAGTTCTCTTTTTTTTTTCTGATCAAATATCTTCACTTTTTTCTTTTTCTCCATCTTAAAAAATTGGTTATTTCTTATTTACCTTTCAAGTGTTATTACCTTTCCCAGTTTCCAAGCAAAAATCACCCTAACCCCTCCCCCTCCCCTTCTGTATGGGTGTTCCTCTCCCCATCCTCCCTCCCTTACTGCCCTTCCCCCAACAATCCCATTCACTGAGCGTCCAGCCTTGGCAGGACCAAGGGCTTCCCCTTCCACTGGTGCCCTTACTAGGCTATTTATTGCTACCTATGCAGTTGGAGCCCAGGGTCAGTCCTTGTATAGTCTTTGGGTAGTGGCTTAGTCCCTGGAAGCTCTGGTTGGTTGGCATTGTTGTTCATATGGGGTCTCAAGCCCCTTGAAGCTCTTTCAGTCCTTTCTCTGATTCTTTCAATGGGTGTCCCGTTCTCAGTTCAGTGGTTTGCTGCTGGCATTCGTCTATGTATTTGCCGGCTGTGTCTCTCAGGAGAGATCTAAATCCGGTTCCTGTTGGCCTGCACTTCTTTACTTCATCCATCTTATCTAGTTTGGTGGCTGTATATGTATGGGCCACATGTGGGGCAAGCTCTGAATGGGTGTTCCTTGTGCCTCTGTTCTGAACTTTGCCTCCCTATTCCCTCCCAAGGGTAATCTTGTTCCCCTTTTAAAGAAGGAGTGAAGCATCTGCATTTTTGTCATCCTTCTTGAGTTTCATGTGTTCTGTGCATCTAGGGTAATTCGAGCATTTGGGCTAATATCCACTTATCAATGAGTGTATGCCCTGTGTGTTTTTCTGTGATTGGGTTACCTCACTCAGGATGATATTTTCCAGTTCCATCCATTTGCCTATGAATTTCATAAAGTCATTGTTTTTGACAGCTGAGTAGTACTCCTTTGTGTAGATGTACCACATTTTTTTAATCCATTCCTCTGTTGAAGGGCATCTGGGTTCTTTCCAGCTTCTGGCTATTATACAAAAGGCTGCTATGAGCATAGTGGTGCATGTGTCTTTGTTGTATGTTGGAGCATCTTTTGGGTATATGCCTAGGAGAGTTATAGCAGGGTCCTCAGGTAGTACTATGTCAGATTTTCTGAGCAACCACCTGACTGTCTTCTGCAGTGATTGTACCAGCTTGTAATCCCACCAACAATGGAGGAGTGTTCCTATTTCTCTACTTCCTCGCCAACATCTGTTGTCACCTGAGTTTTTGATTTGGCCATTCTAACTGGTGTGAGGTGTAATCTCAAGGTTGTTTTGATTTGCATTTCACTGATGACTAAGGATGTTGAACACTTCTTTCAGTGCTTCTTAATCATTCAATATTCCTCAGTTGAGAATTCTTTGTTTAGCTCTGTACCCCATTTTTAAAATAGTATTTTTATTTGGAGTCTAACTTTTTGAGTTCTTTGAATATATTTTCTTAGCCCTTCACTGGATGGAGAATTGGTGATGATCTTTTCCCAATCTGTTGGTTGCAGTTTTGTCCTAATTACAGCGTCCTTTGCCTTAAAGAAGCTTTGCAGTTTTATGAAGTCCCATTTGTCCATTCTCGATCTTAGATCATAAGCCATTGGTGTTCTGTTCAGGAAGTTTCCCCTGGTGTCTATGTATTCAAGGTTCTTCCCCACTTTTTCTTCTATTAGTTTGAGTGTATCTGGTTTTATGTGGAGGTCCTTGCTCCTCTTGGACTTGAGCTTTGTACAGGGTGATAAGAATGGATTGATTTGCATCCCGACCGCCAGTTGAACCAGCACCATTTGTTGAAAATGCTATCTTTTTTCTAGTGGATGCTTTTAGCTCCTTTGTGAAAGATCAAGTGACCATAGGTGTGGGGGTTCATTTCTGTGTCTTCAGTTCTATTCCACTGATCCACCTGCCTGTCTCTGTACCAATAACATACAGTTCTTATCATTATTACTCTGTAATACAGCTTGAAGTCAGGGATGGTGATTCCCTGAGGAGTTCTTTTACTGTTGAGGATAGTTTTCACTATCCTGGGTGTTTTGTTATTCCAAATGAATTTGCAGATTGCTTTTTCTAACTCTATGAAGAATTGAGTTGGGATTTTGATGGGGATTGCATTGAATTTCTAGATTGCTTTAGGCAAGATGGCCATTTTTTAACTATATTAATCCTGCAAGTCCATGAGCATGGGAGATCTTTCCATCTTCTGAGATCTTCAATTTCTTTTTTCAGAGATTTGAAGTTCTTGTCATACAGATCTTTCACTTGCTTGCTTAGAGACACAATGAGGTATTTTATTTTATTGGTGACTATTGTGGAGGGTGTCGTTTCCCTAATTTCTTTCTCAAACTATCTATCCTTTGAGTAGAGGAAGGCTACTGATTTGCTTGAGTTAATTTTATACACAGACACTTTGCTGAAGTTGTTTATCAGGTTAAGTCATTTTCTGGTGGACCTTTTGGGGTCACTTAAGTACACTATCATATCATCTGAAAATAGTGATATTTTGAAGGACATCTGGGACAGGAAATTTTAACAGTGGGTAGAAATTTAGGGAGTACACATGATCATGATCATGATCATACATTTTTCTTGGCATAAAAATGACCAGATGTGGTATCGATACATGGACTGTAGTTAATGATTTGGTTGGATGGCCTGGGACTTGGAAGTATGAATAGAAAATTGGCGTGAAAGACATTTGGGGAAGGGGTATGTGGGTAACCACTTCAGATGGGCAAAGGATGTGAATATAATTTTGTGCCCTATAAATGCTCACTGAAAGGTGACTTCAGAGGAGGAGGAGTTTAATAATCAAGTGGACTGAATAACCTACTCTGTGGACAGTTAGTTTCTTTTTGTGGCCATCCCTGTCCATTTCCTTGGTGACTGTGCCGTCAGAAAAGTTATGTATTGGCTAATAACATGGACTTTTATTCTACAAGTCCGTCCTTGTGGTGCTTGCTGCATGCCAAACCTGCCAATAGAAGAGATTCACAGTAAGGTTTTGATACGGTATCTACCCTGGGGTTATCAGTCAGTGTACCTGAGGGCAAGTTGACAACACTGCACCAGTTTTGTGGTGGAAAAGACAGCATTTTCCTCTTACTGAAATAGAAAATTACGCTTGCTTATTTTCTTTTCTTGATATATATATATATATATATATATATGTATATATATATATATACTGTAGCTGTTTTCTGACACACCAGAAGAGGGCATCAGATCCCATTATCAATGGTTGTGAGCCACCATGTGGTTGCTGGGTATTGAACTCAGGACCTCTGGAAGAAACATTCAGTGCTCTTAAGCACTAAGCCATCTCTCATGCCACTTTTCCTGCTTTTTTAGTTTTTCTATCAAAACTACTATTTATGGACTTACAGAATGTCTTATTCACTCTCCAGACAGCATTGCTTCTGACCAAGGAACCCACCTTACAGCCAATCAAGATTGACCATAGACCGGAGGATATGGATCCTGAGGCAGGACTTTTGATATAATAGTACAATGTTCTTTCTAAAATAGTAATGATTTCATTTACTTTTTTTGAAAATTTCATATAATATATTTTGATCATATTCTTTTCTTTCCCCAGCTCCTTCTAGGTTCTCTCCTACCTCTGTAAATACTCAACTTCCTATTCTTTCTAAAAAACAGAACCAAATGTAGTAAACCCTGGAGTCCAATTTATGCTGGCAGACTACTTCTGAGCATGGGGCTTGTCCTGAAATGTTGTTAATCTACCCAATGCCACTTCCTTCATGAAAATAGATTTTCTCCCTCCCAGGAACTATCAGTTATGAATAGTTTCTTGGCCAGGAATGGGGCTTCCCGCCATCTTTCCTCTTTCATGCTGGGATCTTTTCTCACTTGAGCTTGGCCATCTGTGTCTTCTGTAACAGTGTCTGAGTTCTTATACACATATGGCCTATAGTGTCTAGATAACACGGCTTCTCTGAAGTCATCCACTCACTCTGGCTCTTACTGTCTGTCTTTCTGTCTTTTCCACATAGATTCTTGATCATGAAAGGGATGGTATAATGTAGATATCTTATTTAGGGCTGAGCACTACAAAGTCTTCCATTTTCTGCATATGGACCAGTTGTGGATCTATGTGTTAATTACTATCTACCACAAGAAGAAGATTTCACTGATCTGTGGATATAGCAATATATCACCAGGGGTCAAGTTACTGCTGTGTTCATTTAGCAGAATAATAGTGGTAGGGTTTCCTCTATGGACTATTACATATCAAAACTTGTCAGTCTGTGTCCCATAGGCTGTCCATAGAGACCTCTGCTCCATCTCACGCCCCTTGAGGAAGGGTTCAAGAGAAGGAGAAAGGACTTGAGCAGGGGGAAATGCTGCTGCCTCCACTGATCTGGTGCCTCTGCCCCAGCAGCTGCTGTTGCTCCAAGACACTGCACTGAACTATGCTGAGCCAAGCCAAGCTGGGCTGAGCAGAGGTTAAAGTGGGGTGAGGGGTGATTGGGGGAGGGTGGAGAGAGGGTGGGGACTGGGTGAGTGGTTGGTGCGGTTAGTAAGCAGAGTGTACAGGGGAGCTTCTGGTGGCAAAAGCTTCAGAAAGCATTCTTTTCCCAGGCAGTGTTACAGTTCTGATAACAGATGCTCTCAGACAAAGGAGTAATTCTCACACACCTTCATTCTATCTGGATAGAATCCTATATACAGCTCTGGGGTAGGTTGGGTCTGACAGCAGGTGCTTCCTGTTGGCTTGGCCTGAGATGTCTCATCTACATGAGGAAGGACTCGTGGGTGCTGCCCCTATGTAACTGATGGCCATGGTTCTGTCTATAGGTGTGGGGGTTGTGGTTGTGTGACAGGGGCCTGGAGTCAGGTGCAGGCAAAGCTCCTACCGTCCCTCCTGGGTCTTTGCGGCTTCAAGCCCTAGCTCGACCTTACCGGGCTTCCTCTCATAGTCCACTGTCCTACACAAACAGATTTTTGAGCTTATTGACATGTCAGCTATGGGTTCTATCTTGTAGAGAGGGCTTTAATCCAGTTTAAAGAGTTATTACTCCTGTAATAGTCATACTACCACTGCACCAGTGAGTATATCTGGTAGGCAGATCATTCCTATGGCTTGCAGTATGCATAACTAGGAGAGATTGATGATTTTCTTATTCAGTAGGAGGCATAACAACTTGCAGAACCTTGAACACTAGTGAGTATATCTGGTAGGCAGGTCATTTCTGTGACTTGCAGGATGCATAGCTAGGTGAGGTTGATGATTTTTCTCCTTCAGTAGCAGGCAAAACAACTTCTAGAACCTTGAACATTAGATAGTAGATAAAGCTTCCAGAGGACCATTATGTATTTCACCATGTTCTATGACATAGGTATCTGGTGCTTTCAGCAATACGGTCTTGTCATCAAGTTGTAGGGGACAATCAAACAGCATTATCATTAGCCTGTAAGGTTTGGGGAGGGTTCCATGGGAACCCACTTGTAAACAACTCTTAATAATGTACCCTATTCCCAGTAATAGAGCTTTTATTTGATAGCATATAATGTCTAGTTGAGATACTGTCCCTCTACCCCATTATATGGTAACTCTATTTAACTCTATTACATATGTATGCATTTTAGGAGAATTTAAAAGAATTTGGTTTCCATATACCATTTTCAAAGACCCTTACTGTTAGTTATTCTCATAGTTTGCATATGCTTGGCCCAGGCAGTGGCACTATTTAGAGGTATGGCCTTAAAACCCTCATCCTAGCTGCCCAGAAGCCAGTATTCCGCTAGCAGTCTTCAGATGAAAATGTAGAACTCTCAGCTCTGCCTGAACTATGCCTAGATATTGTCATGCTCTTGCCTTGATGATATTGAACTGAATTTGTAAATCATCCCCAATTAAATGATGTCCTTATTGGAATTACCTTGGTCATGGTGTCTGTTCACAGCAGTAAAACCCTAACAAAGACAGTTACTTATTCCCATATCCCCTCTTTACACTGCCCTCCCATCTTATACCCCTTTTAATCACTTATAATTTTTCCTTTATCTTTTTATAGCATTGCATTCTATTTAACTTTCCTTGGAGGATTCCCCTTTCCATGATACGTTACTAGATAATTAACCTCTGTGGGTATTCCAAATGAGATACACACATCTAAAGTATAAAAGCTACCATCCATGTATGGAAGAAAACAAAATTTTTTAAAATGTGTGTGGAAAATTCATCATGCATGTATATCTGTGTATCACTTGCATGCAGTGCTTGTGAATGCCAGATAGGGGCATTAGATCTCCTGAAATTGGAGTTAGAGATGACTGTGAGCCTAAATGTGGATGTGGGATCAGAACCTGTGTCTTCTGTAAGAGCAGCCACGGCTCTTAACCTCTGAGTCTTTTCTCCAGGCCTTTATGTCCCATTTTTAAGGTGCGTTGTTTTCTTGATATTTAGAGTAATCTCAGATCCAATGCATTTCCCATAAAAGTCTAACAAATTCATTGAAATAATTGAAAATAGTTTTTCATGGAAGCACCAAAACCCCAAGATAGCTAAAATATTCTTGAATAATATAAGAATTACTCAAGGTACCACCACTCTTCATTTTTAGCTGTACTATAAAGCTATGGTTAATAAAAATAGCATGGTATTAATATAAAACCAGATATAATACTCAATGGAATAGAATTGAAATCCTGAATATAAGTCCACACAACTACAGGCTGTTCTTTTAAATCTCAATTAAAATCTGTTGATTTAAATCTCAATTGTTCAATTTTACCAATAATGACTGGGAGTCAGATGAAAGTCTGCTAGCCCAGAGAGGCAGAGAAAGCACCTAACTGACGTTCCTCCTGAGGCCACATACCAAAAATCCAGTTCTCCTTCTACATGCCTTCTTAAAACCCCACAAACTGAATGTCCCTCCCTTCTACTTCCTGTGTTTCTCTCTATCTATCCTCCTGACTTTTTCTTACTCTTTATATTTTTTCCTATGATCAATAACTGTCAATGAACTGCAGCAACAGATGCCTGCTTTTTGACAAAGAAGCCAAAAGTACACATTGGATGTGAGAGTTTGTATATGTTTGGCCCAGGGAATGGCACTATTAGGAAGTGTGTCCTTCATCTACATACATAAAATAAGCCTTACTAAAGCTCAAAACACACATTGCACCTCAAACAATAATAGTAGGAGATTTCAACACCCCACATTCATTAATGGACAGATCATGGAAACAGTACTTAAACAGAGACATACACAGACTAAGAGAAGTCACGAATCAAATGGACTTAACAGATATTTATAGAACATTCTATCCTAAAACGAAAGGATATACCTTCTTCTCACCACCTCATGGTACTTTCTCCAAAATTGACCATATAATGGTCAAAAAACAGGCCTCAACAGATACAGAAAGATAGAAATAATCCCATGCGTCCTATCAGACCACCACGGTCTATAGCTGGTCTTCAATAGCAATATGGGAAGACTGCCCACATATACATGGAAGTTGAACAATGCTCTACTCAAAGATAACCTGGTCAAGGAAGAAATAAAGAAAGAAAAGTAAAGACTTCTTAGAATTTAAGGAAAATGAAGGTACAACATACCCAAACTTATGGGACACAATGAAAGCTGTGCTAAGAGGAAAACTCATAGCTCTGAGTGCCTGCAGAAAGAAACAGGAGAGAGCATATGTCACCAGCTTGACAGCACACCTAAAAGCTCTAGAACAAAAAAAAGCAAATACACCCAGGAGGAGTAGAAGGCAGGAAATAATCAAACTCAGAGCTGAAATTAACCAATTAGAAACAAAAAGGACCATAGAAAGAATCAACAGAACCAAAAGTTGGTTCTTTGAGAAAGTCAACAAGATAGATAGACTAACCAGAGGATACAGAGAGTGTGTCCAAATTAACAAAATCAGAAATAGAAAGGGAGACATAACAACAGAGCCAGAGGAAATTAAAAAAAAAAATCAGATCCTACTACAAAAGCCTATATTCAACAAAACTTGAAAATCTGAAGGAAATGGACAATTTTCTGGACAGATACCAGGTCCCGAAGTTAAATCAGGAACAGATAAACCATTTAAACAACCCCATAACTCCTAAAGAAATAGAAGCAGTCATTGCAGGTCTCCCAACCAAAAAGAGCCCAGGTCCAGATAGGTTCAGTGCAGAATTCTATCAGACCTTTATAGAAGACCTCATACCAATACTATCCAAACTATTCCACAAAATTGAAAGAGACGAAATGTTACCGAATTCCTTCTATGAAGCCACAATTACTCTTATACACAAAGACCCAACAAAGAAAGAGAACTTCAGACCAATTTCCCTTATGAATATCGACCCAAAAATACTCAATAAAATTCTGGCAAACCGAATCCAAGAGCACATCAAAACAATCATTCACCATGAACAAGTAGGCTTCATCCCAGGTATGCAGGGATGGTTTAATATATGGAAAACCATCAACATAATCCACTACATAAACAAACTGAAAGATAAAGACCACATGATCATTTCATAAGATACTGAAAAAGCATTTGACAAAATTCAATACCCCTTCATGAAAAAAGTACTTTAAAGAATAGGAGTTCAAGGCCTATACCTAAACATAGTAAAAGCCATATACAGCAAACCAGTTGCTAACATTAAATAAATGGAGAGAAACTTGAAGTAATCCCACTAAAATCAGGGACTAGACAAGGCTGCCCATTCTCTCCCTACTTATTCAATATAGTTCTTGAAGTTCTAGCCAGAGCAATCAGAAACAAAAGGAGATCAAGGGAATACAGATTAGAAAGGAAGATGTCAAAATATCACTATTTGCAGATGATATGATAGTATATTTAAGTGATCCCAAAAGTTCTACCAGAGGACTACTAAACCTGATAAACACCTTCAGCAAAGTGGCTGGGTATAAAATTAACTCAAATAAATCAGGAGCCTTTCTTTACACAAAAGAGAAACAAGCCGAGAAAGAAATTAGGGAAACGACACCCTTCATAATAGTGCCAAATAATATAAAATACCTCGGTGTGACTTTAACCAAGCAAGTGAACGATCTGTATGATAAGAACTTCAAGCCTCTGAAGACAGAAATTCAAGATCTCACAAGATGGAAAGATCTCCCATGCTCGTGTATTGGCAGGATTAACATAGTAAAAATGGCCATTTTACCAAAAGCAATCTACAGATTCAATGCAATCCCCATCAAAATACCAATCCAATTCTTCAGAGAGTTAGACATAACAATTTGTAAGTTCATCTGGAATAAGAAAAATCCTAGGATAGCTAAAACTATCCTCAACAATAAAAGGACTTCCGGGGGAATCACTATTCCTGAACTCAAGCAGTATTACAGAGCAATAGTGATAAAAACTGTATGATATTGGTACAGAGACAGGTAGATAGACCAATGGAATACAATTGAAGACACAGAAATGAACCCACATACCTATGGGCACTTGAGTTTTGACAAAAGAGCCAAAACCATCCAATGTAAAAAAGATAGCTTTTTCAGCAAATGGTGCCGGTTCAACTGGAGGTCAGCATGTAGAAGAATGCAGATCGATCCATTCTTATCATCCTGTACAAAGCTCAAGTCAAAGTGGATCAAGGACATCTACATCAAACCAGATACACTCAAACTAATAGAAGAAAAAGTGGGGAAGCATCTCGAACACATGGGCACTGGAGAAAATTTCCTGAACAAAACACCAATCCCTTATGCTCTAAGATCAAGAATCAACAAATGGGATCTCACAAAACTACAAAGCTTCTGTAAGGCAAAGGACACTGTTGTTAGGACAAAGTGGCAATCAACAGATTGGGAAAAGATCTTTACAGTCCTACAACTCATAGAAGGCTTATATCCAAAATATACAAGAACTCATGAAGTTAGACTGCAGGGAGACAAATAACACTATTAAAAAATGGGGTTCAGCAATGTTTAGAACAGAGGCAGAAGGAACACCCACTCAGATCCTGCCCCACATGTGGCCCATGCATATACAGCAACCAAACTAGATATGATGGATGAAGCAAAGAAGTGCAGGCCGACAGGCCGGATGTTGATCTCTCCTGAGAGACACAGCCGGAATACAGCAAATACATAGGCGAATGCCAGCATTAAACCACTGAACTGAGAACGGGACCCACATTGAAGGAATCTTAGAAAGGACTGAAAGAGCTTGAAGGGGCTTGAGACCTCATATAAACAACAATGCCAACCAACCAGAGCTTCCAGGGACTAAGCCACTACCCAAAGACTATACATGGACTGACCCTGGGCTCCAACCTCATAGGTAGCAATGAATAGCCTAGTAAGGGCACCAGTGAAAGGGTGCCCTTGGTCCTGCCAAGACTGAACCCCCAGTGAACGGCATTGTTGGGGGAGGGTGGTAATGGGGGCAGAATGTGGAGGGGAACATCCATACAGAAAGGGAGCTGGAGTGGTTAGGGGGATGTTTGCCTTGAAACTGGGAAAAGTAATACCAATTGAAATGTAAATAAGAAATACACAATTTAATAAAGATAGAGAAAAAATAAATAAAAAAGAGGCAGTGTGCCCTTGTTGGAGTAGGTGTCTCTGTTTTCATGGTCTTAAGACCAATATCTTAGCTGCCTGGAAGTGCGTCTTCCACTAACAGTCTTTAGTTGAAGATGTAGGCAGCTCTGCCAGCACCATGTCTGCCTAGATGCTGCCAGTTTCCCACCTTGATGATAATGGACTGGACCTCTGAGTCTTTAATTCAGCCTCAATTAAATGTTGTCCTTTTTAAGACTTGCCTTGATCATGGTGTCTGTTCACAGCAGTAAAACCCTAACTAAGATCTCCTGGAGCTGGGGTTACAGGTGATTGTTAGCCAATGGATGTTGATGCTTGAGATCGAACTCTTGTCCTCTTCCAGAGCAGGAAATGCTTACTCACTGAGCCATCTCTCCAGCACCCCCACTTTTTTTTACCATTTATTCTAACATTGAGATAATATAAGTCGTTAAGTGTTGTAAATATGTATTATCATATTCAGGTTATGGGACACTAAGAAACTAAATGTTTCCTAAGCAAGTTTGCCACCTATTGTGGAAGAAAAAAAATATGCTTATGGCTTTAATGTGGGACAGTTACATCATGCTAGGCAGATTCATGATTTAGTTACTGTTTTTATTTGGGAATTAAGCGTGACAGAAAGACAGGTGAGTGGGTATCAAGTTGTCAAGGGGCAGACTTCTGATGGTTAATCTTGGTTGTCAACTTGACTGGATATGAAATCAACTTTATTTTTTTGATGCAAGAAGCTAGGCACACCTGTGAGGAACTTTCTTGACCAGATTATTTGAAGAGGGATGACCCATTGTTAATGTTGACAGCTTTTTCCAATAGCATCCCAGGTATAAGAACGAAGGGTACTGGAGAGACTGACTGTTCAATGGCCAAGAGCACTGGCTGTCTTCCAGAGGACCCAAGTTCTTTTCCCAGCTCTCACACTACAGCTCACAACCATTTATAATTCCAGTTGCAGGGGGGATCTGACATCTGTGACCTTTTTGGGAACCAGGCCATACACATCCTTTAGTGACTTTTACTTCCAGATTGTGGTTAATTCTTTATCCTGTTTGTTGGGGGACGGGCTGTGTAATCTAAGTCCAATGGGCAGTCCTTGGTTCATTGTTCCCAAAGTCAATTTTATGATTAATTTTATGTCAATTGCATCTGACACAATCTCCCATCTCAACTGATCAGGGAGAAACAAGGTCCCTGTGGCAGTTATCCAAGTTTGAAAGTACTTCCTCAAACAGCACAGTAATGGCTTGACTCACACAAACTTTAGAACTCCCTAATAATCATGGTGTCCCCAAAAGTACAGTAGTCACTGTGTCAACTTCTTTTTTGCTTGATCACTATAAGCAAAGGAACTTCAGAGAATGGAAAGGAAAGTTACATTGAATTACTGTAATAGAGAGTCAAGGTCCCCTCAACTCATTTGCAATCTGGAGTCAGTTACAGACAGATCCCCTCAAATCAATGGGAGGACAGGTCTCCTTGAACAGAACCTACTACAATGTCAGAAATTTTCCGTGTTTCTTTTTCTCTTTCCCTCAGGAAAGTAGAATTTTTATGAGGGTAAAGTCACATTGAAGTAAAGGAAGTGATCAAACTTCCTCTGGTCCAGGAGACACTGCTCTGAATTGACATTGCTTTCAGAAGATGGCAAACTGCATTTTGCTCAGAGTCAAAGAAGAGGCTTATGGGAGTCAGGCCATTGATAGAGTTTTAGCCAAAGTGTGACTCACACTGAGTCCAGAGTCTCCCTATACTTATGCTATTGTTATTTTCCAGTCCTAGAATGCATAATTGGGATAGATACATTTAAGTGTTAGCGGATTCCCCACATTGGTAACCTGACCTCTGGTTGACAAGGCCAAATGCAAGTGAATAGAGCTGCCCCTGTCAGGGAAAATGCTGAGTCAAAACTGGTGTGCAAGGCCCAGAGGATTACAGAAGTTTGTTCCATCATCAAGGACTTGAAAGATGCAGAGCAATGGCTCCCACCTCATCTCCTACTGGCCTGTGCAAAAGACACAGGGATCTTAGAGAATGACAGTTGTCTATCACAAACGTAATTAAGCAGTGACTCCAATTGCCACTGCTGTACCAGACATGGCTTCTTTCTCTCAGTAGACTAGCATACCTCCTGGCACCTGGTATGAAAACATGGACCTGGCAAGTGCTTTTATTTCCTTGACACTTTTTACTTTAAGAGCTCACTAATTCTCCACCCCAGTGTCCTAACTTAGTTTTCAATAATCTTGATCACTAGAATCTTCCACTGTGGTCACACTGGTCTATTTGATTGAGGACATTACTTCTATTGGACCAACAGAATAGGGAGAAGACATCACTTCGGACTTGTTCCCATCACATGATGGGAAAGAACCTGGACAAAATGCAAGGATCTTCTACATCGGTGGAATTTCTTGGAGCCCAGTGGTGTGGGGCAGGTAGAGGCATTTCTTTTAAGCTAAATGGTAAGATGTTGTATTTGGCAATTTCCACCACCTAGAAATAAGCCTGCTGCTTGTTGGCTGTATTTGGATTTGGAGGCAGTCTGTTCTTTACTTGGTTGTGTTATTCCAGCACAGATTTCAAGTATCTTAACAGGCTCCTTATTCTGGATAGTTTCTTGGAATAAGAGACCCTTTCTCACAGGTGCAGATTACTGTGCAGGCTGCTAGTACAATTGTGCTGGATGACTAGCCGACCTGATAATACTTGAGGTATCAGTGACAAATAGTGATACTATCTGAAGTCTTTGGAAGGTCCCTGAAGGTGAATCCCACTGGAGGCTTTTGGAATTTTGGCAAAAAGCCCTATTGTAATCTGCTGTTCTGCCTTTGAGGAACAGTTCTTGACTTGCTAGCATGACTTCATTAGTGGAAACTGAGCACTTGACAGTGATCTACACAATTTTCATGTGATATGAACTATCAATCATGAGCTGGGTGCTACCCAACACACCAAACTGTATCCTTGCACATCAATAGCAGCAATATATTATATACATATGAATGGATTTAAGCTGGTTCTTGGGGAACAATGACATTACATGAAGAAGTTGACCTAAGCCTGTGTATTACTGTTAATGCCTTCTGTCCCCAAAGGAGGGCGTACCTTTGGCCTGTTGGATGTGCTCTATGATTGATTGACCAAGAAACAGAAGACTAAGGCCTACTTTACAGATGGTTCTGATTGATGTGCAGGGTCCACCCAAAAGTGGATATCTGTAGCTTCACTATACCATTCTGGAACAGATATGAAGGACACTAGGGAAGGGAACTTTCACAGTGGGCAAGCACTTTGGGGAGTACACATGGTCATGATCTTATAATTTGCTTGGAATAAAAATGATCAGATGTGGTATTCTATACTGATGTTTAAGTACTGCTGTAGGTAATGACTTGGCTGGATAGTCAGAGACTTGGACATATGATTGGAAAATTAGAGTGAAAGACCTTTAGGGAAAGAGTATGTGGACAGACTACCCCAAATATGAAGATATTTGTGTCTCTCACAATTGCTCACCAAACCTAACATCAGCAGAGGATTTTAATAACCATGTATAGGCTGACTGTTCTGTGAGTGCTAATTCACCTCTTATTCCTTCCTCATTATTGTCTCATGGGACACATGAACATACTTGTAATGGTGGCACAGATGGATGGTATACATGGGTTTAGCAGCATGTACTCCTTTTCACCACGACTGACCTGGTACAGTTGCTGCTCAGTGTTAAATCTGGCAACAACAGAGATGAACGCTGTGTTCCTGATGTCACACCATTCTGCAGCATGACGAGCCAAAACTAGGTGACAGGTGGACTGCATCAGTTTACTTCTATAGTAAAAATATCAGTGATTTGTTCTTACCAGAAAAGATACTTCTTCTGGCCACGGATTTTCCTTTTCTGAAGGCAATGATTCAGATAAAGTACCATTTTTGGATTAATAAGTTCTTCTATAGTATTCCACGTATTGTTTCTGACCAAAGAATTTTATATATATATATATATATATATATATATATATATATATATATGTATGATGGTGGGATTAGTAACACTTTCATCGCTGTGAAAAAATACCATGACCAAAAGTGACTTAAAGAAAGTTTATTTTTCCTTAAGCTTTCAGATATCTACATCCATAATGGCAGGGTCAGCATGGCATCAGACAGGTGTGGCAGCAGGAGCAGGGAACTGGAGCTTACGTCTCAGTCACACACAGGGAGCAGAGAGAAACAGGAAGGTGGGTGAGCCTGTAAGCCCTGAAACACCACGCCTCGAGATGTCCTTCCTTCAGCAAGGCTAAACATTCCATAGTCTCCTCAAATAGCACTACCAACTGTTGACCACTGTTCAAATGCACAAGCATAGGTGGAACATTTCTCACTCAAAACGCCATGTTCTCCATCATCTTGAAGTAGCTGACTTGAGTAAATCGCTTTGTAAAGACACAGTTACTGTGCCAAAAATGAATAGGAGGAGAAACTATACTGAGGTAACTGGAACTCAGGTCTCCCTCAAGGTGGATCCTGTCTTCTAACCTTTAGAGATGTACATTTATGTGAAAGTAACTGTGTAGATCCCAGGAAACTAGAAAGGATCACATGCTGAAGGGGGAAATAGAATCTTTAGTGGAAGTAGAATGCCCGTGATATGAAAGTGGAAAGGGGAATGCTGGGAGTGAAGAGGTATGAGGAGGTGTGACCGAGACACAGAGGAAAGGAGTCAACCCAAACAAAGGGTGCATGAAAACACCACAAAGAAACATGAGTCTTGATAGAGGAACAAAAATTTAATTAATAGTTTAAATAGACTTATTTTATGTAGGTAGAAAAATCTGTTAAATAACCCTGAGTCATGGGTTACTTAGCAAAAGCCTGTGTCAGGGATGATACCTCCCTTTGGATTGCTGATCAGGGAGTCTCATGGAAGGGGGGGGGGCAAGACAGGCATCTGCTATTGTTTGCTCACCAGGACTAGGTAGTAAAATCAGGTTGCTGAAGATGCCCCACTTCTTGATCACCAAGACATAGAAAATCAAGCTACAACTTGTCTGGAAAACTCTTCCTTGCTGGTGATCACTTAAGAAGCTAGAAGGTGTTACATAGGCTGTTGGAGAGAATTGTTACCAACACACTTACTTAGCTGTGGACCCTGTGTGCAACAGTACTGACAGGCTAGATAAGATAAGCCCACTAGTACATCAGTGGTAGGGGATACCCAACTGCTATCTGGTTACATTTTATGTCCACCACCAGGAAGGAATTCATAGCCTGTGGTTAGGGAGGTTATATTTCCCAATGGGGAAGTACTGCTGTTGCTTTGCTAAATGGACATGATGTTCCCATTAAGTTGCATCCTAATATAACTGTTTATGTTCATAAGATAGTAGCTTCTGCAGTGTTCAGTGGTGTGTGAAGAGAGGCAACTGGTCAATGTACTCAGAGCAAATGACCACTGATTGTCCAGCAATAAATGAGATAGCTATTCAGTCACATATAAGACTTCTGAGTATCACAGAAAGAAGGAGGGGAAGAATCTATGAGTTTGAGGAAGGGAGTTGGTGATGTTGATATGGTGATGACTTCTGGGCATGGTATAATTGCTGCACTCCTGGACTCACTGCAGTTATGATTACTTAGCAAAACTTATCAGTATCCTGTGCTGTTGATACTGTATTTAGTGGAGTCCTACTGCTTCCTGAGGATTTATCTTTATCAGGTAGTGGTTGATAGGGGAAGGAGACACCTCTTTTTCAGGTATAGCCATTGACAAGGTGCTCATGGCCCTGTAAAGAAACCCTAATGAAATCCACTGGGTTGTTAAAATAAAATTGAGACGTGGAAGCAGAGGAGTGGCTAGTTTGGAAGAGAAGGAGTATTAGTGGGAGTGGAAGGAGACAGAATAGGATAATGGGGCTGAATAGGATCAAAGTACATTATGTTCACATATAAGAATATTAAAATGAACTCCATCCTTTGTATGTAGTTGATATATGCTAATAAGAACTAATCTTCAGTTCCACCTTGAAAAGATGCAGTTATATAGCCAGCCAACTGGCAGCAGGTTGGAATGCCGAGGTTCTCCTGAAGGTGTGATATGCTCCAATCAGTGCGCAATATATGGTTTCTTCCATTATTCAGGCTTTGCAGGTCCAGCTTGGAGATGTGGAAATGGAAATGATACCTCATCAGCATCTGCAGTGAGCCACTAGCCAAACTTGTGTTTTGTGTTCCCACACGTTTATGCTCTTTGTCTTCATTCCAGAAGTGGGGTTGCTTTAGCGAGAAGACACAGGAGACATTCCACTGATCTGGAAGCTAAGACTACTCTGTAGCCACTCTGGAAGCAATAATAGTTAGGAGGAGTGGTTGACCCAGACCAAAGGGAAAATGGACGTTTTCCCACAATAGAGGTAAGCAAGAGCATATCAAATGCAAGGGATTTGCATTGTGATTAAAGCCAATGGGAAACTACACCACTCAACCCAGGTAGGATGATACTTAACTGAGACCCTTCAAGAGTAAAGGCATCGATCTCTCCTCCAGGTAAAGGACCAAGAGAGCCTGAGGTGCTTGCTGAGGGTGGAGGGACTAGGGAACGGGTGTAGAAGATAGTTATAACTCCAGCTAAGGCTACAAGATCTGTTATAGAAATGAGGATTATTATTGCAATGAGTATTTCTGTCCCAATTTTGTTCAGAATATGCTTGACTAAAGAGATGCATATATTAAGCAAATATCTGTGATTTCATTATTTCTGTTCCTCTAGCTAGTAATGTAATGACTGAGATGATATCAGTAATTAAATGTTCTTAAATTTATATTGTCACAGTTAAGCTATAAGACACTAAAGACTGCATTCCTCCAGGGAGCTTGTCAGTTATTCTTTGGGAAAAATGGTGTATTTTCACTGGTAATGAGGTAAGTATATGTTAAGCTCAACTAAGAAACATGTTTTCAAGAAGCCCTTCCCCTATAGTGGGTGGCACTTTTTAATGGTAACCACCTACATAAAAGGAAGTCTTGTGGTGAAACTGTTCTGTTCCCTGCACAGAAGTCTTGCTGAAGGGAAACCTCCACTTCCTGCTTGTGAGAGTATTAATCCCTGCTGCAGCTGTCCATCCCCACTGACATCAGACTCCAGTTTCTCCAGGATCCAGTGTGTTCTGAAGATCAGCAGCTCTCCCGGAGTCTTCAAGGCGCCAGATTTGGAAGTCCAAGGCATCTGGCTTTGTAACCTGAGCAGCTCCCAGGTTCTAGGCATTGTCTGACTAGGTTGTGCGGCCCTACCTAGCACATTGTAAGTCATTCTTGGAAGTCCTCTCTTCATACACACTCTATCAGGTCTGTTCCTGAGAGAACCCTACCTAAAGCAGTCTACTGTTCTCTCCTGTTTTTCCCCCAGCAATACTGGGCACCCAGGGCTTCCTCAGATATTCTCTTCCCTCTTGTTCCTTTCAGCATAGCTCAGTGGGGCCTGTTCGGAAACAGATAAAGAACATTGCTAGGTGACCCTTGATTTCAGGGACTAAATGGGTTATATTTCAACCCAGGTCTTGGGGCCCTGGGAGGCCCATGGTTTCCTTCCAGTTCTTCCCTACCCTTTACTTCTTGCCTGCCTAATTGCCTTTTTTTTCCCCAAAATCATTTACAGCAAGAAATCAAATTCTACCGTTTGTTATTTATTTTATTATTCTGTTCTCAATCTCTCCGGTTCTTATTCTTAATGGAAGCATCAGACTCTTTAGAGAGGTTTGGTTTGTTTTCTGAGAGGACCTGACCTTAAAATATCTCATTTGCCCCACATGACTGAGTGACAAATGGGCCAGCCTTAGGCTTGAGTTTGTTTTTCAGCAGAGGATAACAGGAGATGGCGAAGTCAGAGGGAAGAAAGTCTGCTTCCCAGGACACATCAGAGAATGGCATGGAGAACCCAAGACTGGAGCTCATGGTATTTCAGTATGGTGGCTGCTGTGTGGCTGTTTTCCCAGGCTCTTGATTCCCTGGCTGATCTCACCTTTACCTGTGCTTCTAGGAAGTCAGAAACCTTGAGCAAGGCAAAACACTGGAGGAAGTGACACGGGGACATAGCCTGAAGGATGGCTTGGGGCATTCTTCTCTCTGGAGGGAAGGGTGTTCTAGAGTTCATCTTAGTAAGCAACAAAACCCTGGGAGATGGGAGGGCAGGGAAGAAAGGTGACTGGGAACAGATTGAAGCTACTGATTCTCAGATTGCTTATCTCACAGGCAGGACCAGGGTCACTGCATGTTACCATGTGAACGTGTATATATTTTATAGAATTAACTGAGAGTAAGCCCATGACATGGACAAGCCCTTCAGTGCCTGCCAGGATGACATTCAGAAAAGAATAGCAACAGCAGTGGTAATGACAGTATATGGCTAACATTTACTGAGCACTACTATGTGTAATTATCTAGATGAACAGTCAACTTTGTACATTTTTGTAATTACGACATTTCATCCTTTGGTTAGCAGTTTAACAGCCAATAATGTAAATTCCATGGAAGTTTGCTTGGAGCCATAGCACAACTCTGCCCAGGAATATCCTGGTTTGTTTTGCTTCGCTTGTTTGGTTTTGGCTCTTTTTTCCCCCCTCTTCTTTTTCTTTCTTCTGTTTGCTTTGTGATAGAGTGTTACTATGTAGTTACTGCTGACTTGGTATTCACTGTAGAAGCTAGGGTGTCCTTGGATTTACAGATATTCTCTTGCCTCAAACTCCTGAGGGCTGGGATTATATTCTTGCTGCTAAATACATGAGTGGAAGTTCATGCTGTACACACCTGTCAACTCTGGACCTTGAAGGCAGATACAGGAAGATGAGTTCTGTTCTTATTGAGTATGAGAATAATCTGGGAAGTATCGTAAGATGCTCTTTCATTCCCCCAAGTTATTTTTCCTCTTTAAGCATAATTTAGACAAGAATGTTATAGATATTTTTGCTCACCTACCAAGGATGATTACAAATTGGCACACTAATGTGCTGCTCTGAAACCGCCACCATTACACACAGCAGGAGTGATGGTCCTCCAGCGCTTGAACTCTTGAAATTCTAGTAGCGCTTCAGACTTCCCACTCAGGCTTACTCTCCTTTCCTTCTGAGCACGACTTACTTGTCATCCATTGTGGTAGGTGCAGGACTTATACCCTCATATTTTGTTCCTTGGTTATTCAAATAGCACCTATAATTTTCCTTGCAAAAGAAATAAACACAAGGGCCCAGCCTGAGATGTGCATGGAGCATAGTCATGAGATAGAACATCTTCCCTTGGAAATCTCCACTGTCTGTCAGAACAAATGCAACTTGAAGAGAGAGGAGTTCTGGAGGAAGAAGCTGAGAGTAGGCTGGCAAACTCACTGTATAGGTTCTTCATGTCTGCTTATCCGTCTACTTATTTTTGTATCTATATATCTGTGTATATATGTATGTATGTGTGTGTGTGTATGTATGTGTCTATCTATCTGTCTATCTACCTATCTATCTATCTATCTATCTATCATCTATCTAAGTGTCTATGTATTTATGTTCTATCTATCATCTATCTATCATCTATCAAAATATCACCTGTCTGTCTAGCTGTCTGTCTGTCTGTCTGTCTATGTATCTGTTTTATTTATCTATCACCTATCTATCTATTTATCTATCTATAATATATCAGTCTATCATCTGTCTATCTAACTATCTGTAGGATGATGTCATTATGCAGGTGAAGGCAAGTATAAGATAGAAGCATGCCTGTCGTTGAGAAGGAAGGATAGGCAGGAGAAAAGTTTATGGAGGAGGAGGAGGAGACTAGAATGGTAGAAAAGCAGTCGAGAGAACACGATGTTAAGATTCCTCTCTGCACATCTACAGGTTGTTATGATTATTCTTAAGGGATGGATGTGTACAGGGCTTTGTATGTCTAGATGAGCAAATGACATCTTATTTAAGTGAGCAATTATATCTTATGAACTGGATCAGAGGTTATTGTGTTGTTTGTTCTTTCATGTGACGATTTAATTTAATTCAAGAGAGTGTGTGGCGGCTGTAGACACTGGGCTGCCACAGAATGAGATGTGTATGTCTGGCTTGGTGGCAACCTGCCTTGGGTACTAGCCGCGTAGAGAGAGATTGTTGCCAGGCTCAGAGAGTAGCTATCTGCGGGTGAGACACCTTACTGACTGAGATGAAAATATCAAACAAATGTCATGGGGCACTACAGTGTTGGATTTAGTGCAGATTAAAAGAGAACAGTTTTTTTAATTTTACAGAAACAGGTGGTGCCCATTTTACCTCAACATCTATCTGTCTGTCTATCTATCCATCCATCCATCCATCCATCCATCCATCCATCCATCCATCCATCCATCCACCCATTCTCCCATCCACCCACCAACCCTTTTATCTATCTATCTATCTATCTATCTATCTATCTATCTATCTATCTATCTATCTATCTATCTATCTATTGAGGCACTCTTATTCTGTCACCCAGGCTTGCCTCAAAAATCTTATGGGCTCAGCTGGGCATACAGCAGTGACTCACCACACCTAGCTTGCTTGGTACTTTGTTTGTTTGTTTGTTTGTTTTTAAAGATTTGTTTATTTATTATATGAATACACTGTAGCTATCTTCAGATACATCAGAAGAGGGCCTCTCTGATTTCATTACAGATGGTTGTGAGATGCCATGTGATTGCTGGAACTTGAACTCAGGACCTCTGGAAGAGCAGTCAGTGCTCTTAACCACTGAACCATCTCTCCAGCTCAGCACCTTGTTTTTTAAAGACTTTTGGTCTTGCTTCTTCTCCATAGCATGGTAAAGATCAGGCATTTGCTATCTTCTGTGAGGACTGTATCAAGCAAGAATGTGGGTAATTTGGGACAGAAAGTCCTCTCCCAGACAACACATCTACTAAGACTCAGTAGTGACTATGTTTCGGTTTAGGTCTTGTCTCATTGGTTTAGGTCTTGTATCATTGAATTTGGACTCAGAACCTTTAGAACTAGTTATCTCCTGCTTCTCCAGTTCCTTATAGCTATCACCTCTGAATTAAACATGCTGGCCTTCCCTGATAGACTTTTCTGAGACAGTTTTTTCTTGGCTTTACACACTGGTTATTAGCCTCTGTTTTTGTTTGAGACTCAGTTGGCATTCTCCTTTGGATGACTTTGTAAATTTCTGTTTCCTATGCAACAATATCATTCAGTTCTTAAGTTCAGAACCAGTTGTGTAAAAAGAATTAATCAGTCTACCTAGCATGTGTTAAAGACACACAATTCAGGTATTTTATTTTCCATCTGTAAGCCTAGATTGGGTACGATATGGAGTTATTTTAAGTAATATCTCAGTCATATGTATCTTATTACCAGTTGTTTCTCTTGGCCATATGCTCATGGTCCATCTCCCCTCAGGAGGCCTCTTGAAGAGCAAGAAGGAGGAGGAAGAAGGAAGGTGTCATGGTGTAGGCCATGAGGGCCAGAGAGTTGGAGCAGGAGCAGCCCAGGGAGAACATGGCAAGTGATATCTCGAGGCCATTGACAGGGAAGTAGACAAAATAGCATAGAGCCCAGCTCTAGTGATTTAAGGCTTATTATAAACATGAAGGGATGTTTCTTTTATTTGGGAACTAAATGATCTAAGGTGGGGTAGAAACACCCAAATAATATTTAGCACCACACAGTTGTGTACATAACTTTGGCTATGAAAACTGATACTTCAGATGGTAGGCTTGTTACAACAACAACATCTTTTTCCTGTGACTTATTTTTACAATACCAGAGTATATCCCCTCTTGCTTTGTAGTAGCATGTCTAACTGGTATTTAATTGGGTATAAAATAAGACCTTAGACCTCTTGAAAGTTTCTAGAGACCTGTGCTGGGCAATCCTCACTGTTTTCTCACACCGTCAGTTGATTCTGAATTGACTTCTTCAGTTCCTGCTTTTATTTCATTCTTCAAGCCAGTGTAATAAACCAGCTTTCTTTAGCCAGGGCTGCACTGTTGGCATTCACAGACACTGAATTGTCTGAAAGCTGCCTCACATTTTCCACAGCTTGAGCTGAATGTATTAACAGTTAAACGAAGAGCCCCAGATCCTGGCAGTTACGCAGGGCTCCGTGTACCCAAGTTAGAAGAGTTTCTACACCTGGCAGATAGTTTGACTAAGAGAACTCATGGACACCTTTGCTGCTGGTTTGCTGCTGGATGTGGTGACCACCAAAGTCATGCTTAGCTAGAGCTTCTGACCATGCTCGCCCATTTGACTTCCACCCACCACGTGTGGGTGGAGCCAGTAAGCCTGCAGGAAGGTTGTCTTTAGTCAATACCGGAAGCTTCCATACAAATGTCTGGAGGTAGAGGCAAAAAGTGTCAGTGTTCACTCACCTAAGAGCTAAACCTCTCAATTCAGTGTCTAGCTATAGCACAGATACTAAGCCTCAAACTGTAGCATTATGTAGGGTAAAGGGCTTGCTACTGTTGGCAAGATGCTGGACCAGGGAAGATACAGAGCTCATGGACACTTGTGTATGTGCTTCTATGACTGCTTGATTAGTTTAAAAGGTTGAGTTCTTCCTCTTTTTATTTTGGATGTATAGTCCATCATCGTTTTCTTTTTAATACTCAGTTCTAACCTGGTACTCTAGGATTCCATTGTTCATGAGTTTTGCAAACGTTTCGGTAATTTCTGAGTACTTGTTGACCTTCCCAGGAAATGGTGGTTTGTGGTGAAGAGGTGAAACCCTAAGCCTGTGCTTTCTATTGACTCTTAGGCTCATGTATATTCCTTTCTTTTTTTCAGTGGCTTTGCCCAATAGGTACTTAATTGGATATAGTTTCAAGCCAGCTTCACCTTGTGAATTAGAAAACAGGTAGCATATTTAAAGTAGACTAACCAGATGAGAGTTTACTCATAAAGAGGCTGAAATGTGCAAATAAAGTATAATGACAGGCATGTGAAAATAATATAATAAAACCCAATACTAACCTAAAGAGAGAATTAAGAGAGAAACAATAAGAGTGGCTGGGGAGTTGGCTCAGTGGTTAATTAAGTACATGCACTGCTCTTTTACACGTCCCACACCCAGTACCTAGAAGCCACACCCAGTGGCTTACACTTGCCTAGCTACATGAATCAGGGAGCACAATCTATCCCTAGATCAGAAGGGTGTAGTGCAAGAGAACCTGGTAGTGTGCTCAGACCAGAATCCCTCCCTGCTTAGATGGGAACTTTCTGTATTGTGATGTCTTGTGAGGTCCCATGGGGGAAACCCACTAGATAAGCCAAAGGGTTTGGAGTTCAGTGGTATGTCCTCACTGATTGAACTCTCAGGACCTAAGCAGGGTGGAGTGAGGATCTGGAGGAGCAAGTGAAAAACCAGGAACTTACAGGTCAAAACTGAATGCTTTGTGAATGATATTCAGTTGGCAAGAACAACCTCCTCCAGAGTTCCACTGCTGTCAGGTACCGACACTGTAAACTTTCTGACTCCCTAAGCTTCTTCACTAAGCACAGATGGTGGCAGGGGCCTGTAGATCCCAAATATCCTCCTGAGGTGAGGGGCTTAGACAATCCAAGCGTGATACAGATAGTTTCCCTCTCTCTTTTACTTCCCTGTACCTGAGAATATACACCCTGCTGAGGCAACCTAGGGTCAGACTTCATTCAGAAGTTAAGGAGAGAGAGGTGGAACTGAAGAAGGAAGGGTGTAGGACCTATGGTTACAACAGGTTCAACCCAAGATAGGTGGGATGGGCACCAATAGACTCCAAACTGTGTGGTCCAAGACCACAGACCATTTAACTGCTGGTACCATCTGTAGCTAATACCTTAGCACCACAGTCTCAGACAGGTCACTTCTAGCTGGGCTCACTTTCTTTGGAGTTTCCAAAAGTGTGGGAGTGGGATCTATTTGCACATATAGGTACAGTGTGCCCCTTAGGAGTGGCAAAGGCAGATGATGGGGTCAGGTAAGGTGCAGCTGGGATAGTGATGGAGAGTTTAAGTACAGAATCCAGGCTACTCAGAGACAAGTTCTCCTGATAACCTCTGTGACCTTGGGAAAGTTACTTGGCTTCCTGGCTTTCAGATTGCAATAGCACCCACCCCCAGGGTCATTAGAGGGTCAATGGTGTTAGTATGTGCGAGTCCTTTGAGTCCAAACACATGAAAAACACCACACAAAGCAATCTTGAGTAGTTCTTGCTGAACGTCTTCTCTCAGTCCTGTCAACCTAGAGACTGAGCTTGGTGCTGTTTTCCCTCCTACCTGCCAATGTGTGAAGAATTACTCAAAGTACTAGGTTTGTGTGGTTTTAGGGTGCTGTGATAGAATAGCCTCTAAGAAGGAGAGGCAGAATATGGAAGCCAAGCAACGCCTGTCCTTAGGCAAACACAGACCACCACCCGCTTCTGTGGTAGTAAATCACCAATGACGTAGCTACTCCAGGCTGTCTCAGCCTTTCTGACCTGGGGCGCAGGCACAAAATTTGAGCTGGCCTTTGGGGACCTTGTTGGAGAACTATTGAATATCTGCATCTGATTAATTTTCTTCATTAACTAAGAACAAACTTTGCCTGGTCTATCAAATTCAAAGTCTTGCACACAGGATGAAGTAATGCTCACATTTAAATTTGTCTTCTCATCAGGAGGATTCTTCAGCCCTTCACCAAGGCCAGAAGTTTCTACGAGAGACATGCTGCTTTATTCAAAAAGATCCTGCTTGGTCTCTTGTGTTTAGGTGAGATCATGAGAATTCATGGACGGGGGGGAAACAGGAGCATTTTTACAGTTGTCAACTTGTGTCAAGATTGTTGCTGGGAGAAAATGAATAGTACTCAGAAACTAACCTAAAGGCTATGTGAGGTGCAGATCGTAACTGCCTGTAGGTGAAGACAGTTTATTGTCTTAGACCGAGGAGGATAAGTAAAATCCAAAGAAAAGCTGTAGTTTAAAAGCACACTATTTGACATGTTTAAAGTTTTAAGAAAAAATATTTTTGTTCACCTTGTTTTTAGTGCTTAGATTTCATTCAGAGCACATGTCTGTAGTATTCATGAAAGACACCTTTATACACAACTTATTTACTGTTTTGTATTTAAAATTAGTGCTAGATATTATTTTTGAAAGACAGAAAACCCTGTTTATGGTATGCTGTCAGTGGCCTGCGGAGCTTTGATTAGGTACAGCTGGGATGCTGAGACCACAAATTATGCTTCATGTGGCTTTCCCTTTTAGTGCCAGCCTCCCTACACAGCTTTACTCATGATAAAGTTTTATCATTGTCATGCCGACATAACTGGCAAGAAGAAGAAGAAGAAGAAGAAGAAGAAGAAGAAGAAGAAGAAGAAGAAGAAGAAGAAGAAGAAGAAGAAGAAGAAGAAGAAGAAGAAGAAGAAGAAGAAGAAGAAGAGAAAGTCTGATTTCCAAAGAGTCTGACAGTGGCTGTGGACCACATCTAAGGGAGAGAGCAAGAGTGAGGGCAGCAGCTAAACTGGAAGGGTTGAGACTTCCCCAGAGCAGAGAGGAATGGCCTCCTTCCCTGTGGAAGCTCAGCCTTCCTGACTCCCACCCTTCGCCTTCTCTTCACAGCGTATGCTGCCTACCTCCTGGCAGCTTGCATCCTGAACTTCCGGAGGGCACTGGCCTTGTTTGTCATCACCTGCCTTGTCATCTTCATCCTGGCTTGCCACTTTCTGAAAAAATTCTTTGCTAAAAAGTCAATAAGATGCTTGAAGCCCTTGAAAAACACCCGCCTGAGACTTTGGCTTAAGAGGTAAGTGTGCCAACTTTGTTGCTGTTCACTAAATCCCTAAGAACAGCGCAAAGGCTCTTCTGGCTCCCTGGTTCAGAGGTTTAGCTGTGGTCTCTTAGCCCCATCAATGTTGGCTGGTGATAGAGCAGAATATTATGGTGGGAAGTGAGCAGGTGAAGTAAAGCTGTTCACATCATGGAGGCCAGGAGGCAAGGGTGTCAGTAGGGCAGAGATCAGCACAAGGTGTAACCTTCAAGGGTTGCCCTGTGATTGACTTCCACCAGTTGGGTCTCAGCTCCTAGAGCTTTCTCCACCTCCTAACAATCCTTTTAACTGTGAACGTGTCCGTGGATTAACTCACTGATGACGTCAAAGCCTTCTTCTTGTCTCCTTTTACCTCCCTTTCTTTTTCTTTTCTTTATCATGAAACAAGGTCTCTTGCCCATGCTGGTCCCAGAACTCTTTATCTACATATAAAGGATTTATATACATATCAAGGATGTAGCAAAGGATGTCTTTGGACTGCTGATCCTCCTGCCTCCACCTCTTCAGTACCAGAATTACACATGTACTTAGTTCACGGAGTGCTGGGATTGAGCCCATGGCCTTGTCCATACCAGGGAAGCCTCTACTTGGACAAGAGGTGGCTGAGCATCACAGCCATCTCTTTAGTATGTTCCCTTTTGACAGCTCCTGAGTGGGCAGGCTCTCACCTTATACCAAGGCAAGTGCAGAGAGCACAGAGCAACAGGCCTTTGAGCCCCACTCCAGTTTCTCATAGACTTGGGTCAGCATTGCTGGTGCAGATGGGACTCCGTATCAGGGAGGAAGTTCAGTCTGAAATCCCAAGCGGCCATGACAGAAGTGAGAAAAGCCATGCTTCTCCTCAGTGGAGTGGTCAGAGCAGATGCTCGCACTTACACCAACCTATTAGCCAGGTGGCCTCTCCCTGCCCTGTGTTAGCCCCTTTCCCTCCAGTCCTCCCAAGCGCCTCTATGTGATTTCATCTTTACAGCCCCTTAGAGCAGTGGTTCTCAACCTTCCTAATGCTGTGACCTTTTAGTGTACTTCCCCATGCTGTGGTGACCCTCCAACCAGAAAATGGCTCATCGCTATCTAGTTGTAATGTTGGCAGATATGCATTGTAATAACATTAGTGTTATCATAATGTAAATATCTGTTATGTATGATATCTGATATAAAACCTCTAAAGGGGTCTTGACCCAGAGGTTGAGAGACACTCTTAGAGTCTAGGAGCAACTTGCTCACATGCATAGATGAATTCATTTTCAATTTTATGTGTATGAGTGTTTTGTCTGCATGTATGTGTGTGTGCCACATGCATGGCTGGTGACCACTGTGTTCAGAAGCAGGGATCAGATCCCTTGTGACCTGTGTTACAGGTGGTTGGTGAGCCACCATGTTGGTGCTGGAAATTGAACCTGAGTCCACCACAAGTATAAGTGTTCTCAGCTGCTCAGGCAATTCTCCAATCCCCAATCTTGCAATCACATTCCTCCTGCCTTCCTAAGGTTTGCACTCCATGACTGTCTCCTTATTCATTTTGGTAGGCTAGGGATTAGACCCAGGGTCTTGTACATTCTAGGCAAGTGCTCTGCTGAGCTACATTTCCAGCCTCTAGTCTATGTAGTAAAGGCCGTAAGTCCATAGATGATGTATTTGATTCCAATATTTAGAGTGGTCAAAAAAGGAGTAGCAGTCCGTACGGGACCAGCTCAATATTGTCTTCTGTTTTCAGTATTTTATTGGTCACTGGAAGCACCTTCATGGATGAGTCTGCATATCACATTTCAATGATATGTCTGTATGAGAAATGAGACATTATGCGGTTTGTAGTCTCTGATTAGACACTTATTCATGTAAATTGGGGAGCAGAAGGTAGGGAGCTACCAGAGGATTCTCAAGGTTCATCTCTGTGTAGTGAATGAGCCCTTGTGTTCTCTCACAGAGCCTCCGACTAAGGGAGTTCTCTGTTGCTCATTGCCTGAGTCTGTGACTGAGCTTCGTCATCCCTCCTCCAGGGTGTTCATGGGAGCTGCTGTTGTTGCCCTTATTCTCTGGCTGGCTCTGGACACAGCTCAAAGGCCAGAACAGCTGATCTTCTTTGTGGGAATCTGCATGTTCCTCCTCATTCTCTTTGCCTGCTCCAAACACCACAGTGCGGTGAGTTTGGGGTACTTAGGTTGGGCATAGAAACACAAGCAAGGGCTACGTCGAAATTACAAAGTGCCCATGTCAGGTATACATGGCAAAGACAGAGCTAAGCAACATTTCCTGGAATCTTCTTCTGACGGGTTTATTCCTATGCAAATTTGAAAGCTTTTAGAGTCCTTTGGACTGTTAATTGTTACTGTGGTATATATGAAATCTAGTCAGCATTAAAGAAATATAAAATCAAATAGAAGGAAAGAAAGAAAGGAAGGAAGGAAGGAAGGAAGAAAGAAAGAAAGAAAAAAGAAAGAAAAAAGAAAGAAAAAAGAAAGGAAGGAAGAAAACAACATGGCAGAGAATCAGATGTCATGTACAGAAATGATGTTTGCAGAAGTTATTTGTATGCATGTGTCATTGCTATAATGTAGCTTATGTAAAAATTAGTACAGATGTACTTGCATCTCCACAGTATCACCATATTTTTTGTACCAGTCTCCCTGTTCCCTGTTCTATTTTCGTGGTGGAACTCCGTGACCGAGAGCAACTCCGGGAGGAAGGGGTTTTACTTGTCTCATACTTTTTCATCACTGTTTATCATTGAAGGAAGTCAGAACAGAAACTCAAACAGAGCAGGGATCCTGGAGGCAGGAGCTGATGTAGATGCAGTGGAGGGGGGGTGCTGACTGCCTTGCTCAACCTGGCTTGCTCTGGGTGCTTTCTTATAGAACCCAGGACCACCAGCACCCCTCACAATGGACTGGGCCGTCCACCATCAGTCACTAGGTCTCCATCAATGCCCTATAGTCTTGTCACCAGCCCAATCTCATGGGGGCATTTCTCAACTGAGGTTCCTTCCCCTTAGATGACTTTAGTTTGTGTCAAGTTAACATAAAACTAGCCAGCACAGCTACATTACCCCAGACTGTTCACACACTCCCTTAGCACCCCTCCCAGGACATGGTTGAATTAGGCAATGGCTGAACAAAGTCTGTAACTCATGCATGGAATATTTTCTTTTTGGTCTCAGGTGAGCTGGAGGACAGTGTTTTGGGGCCTGGGCCTTCAGTTCATCTTTGGGATTTTGGTCATCAGAACTGAACCTGGATTTAATGCATTTCAATGGCTGGGAGATCAGATCCAGGTACAGGGAATTGGATGTCAGAGTTTTCTTCACTGGGAACCTCAGAGAATGTGGATTTGAGGAAGCAGGAGGCTTTGGGACTATGCCTTAATGATGCTGTGGCAGAATCTGGTCGGGTAAAGAGAAAGAGTAATGGGGTTCCGGTGAGAATACGGAATCCAGTTAAGTAGAGAGTAATAAGGTTCAGGCAGTACACAGAATTGGGTAACGAGAGAAAGAAGAAGGGGCGAGGTGAGAATGTAACTGAAGAGAAGTTGATTGGCTGAGTCTGTCATTTCATGACCAATTTCTGGGACATGGCTCACAGGTGGTCACACCTGAGTCATATCCCATCTTCCTGTGTCCCACCTTTCCTAATTCTCATCCCTTTTCTTTTCACTTCAGATTTTCCTGGCATATACTGTACAAGGATCCAGTTTTGTTTTTGGTGACACACTGGTCAAAAGTGTTTTTTCTTTTCAGGTAATGCCAATTTTGTGGGCAGGCATGACAATGTCAGCAAAGGGCAGGGGCAGAGAGCTGGGGATGATGTGTGCCCCACACCGCACACTCACTATAGTCTCACACACTGCCTCCATTCTTGTTGCAGTCTCTCCCAATCATTATTTTCTTCGGATGTGTGATGTCTATTCTCTACTACCTGGGCCTTGTGCAGTGGGTGATCCAGAAGGTAAGGCATTTGGTTTCCATGAAAGGACCTTCAGCTTGAGTCTGTCAGGAGAATGAATGAATTCATACTTACGTTGGGGGAGAAAGTTCATACGTGGGATATGGAGAAACAGAACCAATTTGAAAAGTCCATCTCACTGAAGCCTCCTGGTATCAAATGATTACCCAGGCCTGAGATGGGCTGGAGGCAGAACATGGTAAAAAGTTCTTTCATACTGGGCTGAATTTGCTTGTTCTAGAAACCCCAAGGCCTGAGTTCTGTCTGGCTAATGTTTGCAACTTCTTCTGTTACTCTGGGCCATACTATTTTTTGGGGGCCTGCGTTTCTTTATCACCCAATGGAATAGAGGGGAGGGCTTTTGCTGGAGAATATCCAAGACTCCTACTAATGTTGAAGATTTATGTGTCTGGGTTCTTGTAGATTGCCTGGTTCCTGCAAATCACCATGGGTACCACAGCTGCAGAGACCCTGGCCGTGGCAGGAAACATCTTTGTGGGAATGGTAAGTTCCCTGGAGCCTTCTGCTTTTCTAATCTCTCGAGAACCAAAAACTTTAAACAGAACAAATTTACAAAGAGGATTTTCCCTTCCCTTCCCTCCACACCTCCTTCTTTCGTGTTTTTCTTTCTCTTTTTTCCCCATCTTTATTAAATTGGGTATTTCTTATTTACATTTCAAATGTTATTCCATTTCCCAGTTTCCATGCCAACATCCCCCTAACCCCTCAACCTCCCTTTATATATTGAAGTTCCCCTCCCAACCTCCCCCCATTACGCCCTACTCCCAACAATCAAATTCATTGGGGGTCCAGCCTTGGCAGGACCAAGGGCTTCCCCTTCCACTGGTGCTCTTACTAGGCTATTCATTGCTACCTATGATGTTGGAGCCCAAGGTCAGTCCATGTATAGTCTTTGGGTAGTGGCTTAGTCCCTGGAAGCTCTGGTTGGTTGGCATTGTTGTTCATATGGGGTCTCAAGCCCCTTCAAGCTCTTTCAGTCCTTTCTCTGATTCCTTCAAAAGGGGTCCCATTCTCAGTTCAGTGGATTGCTGCTGGCATTGGCCTATGTATTTGCTGTATTCTGGCTGTGTCTCTCAGGAAAGATATACATCTGGTGTCTGTTGGCCGGCACTTCTTTGCTTCATCCATCTTATCGAGTTTGGTGGCTGTATATGTATGGGCCACATGTGGGGCAGGCTCTGAATGGGTGTTCCTTCAGCCTCTGTTCTATCCTCCCTATCCCCTCCCAAGGGTATTCTTGTTCCTCTTTTAAAGTAAGAGTGAAGCATCCTCCTTTTGGTCATGCTTCTTGAGTTTCATATGTTCTGTGCATCTACCTTATTTCTAGTATTGGTGCTAATATCCACTTATCAATGAGTGCATACCATGTGTGTTTTTCTGTGATTGGGTTACCTCACTCAGGATGATATTTTCCAGTTCCATCCATTTGCCTATGAATTTCATAAATTCATTGCTTTTGATAGGTGAATAGTACTCTATTGTGTTGATGTACCACATTCTCTGTATCCATTCCTCTGTTGAAGGGAATCTGGGTTCTTTCCAGCTTTTGGTTATTATAAATAAGGCTGCTATGAACATAGTGCAGCACATGTCTTTGTTATAGGTTGAGGCATCTTTTGGTTATATGCCTAAGAGAGGTATAGCTGGATCCTCAGGTAGTTCAATGTCCAAATTTCTGAGGAATCTCCAGACTGATTTCCAGAATGGTTGTTCCAGTCTGCAATCCCACCAACAATGGAGGAGTGTTCCTCTTTCTCCACATCCTCGCCAGCATCTGCTGTTGCTGTAGTTTTTGATCTTAGCCATTTTGACTGGTCTGAGGTGGAATCTCAAGGTTCTTTTGATTTGCATTTCCCTTATGACTAACGATGTTGAACAGATTCTTTAGGTGCTTCTCAGCCATTCGGCATTCCTCAGCTGTGAATTCTTTGTTTAGATCTGAACCCCATTTTTAATAGGGTTATTTGTCTCCCTGCAGTCTAACTTATTGAATTCTTTGCATATTTTGGATATAAGCCCTCTATCAGTTGTAGGATTGGTTAAGATCTTTCCCCAATCTGTTGGTTGCTGTTTTGTCCTAACAATGTTGTTTGCTTTACAGAAGCTTTGTAGTTTTATGAGATCCCATTTGTCAATTCTTGATCTTAGAGCATAAGCCATTGGTGTTTTGTTCAGGAAATTTTCTCCAGTGCTCATGTGTTCGAGATGCTTCCCCACTTTTTCTTCCATTAGTTTGAGTGTATCTGGTTTGATGTGGAGGACCTTGATCCACTTGGACTTAAGCTTTGTGCAGTGTGATAAGCATGGATCAATCTCCATTCTTCTAAATGCTGACCTCCAGTTGAACCAGCACCATTTGCTGAAAAGGCTATCTTTTTTCCATTGGATGGTTTTGGCTCCTTTGTCAAAAATCAAGTGCCCATAGGTGTGTGGGTTCATTCCTGGATCTTCAGTTCTATTCCACTGGTCTATCTGCCTGTCTCTGTACCCATACCATACAGTTTTTATTACTATTGCTCTGTAATACTGTTGAATTAAGGGATAGTGATTCCCCAAGAAGTCCTTTTATTGTTGAGGATAATTTTAGCTATCCTGGATTTTTTGTTATTCCAGATGAATTTACAAATTGCTCTGTCAAACTCTATAACGAATTGGGTTGGTATTTTGATGGGGATTGCATTGAAACTGTAGATCGCTTTTGGTAAAATGGCCATTTTTACTATATTAATCCTGCCAATCCATGAGCATGGGAGATCTTTCCATCTTCTGAGGTCTTCTTCAATTTCTTTCTTCAGAGTCTTGAAGTTCTTATTGTACAGATCTTTTACTTGCTTGGTTAAAGTCACACCGAGGTACTTTATATTGTTTGGGTCTATTATGAAGCGTGTCCTTTCCCTAATTTCTTTCTCGGCTTGTTTCTCTTTTGTGTAGAGGAAGGCTACTGATTTCTTTGAGTTAATTTTATACCCAGCCACTTTGCTGAAGTTGTTTATCAGCTTTAGTAGTTCTATGGTGGAACTTTTGGGATCACTTAAATATACTATCATATCATCTGCAAATAGTGATATTTTGACTTCTTCTTTACCAATCTGTATCCCCTTGATTTCCTTTTGTTGTCTGATTGCTCTGGGTAGAACTTCAAGAACTATATTGAATAAGTAGGGAGAGAGTGGGCAACCTTGTTTAGTTCCTGATTTTAGTGGGATTGCTTCAAGTTTCTCTCCATTTAGTTTAATGTTAGCTACTGGTTTGCTGAATATGGCTTTTACTTTGTGTATGTATGGGCTTGAATTCCTATTCTTTCCAGGACGTTTATCATGGAGGGGTGTTGAATTTTGTCAAATGCTTTCTCAGCATCTAATTAAATGATCATGTGGTTTTTATCATTCAGTTTGTTTATATAGTGGATTATGTTGATGTTTTTCCGTATATTAAATTATCCCATCCATGCCTGGGATGAAGCCTACTTGATCATGATGGATGATTGTTTTGATGTGCTCTTGGATTCACTTTGCCAGAATTTTATTGAGTATTTTTGCATTGATATTCATAAGGGAAATTGGTCTGAAGTTCTCTTTCTTTGTTGGGTCTTTGTGTTGTTTAGGTATAAGAGTAATTCTGGCTTCGTAGAAGGAATTTGGTAGCACTCCATCTGTTTCAATTTTGTGGAATAGTTTGGATAGTATTGGTATGAGGTCTTTTATGAAGGTCTGATAGAATTTTGGACTGAACCCATCTGGACCTGGGCTCTTTTTGGTCTGGAGATCTTTAATGACTGCTTCTATTTCTTTAGGAGTTATAGGGTTGTTTAAATGGTTTATTTTGTTCCTGATTTAACTTTGATATCTCTCTAGGAAACTATCCATTTCCTGCAGATTTTCAAGTTTTGTTGAATATAGGCTTTTGTAGTAGCATCTGATGACTTTTTTGAATTTCCTCTGATTCTGTAGTGATGTCTCCCTTTTCATTTCTGATTTTGTTAATTTGGACACACTCTCTGTGTCCTCTCATTATTCTAGCTAAGGGTTTATCTATCTCGTTGATTTTCTCAAAGATCCAGCTTTTGGTTCTGTTGATTCTTTCTATGGTCCTTTTTGTTTCTGCTTGGTTGATTTTAGCTCTGAGTGTGATTATTTCCTGCCTTCCACTCCTCCCGGGTGTATTTGCTTCTTTTTGTTGTAGAGGTTTTAGGTGTGCTGTCAAGCTGCTGATATCTCCTCTTTCTATCTGCAGGCACTCTGAGCTATGAGTTTTCCTCTTACCACAGCTTTCATTGTGTCCCATAAGTTTGGGTATGTTGTGCCTTCATTTACATTAAATTCTAAGAAGTCTTTATTTTCTTTATTTATTTCTTCTTTGATCAGGTTATCATTGAGTAGAGAATTGTTTAACCTCCATGTACATGTGGGCGTTCTTTCCTTATGAATATTGAAGACCATCTTTAGCCTGTGGTGGTCTGAATCGGCATATGGGATTATTTCTATCTTTCTGTACCTGTTGAGGACCGTTTTTTGACCAATTTATGGTCGATTTTGGAGAAAGTACTATGAGGTGGTGAGAAGAAGGCATATCCTTTTGTTTTAGGATAGAATGTTCTATAAATGTCTGTTAAGTCCATTTGGTTCATGGCTTCTCTTAGTCTGTCTATGTTTCTCTTTACTTTCTGTTTCCATGCTCTGTTGGTTGATGAGAATGGGGTGCTGAAATCTCCTACTATTATTTTGTGAGGTGAAATGTGTGCTTTGAGCTTTAGTAAGGTTTCTTTTATGTATGTAGGTGCCATTGTATTTGGAGCACAGATATTTTGATTGAGAGTTATCTTGGTGGATTTTTCCTTTGATGAATATGAAGTGTCCTTCCTTATCTTTTTTGATGACTTTTGGTTGAAAATCGATTTTATTCCATATTAGAATGGCTACGCCAATTTGCTTCTTCAGATCATTTTCTTGGAAAGTTGTTTTCTCGTCTTTCACTCTGAGGTATTGTCTGTCTTTGTCTCTGAGGTGTGTTTCCTGTAGGCAACAGAATACAGCGTCCTTATTGCGTATCTAGTTTCTTAACCTATGTCTTTTTATTGGGAAATTGAGTCCATTGATGTTGAGAGATATTAAGGAATAGTGATTGTTGCTTCCTGTTATAGTCATATTTGGATGTGAGATTATGTTTGTGTGGTTTTCTTCTCTTTGTTTTGTTGCCAAGATGATTAGTGTCTTGCTTTTTCTAGGGTCTAGCTTTCCTCCTTATGTTGGGTTTTACCGTTTATTATCCTTTGTAGTGCTGGATTTGTAGAAAGATATTGTGTAAATTTGGTTTTGTCATGGAATATCTTGGTTTCTCCATCTATGTTAATTGAGAGTTTTGCTGGATACAGTAACCTGTGCTGGCATTTGTGTTCTCCTAGGGTCTGTGTGACATCTGTCCAGGATCTTCTGGCTTTCAAAGTCTGTGGTGAGAAGTCTGGTGTAATTCTGATTAGTCTGCCTTTATATGTTACTTGACCTCTTTCCCTTACTGCTTTTAATATTCTTTCTTTCTTTTGTGCATTTGGTGTTTTGACAATTATGTGAATGGAGGAGTTTCTTTTCTGGTCCAATCTATTTGGAGTTCTGTAGGCTTCTTGTATGTTTATGGGCATCTCTTTCTTTAGGTCAGGGAAGTTTTCTTCTATGATTTTGTTGAAGATATTTATTGGTCCTTTGAGCTGGGATTCTTCACTCTCTTCTATACCTATTATCCTTAGGTTTGCTCTTCTCATTGAGTCCTGGATTTCCTGTATGTTTTGGACCAGTAGCTTTTTCTGTTTTACATTATCTTTGACCGTTGTGTCGATGATTTCTATGGAATCTTCTGCTCCTGAAATTCTCTCTTCTATCTCTTGTATTCTGTTGGTGATGCTTGTATCTGTGGCTCCTTGTCTCTTCCTTTGGTTTTCTATATCCAGGGTTGTCTCCCTTTGTCCTTTCTTTATTGCTTCCATTTGCAGTTTTAATTCCTTCACCTGTTTGATTGTATTTTCCTGGAATTCTTTCAGGGATTTTTGTTTTTCCTCTCTATAGGCTTCTACTTGTTTATTTATGTTTTCCTGCATTTCTCTTAGGGAGTTCTTCATGTCTTTCTTTAAGTCCTCCATCATGATCAAATGTGATTTAAAATCAAGATCTTGCTTTTCTGGTGTGTTTGGATATTCAGTGTTTGCTTTGGTTGGAGAATTGGGCTCTGATGATGCCATGTCGTCTTGATTTCTGTTGCTTGGGTTCCTGTGATTGCCTCTCGCCATCAGGTTGTCTCTGATGTTACCTTTTTCTGCTATTTCTGACAGTGGCTTGACTGTCCTATAGGCCTGTGTGTCAGGAGTGCTGTAGACCTGTTTTCCTCTTTTCTTTCACCCAGTTATGGGAACAGAGTGTTCTGCTTTCAGGCATGTAGTCCTTCCTGTCTATTGGCTTTCAGCTGTTCCTGTTGGCTTGTGTCCTAAGTTCCCGAAGCAGGTCACTTGGAGCAGAAATGTTGATATTACCTCTGGTCTCAGGCCTGTAGTCATTCCTTGAGGCTGGGGTTCAGCTCTCTGTGAGGGCAGTTACAAGAAAGGCCTCCCCCTCTTTCTCCTGGGTCCCTGTGCACAGGGGGCCCAGATGGCGCTTGGTGTTTTCCTCTAGTGTCAGAAATGTGGGCAGAGCGTAGTTTTCTCTGGTTTCCCTGGTGTGTCTACCCCTCTGAAGGTCTAGTTCTTCTTCCCATGGGATTTGGGTGCTTGGAGCTGTTTGACGAGGTCCCTTCAGATTCGAGCCCAGTGTGGACTGTAGGGCTCCTGCAGCATGAGTGCACCTATCTTCCTGTTCCCAGCATCCCTATACAATTTCCTCTTGGGCCAGGGTTGTAGGCAAAGTGCACAGTACTGGAAGGCTCTCCTGCCCTGAGGTCTCTGAGTCCCCACATGTCGGGGCAATCAGCTCTCTCTCCCATGGTGTTTGGGAGCAGGGAGTTGTGGGCCGAGATCAGTGAGGTTCAGGCAGAGCTAGAAACCACAAGTGTCTGGTCCCAGAGGAATTTTGCCTTTGTGTGCCCTAAGTCCACCAGGCAGGTCACATGGAGCAGAAAAGTTGGTCGTACCTCTGGTCTTGGGCCTAAAGTCGCACCTTGGGGTTGGGTTCCAGCTTGCCATGAGGGCAGTAACTGGAAACCCTTCCTGGTTTTCTAAGACATGGTGTTATGTAGCCCAGACTGACCTCATAGTCACTATGTGGTTGAGTTTGAACTGGAATTTCTGAACTTCCTGCCTCCCTCTCCCAAGTGCTGGGCATATAGGCATGTGTCACCAAGAATCTTGATGTGCTCATTTTTCTTGTGAAAAGCAGAGAAATGAAGACTGTGGGGTAGTCAATCCCTTATGAAAGTCCTCAGAGGGTCTTGGAAAACTCAGTTCATTGCTTGACCCTAGATGACTAACACACAGTCAAGACACACTATTTAGAAGGTTGTTCTTAGCCACTGATGCAGCTTCTCACACAGGATTGTAGGTGAAAGTCCTAGCCTCCTAACCTTAATCCCTCTTGAGCTAGGAAGAATGGCTGAGCTACCTCTACTTTCTTGCTGTGAATTCCTGTGGCTTTCCAAGGTGTCTGGGGAGGCAATGGCTTGTCTTTCTCAGGACTAGCAGGGCTCTTCTATACACAGCATCTTTCTCAGTGCATCTATCTGTGTGGTAGAAGAGGAAGTGTTTGTGTGGAATGGGTGTCTTTCCCCTTTGCTGTGATGAACCACCATGGAAAAAGGCATATAAAGAGAGAAGGGAATTATTGTACTCATAGTCTGAGAGTACAGCCATCCTGTGGGGAAGAGCTTGGTGACAGGAGCTTAAGGCAGCTGAAGAGTGATGTTGGTGCCCAGCATCCAGGATCCAAGCCTAGGGAGTGGGTCTTCCCACTTCAATTCACCTAATTAAAATGAGCTCACACAGGCTGACCTATCAAGATAACCCCTCACAGGCATCCCTAGAGTCATTTTTAAGGAGATTCTATCAATTATTAATGATGAACATTAACCATTCCAGTGTTAAATCTATGCTATCTACTGGTCAAATCAACATTAGGGACAATTGTTTTTCAAATGAGTAAGAAATTAACATTGGGGTCTTTCTCTCCCAAACCTTTGGGTTACTTACCTGCTTTTGATCTATTTTCAGAATATGTCTAGATTTTTTCATGATCTTACATATTGCTAAAATCATTTATAATCAGTTGAATTTTTCAACCTAGACTCTAATCTTCTAGGAATCTTGCATGAATGTTCTTAGTAGCTAATAAATCCTTTTGCTGACACTTATTAAAGGATAAATGACCTCATGGATTGAGTTAGGAAATTTCCTCTCTGAATCTTCCTAATTAATAGGCAATTACAGATGTTTCATTAAAAATTGCATTGTGCTTATTTAATACCTCTCTCTCTCTCTCTCTCTCTCTCTCTCTCTCTCTCTCTCCTCTCTGTGTGTGTGTGTGTGTGTGTGTGTGTGTGTGTGTGTGTGTGTGTGTGTAAGTGCTCTTGTATCATGGCTCTCATGTGGAGGTTAGAAGACAACTTGTAGATGTTGGTTTCTTCTTTCCTTCTATCTACCATGTGGGTTCTAGATATTGTCCTCAGGTCTTCTGGCTGAACTTTCTTGCTGGCTTGACAGTATTTTCTTATTATTTCATAAAGCATTTGCTTACACAAGCTATTTTCAGTTCCTTTAATGCATGCTTTATAGGCATCTAGTGTGCGATCAACAAGTGAGCTCTATGCTATAATTTATTCGCTAGGTGCATGGATTTAGGCATGGCAAATAAAGTGAATGATCACCAGTTGTCTACAGTATTCTATAACATGATATTGGAACACTTGAAAACAGACCAGCAAGGAGATGATTGGGCAGGACTTTGTCCACTAGCTGGAAGGGCATGTATCTGATAGGCCCATTCCCTTCCTGGGCTAAGTACTTTGACATGAGGAGTAATACTCTCTCGGTATGTGACTATTTCTCTTTGTTTTTAGACAGAGGCACCTCTGCTCATCCGTCCCTACCTTGCAGACATGACCCTCTCTGAAATCCATGCAGTGATGACTGGAGGCTTTGCTACTATAGCAGGCACAGTGTTGGGAGCCTTCATATCCTTTGGGGTGAGGCACAGTCAACAGAATCGCTCTTGGTGTACCCATGTTGAGCCCTATAGTGGTGCTAATCCCCATCTGGCTTTACAGATTGATGCATCATCCTTGATTTCTGCCTCAGTGATGGCTGCCCCTTGTGCACTTGCCTTGTCCAAACTGGTATATCCAGAAGTAGAAGAGTCCAAGTTCAAGAGCAAGGAGGGAGTGAAGCTGCCTCGAGGGTGAGCAGGGGACAATTCAGGAGATGGTGATGTGTGCTACCTAGAGAAGCCTAGTGCACTGGAGACTTCCAGTTTCCCCAAAGGAAGAAGGTCTGTTACCCCATATCTCCTTTTGCTATTTTGGCTTCCCAGCTAATCATTTTCAATTTTTGTTTTGTTTGGATTTAACTTTCCCACCTGTATTAGTGCCTTATATAAAAATATTCCAAGTTCTAGGCATCAGACTTTCATAGCAAGAGCATCTGAATCACTTCAGAGAAAGAATTGCTAAGGAGTCGCATCACCCCTCACAGTGGCTGGCTGCCCACTTCTTCCACTTTAGGGTCAATGGAGCTTCTCCTCTCTGAGGAGCTGAGACTACTGTAGGTAGCATATTCTTTCTCTATGCCCAATAACCACAGGGAAGAGAGGAATATTCTGGAAGCCGCGAGCAACGGAGCCACAGATGCCATAGGCCTTGTTGCTAATGTTGCAGCCAACCTGATTGCCTTTCTGGCTGTATTGGCCTTCATCAATTCTACCCTTTCCTGGCTGGGGGAAATGGTGGATATCCACGGACTCACATTCCAGGTAAAGTCTTATATGTGTTGGGCTTGTTTTCCTGACCCTCAGTAAGCTGAAATCCTGAGGCAAAGAAGGTGGTGGAGAAAGGAGAGGAGCCTAAGTGTCTGGAGTGACTCCCGGCATCTGACCTTTGTTGTCTTCTCTTCCTTTCCCTTCTTTCTCTCTCCCTCAGGTCATCTGCTCCTATGTCCTAAGGCCAATGGTTTTCATGATGGGTGTATAGTGGGCAGACTGCCCATTGGTGGCTGAGATAGTGGGAGTCAAATTCTTCATAAATGAATTTGTGGCCTATCAACAACTGTCTCAGTACAAGAACAAACGTCTCTCTGGAGTCGAAGAGTGGATCAATGGCGAGAAACAGTGGATTTCTGTAAGTGACAATCCAGCAAATTACAGAGCGAGAAGCATATCTGAGGGAAGGCACAATGTGCCACACAAATATTGGGGGCCCAAGGTGTTTCTTAGTGTCCCAGCCTAAGCACGAGACAAGCAGAAGCATGTGTGTCAGTACTCAAGCTTCTGCTTCAGGTCTGTGTTCTTTCTCTTTTGCATTCTGACCCAACTTTGATCTATGAGCTGATTGCTGTTCCTTACATTGGGACTGTCCAAAGAACATATCTTCTCCTGGATGTCCTACTTCCATTTATGTGCACATTCAAACGTCTATGAAACAACCTTTCTTGCCTCTGCCTTTGCATCTAGGTCATTTTCTCTGTATCTTTAGTAAGAATCCTGTTGGGTCAGGAGTTGTGTAGTATTACCATATCATGACAGTGGTTGTAACTGGGGCTGGTTGTTTTCTGAGCACCATTTGTGATTCCTTAGAGCACTGTAAGAAAGTTTTGGTGTGCCCTGGAACTTCCAACCTGGTTCTGAGCCTAGGTTGGAATTTACTAGGACTAAATTTATCTACTTGTTTCCCCCCCAGGTGAAGGCTGAAATCATTGCAACATTTTCTCTCTGTGGATTTGCCAATCTTACTTCCATAGGGATCACACTGGGAGGCTTGAGTGAGTTGTTCAATTCCCCCAGGTCCTCTACATGCCAGGCAGATCCAGCCTTAGCTCACTGCAAAGCTGAGGCTCACTAGAGAAGCTGGAATGAAGTGGCCTTCTTAGGCCACACATAACTCAGAGCTAACGCAGTCAGTCTGACTACCGTTTATCCTTTATAATAGATGTCTTATCTCCCTCTTCTCCTTTCTCCAAGGCACAAATGCGCTTTATTTTTATCTTCCTTTTAAGAAAGAGGTTATGAAAATTATATTTCTATCTTGCTCCTTAAACTGCCAAAAGTACTTTCTGAAATTAACCTGCTCAACAGTTTTTAACTTTATAGGAGCGATATTTGTGCAGGAATTTAAAAATGCCAAAAATAAACACGAGACATATCAGAGAAGTGGAGTCAGTGAGTATCATAACTCGTTGGGTAAAAGCCGAGAGTCCCGGAGTACTGAGGAGTAGTTAGTACTTGAAGCAGAGGTATTCAGGGTGCTGACTCTGGGTGATGGTTGGAGGAATACCAAGAGAGAGGGAGTGGTCCTGCAGGGCCGTGTGTGTGTGTGTGTGTGTGTGTGTGTATGTGTGTGTGTGTGTGTGAGAGAGAGAGAGAGAGAGTCTCTGTGTATGTGTGTGTGTTTGTTTGTGGTGTGTGTGTGTGTGTGTGAGAGAGAGAGAGAGAGTCTCTGTGTATGTGTGTGTGTTTGTTTGTGGTGTGTGTGTGTGTGTGTGTGTGTGTGTGTGTGAGAGAGAGAGAGAGAGAGAGAGAGAGAGAGAGTCTGTTTATGTGTGTGTGCTGTGTCTGAGTTTCTTTCAAAATCTCGAGTTGAGCCCTTGGAAGAGCCAAGTTAGAAATGGGTCTAAGAAGCAATTAAATATGAAATGAATGTTAAAATGTCATTTATGGCTATCATATTCTGGGATAGATTCACTAAATTTATGTCATTGATAACTGATTAAATCGTGTGAAGATGAAACAATTTCCTTTTGGGTTATCTTTTTTCTCTCTGTTAAACACTCATCCATATTTCTGTATGTTTGTCACATGATAGCTGTGACTGTGAGCTGGGTTTAAAATGGTCCATATAGTTCCAGTCTGGACTTAACAGTGTAGATCTCAACTGGCCAACACAGGCACCTGTGCCTGCTTGAGGTGCTCAGAGCCCAGCTTGATTCAGATTTATCTTGAATGTGTTCCAGAACCACTGAGGTAAGGGTCAGATATACAATCCTTGATCCAGGAGAAGTCTGAGTTATAAATCAAGACTAACTTATATATACACCTCTTAAGGAAGGTTAACAGCCTTAGATGATTTGTCAAAGAACACTATTCATTGGACCTGCTTTTTTTTTTTTTTTTTTTTTTGCACTCTTCTATTGGGGACTCATGGGCTACACCTCCTTGCTGTGTGAGGAAGATATCAATTGCTTTCTATTGTTTCCTACAGCATCCATGGTTCCCCAAGGGAAGAGTGACTTGTGCAAGCTTGTGGTCAGGGCCCTCTTCACAGGTGCCTGTGTTTCCTTCATCAGTGCCTGTATGGCAGGTAGGTGGCTAAGCATGGTCTCTTGCAGAGATAACAGGATCTCTCTCAGAAGGTTTATTTAACTAACCATCCATCCCACAGACACCTAATCTACATCCAACCAAGCAGTACAGACCTTTGGGGGCCATGTACCAAATCTTCCTCCTTGAAGTCATTCTTATCTCCTCCATGCAGGAATCCTCTATGTTCCCAGAGGTGCTGAAACTGACTGTGTCTCATTCTTAAACACAAATTTCACCAGTAGAACCTATGAGACATATGTGTGCTGCAGAGAGCTCTTCCAGAGGTAGGCGAGCACCAGGGTTACTGCTCCTTCTTAGCATATCCTCTTACACGAAGGGGACTTCTGTATGTTGGGAGAGCAAGGCTGTGAGTACAGCGCCATGGAAGCTGTATGGGGTGCATGAGACACAACAGATGTTAGCTCTATAACAGGTTAAGAAACCAAGTAAAAGTAAGCAAGTCACTAAATTCCTTTACTGCTAAAGCAGAATTTATAAACTGGATAGATTGTTCTTCTGTTTGTCGGTCCTAATTGGTGTTCTCAGTGGATTTTCTAAAGGTATAATCTAAGAGTCATTGGCATCTAGAAACCAAAAGAAATGTTTTCAGGGGCCGAAAACACCAAACAATGCCACTCACAAGTCAACTGGCATCTGGCTCACGTAGTTCATATGCTACTCTTGCAGAGGGACTAGGAGGCTGCTGTTGGTGAGGACCCGAGTCCTAGTTCCCCATGCACACTTGGTGCTTCCAACCATCTGAACTCCGGCTCTAGAGGGGTCCCATGCTTAAGTCCTCTGCAGGCACCTCCACTATGCACACACCCACTCCTGCCCATGGACATATAATTGGGAAAAAATAGCAGCTGGATCTGTCTGTCTGTCTATGCATGTAAGAATAGAGGGTAGGATTTGAGGGACGGTAAGTGGGAGGGGGTGGAGGGAGGAAAAGTGGGTGAAAGTGACATAATTCTGTTTCTGTTTGAATGAAATGAAAATCAAAAAATTGAAAAGAGAAATACCTTTGTCTAATTAATTTATACCAATGAAGTGTAGACAGTTTTTTCTTTCTCAAGAGGAAAGTGGCCCTAGGTAGTCAGCTTATATTTTTATTAAATTGAATTCTGAATCATTTATAAGGCCTTTTCCCTCTCAACTGTGTGTAAATGACATTTCTAACTGGATGAGTTTAGGAGCTGGGCCCCATGCAGACAATGGTCAGGGTTCTGTACTAACATTAACTAAAGGGGCAAACTTCGTTCGGTTGGGTCTCATTTCACTGGTTATGACAACAGATCTACTCAGAGTAGGTTTGCTTTCTGCTACTTGGAAAACTTGTTGATATATTGCGCTGCCTTGTTTGTGTCTCACCCATGTGTCTGGTTTTATTGTTTCAGTACTTTGCTGAATGGCACCAACATGGCTTCTTTCTCAGGCCCTTGGCAAGACAAGGAGTCCAGCCTCAGGAATCTTGCTAACTGCTGTTACCTCTATACCAGCACTGTGTGTGCCTGAGGCTGGTGGGGCCATTCCATGACAGTTCTTATAGAACAGATTTGTATTACCAAATACATGTTCATGTACTTAGGCTTCCCATTCTCCGAGAACTGCACTAAACTCCACAAAATGAAAGTCCTAATCTCACTGTGGCACTGTATAAAAACGAGCACCCACCTTTCCACTGGCGTGCCACATAGCAGATGTGAAATTCATTATAGACCCTCTTGAGCCAAAGTATGGTGGGAATGTAGCTAAGGGGGAAATATATGTGTGGTAAGTTCTAGGATGGAGATTCAACCCCTGGCCAGGGCCAGAGTGGGGAGAGTGGGGAAATCCAAGTAGATGCTTAGATTTAACTTGGGGATGGTGGCACACCCCTGTGGTCGCTTACCTTTAAGCTCAGAGCTAAGGGGATTGCCCCAGATCCAAATCAAGCCTGGCCCGAACCCCAAAGTCTTTCACAGAAGTAAAAGAGTAGAGGCCATGTCCTCGGGCAGGGGTGGAGGTGAGAGAATATATTTTTTAAATTATATGGGAAACACATGTGAATACTTAATGATAACATTTTTATTGACAAAGATTTATAAACTTTAAAACCATTTTCATTTTCATACAGTAATAAAATCTTTCTGTAATAAAGTGTTTTTTAAAAGGTATTTTTTAAAAATTGTGTGCATGTGTGTGTCTCTGTGAGTTTGTACTTGTAAAATGCAGATGCCAGAGGAGCCCTGAGGTGGGAGCCACCTGCACCTGGAGTTACATTGGTCCTGAGACACCCAACATGGGGGCTGGAGACTACACTCCTGTCTGCTGCAGGAGCAGTACACACTTAACCAGGGAGCCATCTTGTAACCCAACATGTAAAATCCCAAGGAATGCTCATTCTTGAAAAGGCCCTTACTTTGTTTTGGCATTCTCATTTAGTGCCAGTTACCTGTACTTTGGGTTTAGATAGAACCCTTTAAAATAGTTTTTGACCATCTAAATGAATCACCCTGTAAAAAGCTGAGTTAGACCCTGAGAGAATTTCTCTGAACAGAAATGGATAAGGGGCTCTCACCGGGGCTACTGAACAGTCACTCCAGCTCCCTCACCTCTCTTGAATTCAACTCCTCAGTAAGGGGCCATGTTTGGGTGACACATGCCTTGGATCTCTGTGAGTTTAAGGCCAGATTGGTCTATGTGGTGAGTTTCAGGAGAGCCTGGGCTACATAGAGAGACCTTATTTCCAAAATTCAGAAGAAATAAAAAACAAAAATGCAAAAGAGACTCTGCGGGACTTATGGTCTGGTGCTGATGCCATGCTGAAGAACCCAGGAGCTGTCAGGTGTACAGGTGACAGAGGCAGTGCCATAGACAGCAATGCTTCCATGGAGTTACTCAGAGCCACAGGTCACAGAGAGGCTGGGTGTCCAAGAACACTTGGCATGATTGGGTCATCATCAGTAGGCTAGAGGCCATGGAAGACACCAAGAAAGCCAATCCTTTGTCACACTCTCAGTGTGGGTTTTGGGCATCGAATCCAGGGGTTCAGCAAGCAGTTTACCGACTGAGCCATCTCTCTAGCCCAAGAGTAGCTTTAAAATAATTAGTTTATTTTACTGTGTGTGTATGTGCACATGCCTGTGTGTGTGTGTGTGTGTGTGTGTGTGTGTGTGTGTGTCCTGTTTGCTTGCGTGTATCTATCTGTCTGTCCAAGTATGCAGGCCAAATCAGCAATCAGAGCATTGCAGTGTGAGAAGTCAGGGCTGTCCTGCCACGTTGCCAACTGTGGATTGGTGTCTTTATTCAGGTGAGGGCAGGCTCATGATAAGGCCAGGCCTATGAGTGGCAGTGAAAAAGTAAGGCAGGCATAGAGTTTTGGAGGAGAGAGGAGGAAAAAGAAGAAGAAAAGATGGGGGAGGAGTAGGATGACCCACGCCTGTGTGGCTTTAATTAGCCACAGGAAGCTATGAAAATCTCATAAGGGATGGATAATTTCAGGACAATTTGTTTCATGTAGGTGGGTAGTTTATATTAATATTAATTGGCTCTGAGTTTATTGTGTGTATGTTTTGTGGGATGAGAATTTACTGATATAAATCTGATTGATGAGTTAGAAGCCTCCAGAGTTTTGATTTTAATGAGTTGTTGGGAATGTGAATTCCCAGCAGAGAGCTGGGAGATGGAAAGTCTCTGTATGGGACTGGTGTGGCAGAGACCCGCCTTGGGAACTAGATGAATGGCTGCTGGTGGGGCTAGTCATGGAGGAGAGGTCGAGAGATTGATGCAGGGCCCAAAGAGTAGCCAGCGGTAGTGTGGGATGGAAACTGGGAACTGAGTGAGTAGGGTGGGGATGTTTTGAGAACTCTGGGCCAGAGAGTCTGCCAGAGTCTGTCTGGCTGAATGAGACCTCTGACACCATGTGGCCCACTGCTAAAGGTGCTTGCATGAGTTGGAGTTCTTTTTAAAAATGTTTACAGCAACAGGTAACCCTAGACTAACTTAGTCATCACCATACACTGTCTCCTGCCACCTAGCCAAAAGCCTTATCACTCTGTCACCACACACAGCTACTGAGTTTCCTTAGAAATCTATACCTTCCTGCTAAGTGACCCTCCAAGGTCCCACCCTCTCATGTGAAAATAACTACAGCTTCATAGAAGGCTGCTGTGGAAGATGTATCTTCTCTCCAGCATCGTCGCTGGGACACAGAGACGCATATCCAGTGTTCGCTCTCTTTTCTCCTGCATTCATTTCCTTTCACATCTCCTGTCCTAACATTTAACACTGCTAGATTCTGAATGTTTGTACCACACTGCATTCATATATTGAAATCCTATCCAGGAGGTGTTAGTATTAGAGGTGAGAACTTGGAGTGTGGTTAGGTCATGTGGGTGGAGTTCTCATGAATGGGATCCATGCCCTGATGAAAAAACCAGGAAACACATTGTCCTTCTGCCTGTTGGTGGGTGATGGGCATGTGTATGGAAGGGGGTCCACCAATATCAAACAGTGCTGCTCTCATCTGGGACTTTTCAGCCTTCAGAAATGTGAGGACTATATTTCTATTGTTTAAATGTCATTTGATTTAAGGTATTTTGTTCCTAATCAGGTAGATGAAGATGAATACTTTTTGCATACGTCTACCACAGACATGTTTTATTTTCTGCAGGGGTACCTGGCACCCTACCCTGCATATGCCCAACTTCTGTCCTACCTAGTCTCAGAAGGGCAGGGTTAGAAGCATTTGGGCTGGAGTTTGTTCAGGGGTACAGACTGGAAGTCCTTGTTCTGATTAAGGTAAACTCTAAAGTTCAGACTTGATGGAACCATGTACACTCTTCTTTTTTTTAATCTTTCTTAACTTGAGTATTTCTTATTTACATTTTGATTGTTATTCCCCTTCCCGGTTTCCGGGCCAACATCCCCTTAAGCCCTCCCCCTCCTCTTCTATATGGGTTTCCCCTCCCCATCCTCCCCCCATTACCACCCTCCCCCCAAAAACCACCTTCACTGGGGGTTCAGTCTTAGCAGGACCAAGGGCTTCCCCTTCCACTGGTGCCCTTACTAGGCTATTCATTGCTACCTATGAGGTTAGAGTCCAGGGTCAGTCCATGTATAGTTTTTCGGTAGTGGCTTAGTCCCTGGAAGCTCTGGTTGCTTGGCATTGTTGTTCATATGGGGTTTCAACCCCCTTCAAGCTCTTCCAGTCCTTTCTCTGATTCCTTCAACGGGGGTCCCTTTCTCAGTTCAGTGGTTTGCTGCTAGCCTATGTATTACTGTATTCTGGGTGTGTCTCTCAGGAGAGATCTACATCCGGTGCCTGTTGGCCTGCACTTCTTTGCTTCATCCATCTTATCTAGTTTGGTGGCTGTATATGTATGGGCCATATGGGGGGCAGGCTCTGAATGGGTGTTCCTTCTGCCTCTGTTCTAAACTTTGCCTCCCCATTCCCTGCCAAGTGTATTCTTGTTCCCCTTTTAAAGAAGGAGTGAAGCATTCGGATTTTCAACTTACTTACAATTATAAAAATTTGTACCAAATAAGATTATGGCTGTACAATCAATTCTAGCTAATTTTTCCCTGTTAAATTATGACCATTTCTAATTTCCCCATAAAAATAACCTTAGAATAACCACCTGCAGCCTCCCAAAATTTAGGTAATTGTGTAGAGGACTCTTTATAACTTCTTCAAGCTTTACATAGGTGTTGAGATCCCTTGGTTGGGGAGGGGAATAGTGGAGTTGTTTGGCTTTAAGAAGGCCACACCGCCAATTGTTGTAGACTCTGGTATCTGTCTTGACTGGATCCGGCTGAAAGTTGCTGAGATCAGGAGTTCAAGCAGGTCAGTTCGGCATGTCTGACAATGAGATTCACCAAAGCTATACATTCTGTAATATATAAATCTCAAAATTTTTTTTAGTATTATCAAGATATCTGTTTTCTTCTCATTCTCTGGAATCTAGTTCTTCCAGGAGTCTCCCTCTATCAAATCTGATCTATATAACTCTGGAAGATGTCCAGAGCCTAATCACCTTTTCTAAAATACAAAGACACACCCTTCTTCCCAAATGAGCATATCCTATAGTCAGCAAACAGACAAGTTTGTATCTTGTATTCTCTCCCAGAGAAATAATGTAACCACAAAACTCAACATCACACCCAGTTTGAAAATTAAAACAATCTAAAACAAATGAAGTAAACTAAAATACTGTAGGATCTGATTCTTAGGCTTTTTCTATTCTGTCATGTCAGGAAATTAACCCAAAATTCCTGTGGTGTCCACCAACAGAGAATATGAGTTTCCTGCAGACTATAATATACCATCTATCTGTTATGCTCTCTACCTGTAGTTACAGACTTCTATTTTTCCTGTGTTAATTTTGAACCAAGGTCAAAATTCCCCATGTGATTCAGTCAAAATTTCTATATAAGTCTATTCTAAAAGCAAATAAACTAGACTTTGCATTAATCATACTCTAATCAACATCTGTCAAGGAGGTAGGCAGCTTCCATTTTCCAGTTCTCTGACTCAGAGCTGTGAGCTGAGCCCTGTGTTTCTTTGTTTTATGGTACCCGTGCCTGAGTCCACGTGACTCATCCGGGCTCCACCTTTCTCTCACTTAGAAGATAAAACTCTAACTTTTAGGCTGATAATCTTAAATTTATAATGGCTTCTTGCCCCACATTGGGCACCACCTGTAGCATTAAATAATCAAAAAGGATTTTTTCCATCCCATGCTAATGCTGGTTACTCTCTGGCCCCATTGATCTTCCTGCCTTTATGGCTAGCTCCATGTAGAGACCACCAATGATCATGGCTCTCTTGATACAGACTCTGCTCACATTCCCAGCCAGACTTGGCAGACTCTCTAGCCCTGAGCTCTCACAACATCTCCACCTGCCTCGCTAAGTTCCCTTGGCAGGTCACTGCCTCACCAGCCCCATGCATCAACAGACCATCTCATGTTTAGTTGTCACACATCCCTGCAACCAGGCAAAATCAAAAGTCTAGGGGCTTGTAATTTATCAATCAGATATATATGAGTAAATTCTCACCCCACAAAATGTCCACACAATAAACTCAGAGCCAATTGGTATTGATATAAACTGCCCATCTAGATAGAAAAATTGTCCTGTAATTATCCACCTCTTATAAGTTATCCATAGCTATCTGTGACTATTTAAGCCACACAGATCTGGGTTGTCCTTCTCTTCATCATCCTTCCTTCTCCTCCGTCTGTACTCTATGTCCAGTCTCTAAGAATCTCAGCACACTGCCCAGTCACAGGCCTTGACTTGTCTTGTGCCCACCCTCACCTGCATATAGACATCAACCCACACATTACTGTATTCCATAGGCTGACTTTGATCCTTACAAAAACTGTAAATGCAGCCCACAGAGAGACTGACAACATTATAGTGTACCATTACAAATTATTACAGGCTTTTGTAGCTTAGTTTATTCAAATAGCTAAAGCTTAACAAAGGCAAAGAGGCTAGACATATATCTTTAAATCAACTATTGTTAACCTGAGTGACCTCAGGAATTTACAAGCTTTATTTATCAAATATATTTTATTTATTAGACATTTTTTGATTTTTTAAAATAATATTTAGATTTAGGATAAACATTTTCATTTCAAAACCCACCCTAAATTCAAAATATCTTATAGACCTATAGTTGTCACATTAGTCTTAAAATGAGATAACAGGAGAGTTATTTCAATTTACATATAAGCATGTAGCAGCAAATTAAGATTACCAATGTATAGATTTTAAGCTTTTTGTTACAAATTTTATACTAGCTGTTTTGGCTTGGAATTTTACAGGTCCTCTGTTCTATGCTGTACCCACTTTCCCCAAGCAATGGTCTTACAGATACTGAGAGAAAGATAGTTTACATTTTAGCAATAGCTTTGGATATCCATGGCCTTTAAAGGGAGAACATTTTATTATATATATGAATGAACCAAGAAAGAAGTCAAAAAGTTAACCACTTGTAATTATTTAGCATCTTAATTTTTTTTCTTTTTTTTTCCGGAGCTGGGGACCGAACCCAGGGCCTTGAGCTTGCTAGGCAAGTGCTCTACTATTGAGCTAAATCCCCAATCCCCTTAATTTTTATATAAATCCTTTTTATTAAAAAATTTAACTAGGTGAGCAGGCAGAGCACTAAAAAGGCCCCACCCTCCACCACACCTGTGCAGAGCTGGCCCTGTCCCTTATTGGCTTTGTTACTCAGAAGGGCCACCAGGAACCTCATCTGGACAGCATGGTAGAGCTGTCCCTGGTGCCATGGATGCGTGAGAGCTGGCAATGATGGAGTGGCAAGAACACAGGAGAGAAAGCCGTGCCCCTCACCTGGGCAAAGTAAGAGAGCCAGCTCTGTTGGCAAGGGCTCAGGAGAGTTGGTGGGCTGATCAGCTCAGTTACTACCCAGGCTGAGATCCAGGGCTTTGAGTTGGCCCACCTCAACATCTAGTCCGTCTATGAACTGTTGGAGCTTGTGAAGTGATCCCCATGACACAACAGCAGGTTATCTTAGAAGAGTCCCAGTGAGGACTCTCTATTGATGGTGCAGCAGAAGCCAGAGGCTTCAAGACAGATCAGTGACTCAGTGCAAGCAACATTCCTTTGCATGCAAAGCTGTTTGGGCAAAAGGACATATCATATAACATACCTCAGCTTCCACAGTAAAATTTGTTTTGTTCTTTATTTGTCAAATTTTTGTTTTCTTTTGTGAGGAATGTTCCAAGGGTAGAGGGTGGATATAGATGGAGGGGGAGATAAATGGATTGGGGTGCATGATATGAAATTCATAAAAAATCAATAAAATAAAAAAGACAAATTACAAAAAATAAAATAGCATGAGACATAACAGTAACTAATTTACCATTTGTTGTAAGACATCTTTCCTAAGGGGGTGTTAGAGAATATCTGGAGTCTTTACTCAGAATACGTAACTGCTTTCCCCCTGGTGCATGAGTTCCCTCCTTATACTTTTAGCTTTTAGCCTTCTACACTAGTTTCCCCAGAAAACCTTGAGCCTTCATGCAGTCAGGAGTTAATGGCATACAACCAGTTGGAAGGAGTGACCAGATACTCAGGTGAAGGTTCAAGGGATTGTGGGACGGAGTAGCTGGGAATGGGGGCAGTGAGTGTATGTAAAGTGAATTAGAAAAAAAAGAAAAGAACTATTTTCCCAGAAGTTTCACCCTTCATTTTGGGGTGGAGCCTCTCATATCAATTATTGTTCAAGAAAGTAACTCAGATTTGCTTACAGACATTCTGATGGAGGCATTTGCTCAGTTGAGGTTCCTCTTCTCAGATGACCTTAGGTCATGTCAAGTTGACTAAAAACTTACCATCACCATAAACTTTTTTCTTCTAGGGTTTAGTACAAGACAACATGACAAACAGCAGGACTAGAAAGAAATACAAATGACACCACATGTTTGTTGTATGAATAGCTCACATTATAAGAAGACAGTACATGAGGGTCCTGGACTGCAGCCCAAAAGCTGAAATCAGGACAATAGAGGATCTTGAGTTGGGTCTTAAAGAATATGTGATACTGGGGCAGGAAGGGAAGCAGTAGGGTTAGGGGCCTGAGGCAGGATGAAGAGTGAAGTCTGGGTTAGCTGCGAGGACTCTGGGCTCAAACAGTATTGTCATTTGCTCTCTGGATGACTTCTGCAAATTTCTCCACTCCTTTGCTTGAACTGGAAAGCTGCCATAATACTAGGTACCTGCCTAAAAATTCATGGGTGGGGATAAGGGAGAAAACACAAGTAAACTGAAGGGAAACAATACTGGAAATGAGAAAGAATAATCTAGCTTCAGTTAAAACAGAAAAAAAAGTGATATTACTGACATCGTTGTACTTAAAATGGCTATTGAAATAATGTTTTTGGAATGACTATTCATGTTTGTTATGTCCTTAATATTTGCTGTAATTAATGTCTCCAATAAACTTTTTAAAAATTATGTGTGTGGGTGTAGGGATTTGTGTGTGTCTGAAGACAACTTGTGGAGGTGTGTTGTTTCTTTAAGCTAGGTGAGTCATAGGGATTGAACTCAGGTCTTCGGGCCCAGGATAAAGAACCTTTATCCACTGAGTTGAATTCTCCAATAACCTTACAGGAATAGGTGGTGACGTCACTTCCATTTTACAGACGTGGAGATTGAGGCTCAAGGAAGTTCAGTAGTCTCCTCACAGTCATTAGGGTATTCTGCCCACAGTGCTTCATAATTCAAATCTTTGCATTTGTGTTTTGCATTTGTATTGTTTTACTACTAAAGTAAAACAATAAATGGAAGAAACCCACGGGCTCAAGCTCTGAAATTCTTCAGAGCAGATAGTTTGGCTAAGGAGTACATCCTGATAACTTGTTTTTCAAACAGAGGTAGATTTTTATCAATGGGATGCAGTTAGAAAACATAGTGAGAAGGCCAGGAGTTGGTCAATTAAAAACAATATTCTTAGACTTTGTCCCCTTACAGTAGTCATGCAAATGATTAGTCAACTCCAAATCAATAAAGAACTGATTATAATTAAATAAGGAATGCTTGAAGTCAGGCTTTTAGAATCAGAACTTAACTCAAAGTTTCTCAAGAAGATTAACTCCTGGGAACAAAGATATCACCCTCCCATAAGATGGTACAGAAGGTCGTTGACGTTGGATCTCTAGACCTGATGAATAGGCTCACAGTCCTGCCTTGTAAGGCCTCATCCTTCCCTATCACAAGCAAGAGACAGGAAAGAAGATGAGGCTCAGCACCACAGAGACAGTAGCTCCTCAGGAGTTGCTGTATTCCCATTCAGCTTTCTGTGCTCAGAAAACAATGAGTTGCTCTTCTCTGGGGAGATGGTTTGAAACAAGGTAAAAAACAGGGGCTGCCGTCTATAACCCAGACTGACCTGAGAGGCTCTATATAGACCGGACCTCAAACTCTGGTGATCTTCCTGCTTCTACCTCTTCAGTGCTGAGATTGCTTGTGTGAGCTACCATACTTTGCTGGAGAAATGCATCTCCAGATGCTTCCCTTTGCATTCCATTCCATGTCTCCTTTTCTTCTTCACAAGCTTTTTGGAAGCTCCCAGTGAGAGCACAGGAGGGACCTATGTCTAGCATTCCCACAAGGCCAGATCAAGAAAGTGCTGTCAGGGTGACAGAACCCCAGAAGCAAGCAGGGCAAAAAGAAAGAAGATGAACAGTTGTATTGTTGTGACAGAGAGGGGAGCTCCAGTTTTCACTGTGTTGCTCAGACTTGCCTTGAACTCTCCTGGGTTCTACTATGCCCAGCAGGTATAAGTCCAGGCTTTTGGAAAATCAGGGGTATGTATGGGAGGTGAAGGTGGGAGAGATGGATACATGCTGTCTTCACTAAGGGAGTTGTGTGACAGTTTTACTCTGGGCCTGAGTGAGTGACATCCTTATGATGCTATCACACATCTTCAGCTTGATGGCCGGTGTTAACCCAGACAGTGAGATTGGTATCATCAAGAACATGTCCAAGGCTCATTTTGTTGTATCTCGGTTCCATACCCATTGATAACAGTCATTTTGGGTGGTGCAGATGTAACTGGAACATCATCTTCTTGACAATATTCAACACCCTTTCATGATAAAAGTCCTGGAAAGAATAGGAATTCAATCCCCATACCTAAAGATAGAAAAAGCCATATACAGCAAACCAGTAGTTAATATTAAACTAAATGGAGAGAAACTTGAAGCAATCCCACTAAAATCAGGGACTAGACAAAGCTGCCCACTCTCTCCCTACTTATTCAATATAGTTCTTGAAGTTCTAGCCAGAGCAATCAGACTGCGAAAGGAGATCAAAGGGATACAGATTGGAAAAGAAGAAGTCAAAATATCACTATTTGCAGATGATATGATAGTATATATAAGTGATCCCAAAAGTTCCACCAGAAAGCTACTAAACCTGATAAACGCCTTCAGCAAAGTGGCTGGGTATAAAATTAACTCAAATAAATCAGTAGACTTCCTCTACACAAAAGAGAAACAAGCCGAGAAAGAAATTAGGGAAACAGCACACTTCATAATAGTCCCAAGTAATATAAAATACATCGGTGTGACTTTAACCAAGCAAGTGAAAGATCTGTATCATAAGAACTTCAAAACTCTGAAGAAAGAAATTGAAGAAGATCTCAGAAGATGGAAAGATCTCCCATGCTCACGAATTGGCAGGATTAATATAGAAAATCGCCATTTTACCAAAAACGATCTACAGATTCAATGCATTCCCCATCAAAATTCCAATCCAATTCTTTATAGAGTTAGACAGAACAATTTGCAAATACATCTGGAATAAGAAAACACCGAAGATAGCTAAAACTATCCTCAACAATAAAAGGACTTCTGGGGAATCACTATCCCTGAACTCAAGCAGTATTACAGAGCAATAGTGATAAAAACTGCATGGTATTGGTACAGAGACAGACAGATAGACCAATGGAATAGAATTGAAGACCCAGAAATGATCCCACACACATATGGGCACTTGATTTTTGACAAAGGAGCTAAAACCATCCAATGGAAAAAAGCAGTTTCAGCAAATGGTGCTGGTTCAACTGGAGGTCAACATGTAGAAGAATGCAGATAGGTCCATTCTTATCACCCTGTACAAAGCTTAAGTCCAAGTGGATCAAGGACCTCCACATCAAACCAGATACACTCAAACTAATAGAAGAAAAACTAGGGCAGCATCTCAAACACATGGGCACTGGAAAAAATTTCCTGAACAAAACACCAATGGCTTATTGTATAAGATCAAGAGTCGACAAATGGGATATCATAAAGCTACAAAGCTTTTGTAAGGCAAAAGACACTGTTGTTAGGACAAAACAGCAACCAACAGATTGGGAAAAGATCTTTACCAATCCTACAACAGATAGAGGCCTTATATCCAAAATATGCAAAGAACTCAAGTGGTTAGACCGCAGGGAGACAAATAACCCTATTAAAAATGGGGTTCAGACTAAACAAAGAATTCACAGCTGAGGAATGCCGAATAGCTGAGAAACACCTAAAGAATTGTTCAACATCTTTAGTCATAAGGGAAATGCAAATCAAAAGAACCTTGAGATTCCCCTCAGACCAGTCAGAATGGCTAAGATCAAAAACTACTGCAACAGCAGATGCTGGTGAGGATGTGGAGAAAGAGGAACACTCCTCCATTGTTGGTGGGATTGCAGACTGGAACAACCATTCTGGAAATCAGTCTGGAGATTCCTCAGAAATTTGATATTGAACTACCTGAGGACCCAGCTCTACCTCTCTTGGGCATGTACCCAAAAGATGCCCCAACATATAACAAAGACTCATGCTCCACTATGTTCATAGCAGCCTTATTTATAATAGCCAGAAGCAGAAACAACCTAGATGGACACAGAAAATATGGTACATCTACACAGTGGAATACTACTCTGCTTTCAAAAACAATGACTTTATGAAATTCATAGGCAAATGGATGGAGCTAGAAAATATCATCCTGAGTGAGGTAACCCAATCACAGAAAAACACACAAGGTATGCACTCATTGATAAGTTGATATTAGCCCAAATGATCCAATTACCTTAAATATACAGAATGCCAATTCAGAGCCTGCCCCACCTGTGGCCCATACATATTCAGCCACCAAACTAGATAAGATGATGAAACAAAGAAGTGCAGGCTGACAGGAACAGGATGTAGATCTCTGCTGAGAGACACACCCAGAATACAGCAAATACATCAGCGAATGCCAGCAGCAAACCACTGAACTGAGAACGGGACCCCCGTTGAAGGAATCAGAGAAAGGACTGGAAGAGCTTGAAGGGGCTCCAGACCCCATATGAACAACAATGCACCCAACCAGAGCTTCCAGGGACTAAGCCACTACCCAAAGACTGTACATGGACTGACCCTGGGCTCCAACCTCATAGTAGCAACGAATAGCCTAGTAAGAGCACCAGTGGAAGGGGAAGCCCTTGGTTCTGCCAAGGCTGCACCCCCAGTAAATGGGATTGTTGGGCGGAGGGCGGTAAGAGGGGGATGATGGGGAAGGGAACACACATATAGAAGGGGAGGGGGAGGTGTTAGAGGGATGTTTGCTTGGAAACTGGGAAAGGTAATAACAATTGAAATGTAAATAAGAAATAACCAATTTAATAATGATGGAGAAAAAGAAAAAAAGTAAAGGTATTTGATCAGAAAAAAAAAAAGAACTGTGGGAGGCAGAGAAAGAGAAAGGGCTCATTAGTTGCCAGGTTACTGAAAAATCCTCATAGGAAAATAAAGCAAAGAGTAATGCTGTAGAGTACCCAACATTCTCCTCTGGCCTCTGAATGTATGTATGTCATGCCCACACATGTATTTGTAATATACATTCAATTAAAATTTAATAATAACGTTTAAATGTATCTAATTAACCGTTATCATGTAAATTACCCAAAGACTATACATGGACTGACCCCGGGCTCCAACTGCATAGGTAGCAATGAATAGCCTAGTAAGAGCACCAGTGGCAAGGGAAGCCCTTGGTCCTGCCAAGACTGAACACCTGTCCAACGGGGTTGTTGGGGGGAGGATGGTAATGGGGAGAGAATGGGGAGGGGAACACCCATATCGAAGGGGAGGGGAAGGTTTGGAGGGATGTTGGCCTGGAAACTGGGAAAGGGAATAACAATTGCAATTTCATAAGAAATACCCAATTTAATAAAGGTGTAGAAAAAAAGACCTTAATTAAATATTGTAGCTAAGGAACTAGGAAAAAAGAAACGATAAAGAAAACTAACCAATGTCTGGAGACCTTGCCTCTGACTCCTGCATTTTAGGTCTTCAACAGAATCTACAAAGGAGCATCAGCTGTGGTAAGTGAGGCCCCTGGAGGAGGGCAGAAGCCTTATTTATCAGTTTTCTTAATATCCAGATGAAATTCAGGTAACCTGTCCTATAGAGGAAGGCATAATTTATATATAAATGTTAATCAGATATATTTAAATGTTATTATTAAATTTTAATTGAATGTATATTACAAATACATGTGTGGGCATGACATACATACACTCAGAGGCCAGAGGAGAATGTTGGGTGCTCTACAGCATTACTCTTTGCTTTACTTTCCTGTGAGGTTTTTTCAGTAACCTGGCAACTAATGAGCCCTTCCTCTCTCTGTCCCCCACAGTTCTTGAATTACAGGCATGTATGGCTATAATTTGTGTATTGTTTTCCTAAATATTGTCACTGAAGATTTGAACTAAGGTTCTCATACTTGCATAGCAAGCACTCTTATCTACTCTGGATTCATTGCATGACAAAGGATGGGGAAACAAATCAAATCAAAATTCAAGAATCTTCTACCTCAGTGAAATTTCTAAGGGTCTACTGGTATGGGGCAGGTAAAAATTTTTTCTTTTATTTTTTTTCTTGGATTTTTTAAATTTACATTTCAAATGTCATCACCTTTCCTGGTTTCCCTCCATAAACCCCCTATCCCATTCCCTCTCTGCTTCTTCTATGAGGGTGTTCCCCAGTCCATCTACCCCCTTGTTCACCCCTCCCCGCCCTGACATTTCCCTACAGTGGGGAGGGGGACCATCCTTGGCAGCACAAAGGGTTTCTTTTTCTTCCCCCACTGGTGCCCAATAAGGCCATCCTCAGCTACATATGCAGCTGGAACCATGTGTCTGTCCATGTGTACTCTTTGGACGGTGGTTTACTCCCTGGGAACTCTATTTGGTTGGCATTGTTGTTCTTATGGGGTTGCAAGCCCCTTCAGCTCCTTCAATCCTTCCTCTAATTCCTTCAATGGGAACCCTATTCTCAGTTCAATGGTTGGGTGTAAGCATCTGTCTCTGTATTTGTCATGCTCTGGCAGAGCCTCTCAAGTGACAGCTATATCAGGCTCTTGTCAGCATGCATTTCTTGGCATCAGCAATATTGTCTGGGATTGGTGGCTGTATGTGTATGGGCTGGGTCCCCAGTTAGGGCAGTCTCTGAATGGTCATTCCTTCAGTCTCTGCTCTGAACTTTGTCTCCATGTTTCCTCCTATGAATATTTTTGTTCCCAAGAAGAACCGAAGCATCCTCACTTCAAGAAGGTCATCCTTGAGCTTCATGTAGTCAGTGGATTGTATCTTTGGTAATCTGAGATTTTGGGCTACCATCCACTTATCAGTCAGTACATATCATGTATGTTTTTTTGTGATTGGGTTACCTCACTCAGGATGATATTTTCTAGCTCCATCCATTTGCCTATGAATTTCATGAAGTCATTGTTTTTGATAGCTGAGTAGTATTCCATTGTGTAGATGTACCACATTTTCTGTATCCATTCCTCTGTTGAAGGGCATCTGGGTTCTTTCCAGCTTCTGGCTATTATAAGTAAGGCTGCTGTGAACATAGTGGAGCATGTGTCTTTGTTTTACGTTGGAGCATCTTTTGGGTATATGCCCAAGAGAGGTATAGCTGGATCCTCAGGTAGTGGAATATCCAATTTTCTGAGAAACCTCCAGACTGATTTCCAGAGTGGTTTTACCAGTTTGCAATCCCACCAACAATGGAGGAGTGTTCCTCTTTCTCCACATCCTCACCAGCATCTGCTGTCACCTGAGTTTTTATTTTAACCATTCTGTCTGGTGTGAGGTGAAATCTCAGGGTTGTTTTGATTTGCATTTCATTGATGACTAAGGATGTTGAACATTTATTTAGGTGCTTTTGGGCCATTCGATATTCCTTAGCTGAGAATGTTTGGTTTAGTTCTATATTCCATTTTTAATGGGGTTATATGGTTCTCTGGAGTCTAACATTTTGAGTTCTTTGTATATTTTGGATATTAGCCCTCTATCAGTTATAGGATTGGTAAAGATCTTTTCCCAATCTGTTGGTTGCTGTTTTGTCCTAATGACAGTATTTTTTGCCTTAGAAGCTTTGCAGTTTTATGAGATCCCATTTGTCAATTCTTGATCTCATAGCCTAAGCTATTGGTGTTTTGTTCAGTGTTCATGTGTTTGAGACTCTTCCCCAATTTTTCTTCTATTAGTTTGAGTGTACCTGGTTTGGTGTGGAGGTCTGTGATCCACTTGAACTTAAGCTTTGTACAGGGTGATAAGAATGGATCAATATGCATTCTTCTACATGCTGACCTCCAGTTGAACCAGCACCATTTGCTGAAACTGCTATCTTTTTTCCATTGGATGGTTTTGGCTACTTTGTCAAAAATCAAGTGACCATAGGTGTGTGGTTTCATTTCTGTGTCTTCAATTCTATTCCACTAGTCTATCTGTCTGTCTCTGTACCAATACCATGCAGTTTTTATAACTATTGCTCTGTAATACTGCTTGAGTTCAGGGATAGTGATTCCCCCTGAAGTCCTTTTCTTGTTGAGGATAGTTTTAGCTATCCTGGGTTTTTTGTTATTCCAGATGAATTTGCAAATTTTTTTCTAACTCTCTGAAGAATTGAATTGGTATTTTGATGGGGATTGCATTGAACCTGTAGATTGCTTTTGGCAAAATGGCCATCTTTACTATATTAATCCTGCTAATCCATGAGCATGGGAGATCTTTCCATCTTCTGAGGTCTTCTTCAATTTCTTTCTTCAAAGACTTGAAGTTCCTGTCATACAGATCTTTCACTTTCTTGGTTAAAGTCACACCCAGATATTTTGTATTATTTGGGATTATTGTGAAGGTTGTCATTTTCCTAATTCCTTCCTCTGCCTGTTTATCCTTTGAGTAGAGGAAGGCTACTGATTTGCTTGAGTTAATTTTATACCCTGACACTTTGCTGAAGTTGTTTATCAGGTTAAGTAGTTTTCTGGTAGAACTTTTGGGGTCACTTAAGTACATTATCATATCAGCTAGGAATAGTGATATTTTTATTTCTTCCCTTCCAACGTGTATCCCTTTGACCTCCTTTCGTTGTCTGATTACTCTGGCTAGGACTTCGAGTACTATATTGAATAAGTAGGGAGAGAGTGGGCAGCCTTGTCCAGTCCCTGATTTTAGTGAAATTGCTTCAATTTCTGTCCATTTAGTTTGATGTTAGCAGCTGGTTTGTTGTATATGGCTTTTATTATGTTTAGATATGGGCCTTGAATTCTTGATATTTCCAGGACTTTTATCACAAAGGGGTGTTGAATTTTGTGAAATTCGTTCTCAGCATATAATGAAATGATCATGTGGTTCTTATCTTTGAGTTTGTTTAAATAGTAGGATAAGTTGATGGATTTCTGTATATTAAACCATCCCTGCATCCCTGGGATGGAGCCTACTTGGTCATGATGGATGATCATTTTGATGTGTTCCTGGATTCAGTTTGCAAGAATTTTTTTTTTATTAACTTGAGTATTTCTTATTTACATTTCGAGTGTTATTCCCTCTCCTGGTTTCCGGGCAAACATCCCCCTCCCCCCTCCCCTTCCCCATGGGTGTTCCCCTCCCCATCTTCCCTCCATTGCCGCCCTCCCCCCACCAGTCTAGTTCACTGGGGGTTCAGTCTTAGCGGGACCCAGGGCTTCCCCTTCCACTGTTGCTCTTACTAGGATATTCATTGCTACCTATGAGGTCAGAGTCCAGGGTCAGTCCATGTATAGTCTTTAGGTAGTGGCTTAGTCCCTGGAAGCTCTGGTTGGATGGCATTGTTGTTCATATGGGGTCTCGAGCCCCTTCAAGCTCTTCCAGTTCTTTCTCTGATTCCTTCAACGGGGGTCCTATTCTCAGTTCAGTGGTTTGCTGCTGGCATTCGCCGATGTATTTGCTGTATTCTGCCTGTGTCTCTCAGGAGCGATCTACATCCGGCTCCTGTCGGCCTGCACTTCTTTGCTTCATCCATCTTGTCTAATAGGGTGACTGTATGTGTATGGGCCACATGTGGGGCAGGCTCTGAATGGGTGCTCCTTCAGTCTCTGTTTTAATCTTTGCCTCTCTATTCCCTGCCAAGGGTATTCTTGTTCTCCTTTTAAAGAAGAAGTGAAGCATTCACATTTTGATCATCCGTCTTGAGTTTCATTTGTTCTAGGCATCTAGGGTAATTCAAGCATTTGGGCTAATAGGCACTTATCAATGAGTGCATACCATGTGTGTTTTTCTGTGATTGGGTTACCTCACTCAGGATGATATTTTCCAGTTCCAACCATTTGCCTACGAATTTCATAAAGTCATTGTTTTTGATAGCTGAGTAATATTCCATTGTGTAGATGTACCACATTCTCTGTATCCATTCCTCTGTTGAAGGGCATCTGGGTTCTTTCCAGCTTCTGGCTATTATAAATAAAGCTGCTATGAACATAGTGGAGCACGTGTCTTTTTTATATGTTGGGGCATCTTTTGGGTATATGCCCAAGAGAGGTATAGCTGGATCCTCAGGCAGTTCAATGTCCAATTTTCTGAGGAACCTCCAGACTGATTTCCAGAATGGTTTTACCAGTCTGCAATCCCACCAACAATGGAGGAGTGTTCCTCTTTCTCCACATCCTCACCAGCATCTGCTGTTGCAGTAAATTTTGATCTTAGCCATTCTCACTGGTGTGAGGTGAAATCTCAAGGTTGTTTTGATTTGCATTTCCCTTATGACTAAAGATGTTGAACATTTCTTTAGGTGTTTCTCAGCCATTCGGCATTCCTAAGCTGTGAATTTTTGTTTAGTTCTGAACTCCATTTTTTAATAGGGTTATTTGTCTCCCTGCGGTCTAACTTCTTGAGTTCTTTGTATCTTTTGGATATAAGCTCTCTATCTGTTGTAGGATTGGTAAAGATCTTTTCCCAATCTGTTGGTTGCCGCTTTGTCCTAACCACAGTGTCCTTTGCCTTACAGAAGCTTTGCAGTTTTATGAGATCCCATTTGTCGATTCTTGATCTTAGAGCATAAGCCATTGGTGTTTTGTTTAGGAAATTTTTTCCAGTGCCCATGTGTTTGAGATGCTGCCCTAGTTTTTCTTCTATTAGTTTGAGTGTATCTGGTTTGATGTGGAGGTCCTTGATCCACTTGGACTTAAGCTTTGTACAGGGTGATAAGCATGGATCGATTTGCAGTCTTCTACATGTTGACCTCTAGTTGAACCAGCACCATTTGCTGAAAATGCTATCTTTTTTTTCCATTGAATGGTTTTAGCTCCTTTGTCAAAAATCAAGTGCCCATAGGTGTGTGGGTTCATTTCTGGGTCTTCAATTCTGTTCCATTGTTCTATCTGTCTCTCCCTGTACCAATACTGTGCAGTTTTTATCACTATTGCTCTGTAATATTGCTTGAGTTCAGGGATAGTGATACCCCCTGAAGTCCTTTTATTGTTGAGAATAGTTTTAGCTATCCTGGGTTTTTTGTTATTCCAGATGAATTTGAAAATTCTTCTGTCTAACTCTTTGAAGAATTGGATTGGTATTTTGATGGTGATTGCATTGAATCTGTAGATCGCTTTTGGTAAAATGGCCATTTTTACTATATTAATCCTGCCAATCCATGAGCATGGGAGATCTTTCCATCTTCTGAGGTCTTCTTCAATTTCTTTCTTCAGAGTCTTGAAGTTCTTATTGTACAGATCTTTTACTTGCTTGGTTAAAGTCACACCGAGGTACTTTATATTGTTTAGGTCTATTATGAAGTGTGTCCTTTCCCTAATTTATTCTCGGCTTGTTTCTCTTTTGTGTAGAGGAAGGCTACTGATTTATTTGAGTTAATTTTATACCCAGCCACTTTGCTGAAGTTGTTTATCAGCTTTAGTAGTTCTCTGGTGGAACTTTTGGGATCACTTAAATATACTATCATATCATCTGCAAATAGTGATATTTTGACTTCTTCTTTTCCAAATTGTATCCCCTTGATCTCCTTTCGCAGTCTGATTGCTCTGGCTAGAACTTCAAGAACTATATTGAATAAGTAGTGAGAGAATGGGCAGCCTTGTTTAGTTCCTGATTTTAGTGGGATTGCTTCAAGTTTCTCTCCATTTAGTTTAATGTTAGCAACTGGTTTGCTGTATATGGCTTTTACTATGTTTAGGTATGGGGATTGAATTCCTATTCTTTCCAGGACTTTTATCATGAAGGGGTGTTGAATTTTGTCAAATGCTTTCTCAGCATCTAATGAAATGATCATGTGGTTTTTATCTTTCAGTTCGTTTATAATGGATCACGTTGATGGTTTTACATATATTAATGCATCCCTGCATGCCTGGGATGAAGCCTACTTGATCATGGTCGATGATTGTTTTGATGTGCTCTTGGATTCAGTTTGCCAGAATTTTATTGAGTATTTTTGCGTCGATATTCATAAGGGAAATTGGTCTGAAGTTCTCTTTCTTTGTTGGGTCTTTGTGTGGTTTAGGTATAAGAGTAATTATGGCTTCATAGAAGGAATTCGGTAGTGCTCCATCTGTTTCAATTTTGTGGAATAGTTTGGATAGTATTGGTATGAGGTCTTCTATGAAGGTCTGATAGAATTCTGCACTAAACCCGTCTGGATCTGGGCTCTTTTTGGTTGGGAGACCTTTAATGACTGCTTCTATTTCCTTAGGAGTTATGGGGTTGTTTAAATGGTTTATCTGTTCCTGATTTAACTTCGGTACCTGGCATCTGTCTAGGAAATTGTCCATTTCCTGCAGATTTTCAAGTTTTGTTGAATATAGGCTTTTATAGTATGATCTGATGATTTTTTAATTTCCTCTGAATCTATAGTTATGTCTCCATTTTCATTTCTGATTTTGTTAATTTGGACACACTCTCTGTGTCCTCTCATTAGTCTGGCTAATGGTTTATCTATCTTGTTGATTTCCTCAAAGCACCAACTTTTGGTTCTGTTGATTTTTTTTCCTTCGGAGCTGGGGATCGAACCCAGGGCCTTGAGTTTGCTAGGCAAGTGCTCTACCACTGAGCTAAATCCCCAACCCCGGTTCTGTTGATTCTTTCTATGGTCCTTTTGTTTCTACTTGGCTAATTTCAACTCTGAGTTTGATTATTTCCTGTCTTCTACTCCTCCTGGGTGTATTTGCTTCATTTTGTTCTAGAGCTTTTAGGTGTGCTGTCAAGCTGCTGACATATGCTCTCTCCTGTTTCTTTCTGCAGGCACTCAGAGGTATGAGTTTTCCTCTTAGTACAGCTTTCATTGTGTCCCATAAGTTTGGGTATGTTATACCTTCATTTTCATTAAATTCTAAGAAGTCTTTAGTTTCTTTCTTTATTTCTTCCTTGACCAGGTTATCATTGAGTAGAGCATTGTTCAACTTTCACGTATATGTGGGCGTTCTTCCCTTATTGTTGTTGAAGACCAGCTTTAGGCCGTGGTGGTCTGATAGCACACATGGGATTATTTCTAGATCTGATCATTTTTTTAAAAATTTCTTCAGATTCTGTTTTTATGTCTCCCTTTTCATTTCTGATTTTGTTAATTTGGATACACTGTCTGTGACCTCTTTTTAGCTAAGGGTTTATCTCTCTTGTTGATTATCTCAAAGAACCAGGTTTTGGTTCTGTTGATTCTTTGTATAGTCTTTTTTGTTTCTATTTGGTTGATTTCAGCTTGGAGTTTGAGTATTTCCTTTCTTCTACTCCTCTTGAGTTCATTTATTTCTTTTTATTCTAGAGCTTTTAGTTGTGCTGTCAAGCTGCTGACATATGCTCTCTCCTGTTTCTTTTTTCAGGCACTCAGGGCTATGAGTTTTCCTCTTAGCACTGCTTTCATTGTGTCCCATATGTTTGGGAATGTTGTACCTTCATTTTCATTAAATTCTAAAAAGTCTTTAATTTCTTTCTTTATTTCTTCCTTGACCAGGTTATCATTGAGTAGAGCATTGTTCAACTTCCACGTATATGTGGGCGTTCTTCCCTTATTATTATTGTAGACCAGCTTTAGGCTGTGGTGGTCTGATAGCACGCATGGGATTATTTCTATCTTTCTGTACCTGTTGAGGCCCATTTTTTGACCAATTATATGGTCAATTTTGGAGAAAGTACCATGTGGTGCAAAGAAGAAGGTATATTCTTTTGTTTTAGGATGGAATGTTCTATAAATATCTGTTAAATGCATTTGGTTCATAACTTCTGTTAGTTTCTCTATGTTTCTGTTTAATTTCTGTTTCCATGATTTGTCCATTGATGAGAGTGGAGAGTTGAAATCTCCTACTATTATCATGTGAGGTGCAATGTGTGTTTTGAGTTTTATTAAGGTTTCTGTTATGAATGTAGTTGCCCTTGCATTTGGAGTATAGATATTTAGGATTGAGAGTTCATCTTGGTAGATTTTTCCTTTGGTGACTATTAGAGTCCTTCCTTATCTTTTTTAATGACTTCTGGTTGAAAGTCAATTTTATTTGATATTAGAATGGCACCTCCAGCTTGTTTCTTCAGGCCATTTGCTTGGAAAGTTGTTTTCCAGCCATTTACTCTGAGGAAGTGTCTGTCTTTGTCTCTGAGGTGTGTTTCCTGCATGCAGCAAAATGCTCGGTCCTCTTTACATATCCACTCTGTTAGTCTATGACTTTTTATTGGGCAATTGGGTCCATTGATATTGAGAGATATTAAGGAAGAGTGATTGTTGTTTCTTGTGATTTTCTTTGTTAGAGGTAGAATTATGTTTGTGTGTTTCTCTTTTGGTTTCATTGCAAGGAAATTATATTCTTGCTTTCTGTATGGTGTAGTTTCTCTCCTTGCGTTGGAGTTTTCCATCTATTATCTTTTGCAGGACTGGATTTGTATAAAGATATTGTGCAAATTTTGTTTTGTCATGGAATATCTTGGTTTCTCCATCTATGTTAATTGAAAGTTTTGCAGGATACAGTAACCTGGGCTGGCATTTCTGTTCTCTTAGGGTCTGTATGATATCTGCCCAGGATCTTCTGGCTTTCATAGTCTCTGGTGAGAAATCTGGTGTGATTCTGATAGGTCTGCCTTTATATGTTACTTGACATTTTCCCTTACTGCTTTTAATAATCTTTCTTTATTTTTTTGTATTTGGTGTTTTGACTATTATGTGACGGGAGGATTTTCTTTTCTGGTTCATTCTAATTGGAGTTCTGTAGGCTTCTTGTATGTTTATGGGCATCTTTTTCTTTAGGTTAGGGATGTTTTCTTCTATAATTTTGTTGAATATATTTACTGGCCCTTTAAGTTGGGAGTCTTCACTTCCTTCTATACCTAGTATCCTTAGGTTTGATCTTTTCATTGTGTCCTGGATTTCCTGTATGTTTTGGGCTAGGAACTTTTTGCATTTTACATCATCTTTGACAGTTGTTTCGGTGTTTTCTATAGTATTTTTGGCCCCTGAGATTCTCTCTACTTTCTCTTGTTGGTGATGCTTGTATCTACAGCTTCTTGTCTCTTCCTTAGGTTTTCTATGTCCAGGTTTGTCTCCCTTTGTTCTTTCTTTATTGTTTCTATTTCCATTTTCAATTTGCTCATTTGTTTGGTTGTGTTTTCCTGTAATTCTTTCAGGGATTTTTGTGTTTCCTCTCTAAGGGCTTCTACTTTTTTACTTGTGTTTTCCTGCATTTCTTTAAGGGTTCTTTACGTCTTTCTTAAAGTCCTCCATCATTATCAAAACATATGATTTTAAATCTAAATCTTGCTTTTCTGGTGTTTTGGGGTATCCAGTATTTACTTTGGTGGGAGAACTAGGCTCTGATGATAAGTAGTTTTTGTTTCTGTTGCTTAGGTTCCTGCACTTGCCTCTAGCCATTAGGTTGTCTCTGGTGTTTGTCTTGCTGTTTCTGAGAGTGACTTCACCCTGCTGTAGGCCTTCGTGTCAGCACTCCTGTAGAACTGTATTCCTGTTTTCTTTCAGCCTTTCCTGAGAACAGGTGCTCTGATTTCAGGTGTGTTGGCACTCCTGGAGACTGTCTTTCAGCTCTAGGTGTGGGCAGGAATGAAAGAGTCCAACCCCTGATTGCTCCCAGGAGGCACAGTTGGCATTAGGCAGTTCCCTCTTGGGTCTGGACTGTGGGCAGAGGGTAGTCTCCTCTGACTTGTCAGGAGTGTCCACATTTCTGAGGGTCCAGCTCTCTCCCTCATGGGATTTGGGTAGTGGGAGCTGTTTTGCCGCTTCAGTTCAGTCCTGGCTGCAGACCAGAACCACAGGTGTTGGTGGCTGACTGTGTCCAGAGGCACTGTGCAGTTTCCCTTGGACTGGGGATCTGGGCAGAGGTGTGCAGAAGTGGAGGTCTGTCCTCCGGTCTCAGGATGTATACACTCCTGGGTGTTCTGTTTTTGTTCTTATTGAGGACCAGTCTTAGTCCATGGTGATCTGATAGAATGCATAGTAGTATTTCAATCTTGTTGAGACATATTTTGTGACCAATTATATGGTCAGTTTTGGAGAAGGTACCATGAGGTGCGGAGAAGAAGGTATATTCTTTTGTTGTAGGATGAAATGTTCTATAGATATCTGTTAAATTCATTCAGTTCATAACTTCTGATAGTTTCTCTGTGTCTTGTTTATTTTCTGTTTCTGTGATTTGTCCATTGCCATTGCTGAGAGTGGGCTGTTGAAATCTCCTATTATTATTGTGTGAGGTTCAATGTGTGCTTTTAGTTTCAGTAAGGTTTCTTTTACAAATGTGAGTACCCTTGCCTTTGGGGCATAGACATTTAGAATTGAGAGGTTATCTTGGTGGATCTTTCCTTTGATGAGTATGTAGGATCTTTCCCCATCTTTTTTGATAACTTTTGGTTGAAATTTGAGTTTAAAATGATGTTAGAATAGCTAGTCCAGTTTTTTTCCTTGGGACCACTTCCTTGGAAAATAGTTTTTTAGCCTTTTACTCTGAGGTCATGTCTGTCTTTTTCACTGAGGTGTGTTTCCTGTAGGTGACAAAATGCTTGGTCCTTTTTCTGTATCCGGTCTGTTAGTCTATGTCTTTTTATTGGGGGAATTGAGTCCATTGATTTAAGAGATATTGTGGAATAATGATTTGTGTTTCTCTGTTGGTCCAGAGGGCTCCAGGCAGGTTCCTCTTGGGTCAAGAATGTGAGCAGAAGTGGTGGTCTCCCATGTGCTCTGAAGATTATCTGCACTTCTGAGATTCCAGCTCTCTCTCCCAGGGTATCTGTGTACAGATAGCTGTGGCACTGGGTCAGCTCTGGGTGCGGTGATATTTTTCTTATAAGGTAACTGATTAGTTTTGCCCTGGTCTCTCTCGCCCCCAAGAAGAGGTAGAATGTCTTGTGGGCTCATTTGGATTTGGGAGGCAGCACATTCCACACTTTGGTTGTATGCTATTCCAACACATACACCAAGAGTATCAGAAAGCCATTAGTTTTGAATAGGACTGGGAGTATCAGAAGGCTCTTCCACAAGTCCAGGCTGCTGTAGAGGTTGCTAGGCCAATTGTGCCACATGATTTATCAGGCCCTTGGGATTTTGAAACAAAGCCCATTGTTATCTGAAGACTGTTTCTCTCCCTTTGAGAAGCAACTCACAGTCTGCTATTGTGCCTTCCATAGTCGGAACTGAACATTTCACAATGGGCCATAAAGTTTCCATGTAAAATGAACTGTCAATCACAAGCTGGGTATTATATGATCTGTCAAACCACAAAGCTGGGCAAGCTCAGCAGCAATACAGCATATATGTGATAGGGTTTAAGCAGGTTCTTAGGGCACCATGAAGTTACATGAAGAAGTTGACAAAGCCTGCTTACTACTGTTAATGTCTTATTTCCCCAAGCGTGAACCTTAGGTCTTGTTACTATTACTAATCGATCAAGAAACTGAGGACTAAGGCCTGCTTTGAAGATGGTTTTGACCCAGAAGTGGACACCCTGGAGCAGGCATGAAGGACAATGTGGAAGGGAAATTTTCACAGTGGGCAAAAATTTAGGGAGTACACGTGGTCATGATCATAAATTTTTCATGACATAAAAATGACCAGATGTGGTATCGATACATGGACTGTAGTTATGATTTGCTTGGATGGCCTGGGACTTGGAAGTATGACTGGAAAATTGGCGTGAAAGACATTTGGGGAAGAGGTATGTGGGTAACCACTTCAGATGGGCAAAGGTTGTGAAGATAGTTTTGTGCCATATAAATGCTCACCAAAAGGTGACTTCCTTAGAAGAGGAGTTTAATAATCAGGTTTATTGAATGACCTACTCTGTGGACAGTCAGTTTCTTTTTGTGGCTATCCATATCCATTTCCTAGGTGACTGTGGTGTCAGAGAAGTTATGTATTGGCTAATAACATGGACTTTTATTCAACAAGTCTGTTCTTGTGGTGCTTGCTGAGTGCCAAATCTGCCAACAGCAGAGATTAACAGCAAGGTTTTGATATGGTATCTTCCCTGGGATTATCAGCCAGTGTACCTAGGGGCAAATTGACAACACTGCACCAGTTTTGTGGTGGAAAAGACAGCATTTCCCTCTTACTGAAATAGAAAGTTATTCTTACTTATTTTCTTTTATATATATATATATATATATATATATATATATATATATATATATAGTAGCTGTCTTCTGACATACCAGAAGAGGTTGTGAGCCACCATGTGGTTGCTGGGTATTGAACTCAGGACCTCTGGAAGAAACATTCAGTGCTCTTAAGCACTAAGCCATCTCTCATGCCACATTTCCTGCTTTTTAAGTTTTTCTGTCAAAACTACTATTCATAGACTTACAGAATGTCTTATTCACTATCCAGACAGCCTTTCTTCTGACCAAGGAACTCATCTTACAGCCAATCAAGATTGACTGTAGATTGGAGGATATGGATCCTGAGGCAGGATATTTGATATAATAGTAAAATATTCTTTCTAAAATAGTAACGATTTCATTTACTTTTTTGAAGAATTTCATATAATGTATTTTGATCATGTTCTTTTCTTTCCCCAGCTCCTTCTAGGTTCTCTCCTACCTCTGTAAATACTCAACTTCTTACTCTTTCTAAAAAAAAGAACCAAATGTAATAAACCCTGGAGTTCAATTTATGCCAGCAGACTACTTCTGAGCATGGGGCTTGTCCTGATATTTTGTTAATCTTCCCAATGCCACTCCCTTCATGCAAATAGATTTTCTGTCTTCCAGAAGCTATCAATTATGAATAGTTTCTTGGCCAGGAATGGGACTTCCTGCCATCTTTCCTCTTTCATGCTGGGATTTTGTCTGACTTGAGCTTGGCCAGTCTGTGTATTCTGTAACAGTGTCTGAGTTCTTGTACACATATGCCCTGTAGTGTCTAGAAAACACGGCTTCTCTGAAGTCATCCACTCACTATGGCTCTTACAGTCTGTCTTTCTGCCCTTTCCACAGAGATTACTGAGCTTTAAAGGGATGGCGTAATATAGATATCTCATTTAGGGCTGAGCACTACAAAGTCTTTCATTCTCTGCATATTGACCAGTTGTGGATCTCTGTGTTAAATACTAGCTAACACATGAAGATTACACTGATCTTTGGATATACCAACATATCATCAGGAGTCAAGTTACTGCTGTGTTCATTTAGCAGAATAATAGTGGTAGGTTTTTCTCTATGGACCATTAGATATCAAAACTTGTCAGTCAGTGTCCCATAGGCTGTCCATAGAGACCTCTGCTCCACCTCACGCCCCTTGAGGAAGGGTTCAAGAGAAGGAGAAAGGGCAAGAGCAGGGAGGAGAAGTGCTGCTGCCTCCACTGATCTGGTGCCTCTGCCCCAGCAGCTGCTGTTGCTCCAAGACACTGCACTGAACTATGCTGAGCCAAGCCAAGCTGGGCTGAGCAGAGGTTAAAGTGGGGCGAGGGGTGATTGGAGGAGGGTGGAGTGAGGGTGGGGACTGGGTGAGTGGTTGGTGCGGTTAGTAAGCAGAGTGCTACAGGGGAGCTTCTGGTGGCAAAAGCTTCAGAAAGCATTCTTTTCCCAGGCAGTGTTACAGTTCTGATAACAGATGCTCTCAGACAAAGGAGTAATTCTCACACACCTTCATTCTATCTGGATAGAATCCTATATACAGCTCTGGGGTAGGTTGGGTCTGACAGCAGGTGCTTCCTGTTGGGTTGGCCTGAGATGTCTCATCTACATGAGGAAGGACTCGTGGGTGCTGCCCCTATGTAACTGATGGCCATGGTTCTGTCTATAGGTGTGGGGGTTGTGGCTGTGTGACAGGGGCCTGGAGTCAGGTGCAGGCAAAGCTCCTACTATCCCTCCTGGGTCTTTGCAGCTTCAAGCCCTAGCTCAACCTTACCGGGCTTCCTCTCACAGTCCACCGTCCTACACAAACTTATATTTATGAGCTTATTGACATGTCGGTTATGGGTTCTATCTTGTTGAGCTGGCTTTAAATCCAGTTAAAAGAGTTTTTACTCCTGTAATATTCATACCACCACTGCACCAGTGAGTATATCTGGTAGGCAGGTCATTACTATGACTTGCAGGGTGTACAGCTAGGAGAGATTGATGATTTTCTTATTCAGTAGGAGAAATAACAACTTCCAGAACCTCGAACACTAGAATGTAGGGATGAAGCTTCCAGAAGGTCATCATGTATTTCACCATGTTCTATGACATAAGTATCGGGTGCTTTCAGCAATAGGGTCGGATCATCAAGGATCCGCTACATCAGTGTAATTTCAGTGTCTGTCCCAGTGGTATGGGACAGACAGAGATATTTCTTAGAAGGTGAATGAGAATTATGGGATTTCACCCCTCCTCCCATCTAGACAAAAGCATGCTGCCTACTTGCCCTTTTGGATTTGTAGGCAGCCTATTTCCTCAGTTGACCAAGTTACTATAACACATATACCAAATGTCTCAAAAGGCTGATGGTTTTAAGTAGGACCTGGAATAAGAGTTTCTTTGTTTTACAGGTCCAGGCTGCTGTACAGGATGCCAGTGCAATTGTGCTGTATGACCAGCAGACTGGATGGTACTTGAGGAATCAGTGGCAGACAGGAGTGTTGTTTAGAGTGTTTGTCAGGATCCTGTACGTATATTCCAAAGGAGATTCTTGGAATTTTGGCGAAAAGTCCTACTGTTAGCTGCCTGCCAAGGCCTGCATGGCTGCAGAAGGGACTTCAAGACACAATTCCCTCCTCTGCAGCAGAGCCAGCAGGCATGGGCCTCGATGAGTGATGATGGCTGCAAGGCATAAGGCTTGTCTGTATAATAATGTACATATTTTCATGCTCCTCTTTTGGGGAATGCTTTCCCTGTTAAGGTTAATGACTCCATGATACTTAGAAACAGCACGAGTCCAGGAGGCAAGAATATGTTCCTCAGCAAAATGGTAAATTCTGTGACCTTCAAGACAGCCCTTAAGGCTGTGGGAAAGAACTCTGAAAACATGACTTCATGAATATAAACCTCTCAAAAACAAACAAACAAACAAACAAAAAGAATATACAACTTCTCAAGTATGCAAAATATAAGAACATAATATGAATTGTATGAGGGGGTTCATGGATCAAAAAGAAACAAAGGCAGCTGCAGTAATGAGCCAGCTCAGCTCATCAGAAAGATTCAAATGCAGGTAGATTTCTGAGTTCAACTCAGTCTGGGACAGAGCAAATTTAGGTGCAGTCATGGTGAGAATGTTGTTCTCAGAGCTCGATATCACCCAGCTAAATCATTGTCTGTGCTTACAAAGGCAGGTGGATCACTCATTCATTTGCTATGTTAAAATATATATTTGCTGTCTTTTTTCTAAAATCGAGGGGCTAAGGTCATAAAATGTTGATTCATGGTAAATCAAAAGGTAATGATTGAATTGATATATAAGTAAAAGACTGGGCTTTAGTCTGTAAGAGCTAAACTATCTAGATGAGCAGTCTAGAGAGGTGTCTCGAACAGAAGACAATTGTCTGCTTTCACCCTTCACTGGCTTCAAGTCATTTCTTTCCCTGCTCTCAAAAACTCCGTCCTTGGCACCCCCCTCTCTAAACCAAGGCTGGTCCTTGGCATCTGCTGATAGCCATTCTCCCTTTGAAAAGCAGTTTTTGATCTGCTATTGTGCCTTATTTAGTGGAAAATGAGCACTTGACAATGATCTGCAAAATTATCACGTGACATGGACTGCCAGTCATAGGCTGTGTGCTGCCTGCTCCACCAAACTGCCTTATTGGACATCCACAGCAGCTATGCCCTATGTGTATGATTGGACCTAAGTAAGTACACAGGGCACAGTGAAGTTACATGAAGAAGTTGACTAATCCTGTGTACTAGTAACAATATGCCTTTGTCTCCAAGTACGCACCTTAGGCCTTGCTAGATGTGTTTTATGACTGATTGACTGAGAATCAGAAGACTAGCGCCTGCTTTACGGACGGTTCTTACTGCTGTGCAGAGTCCACCCAGAAGTGGACACCTGTAGCATCACTGTCCCATTCTGCAGTAGACATGAAAGGCACTGGGAAAGGGAACTCTTCACAGTGGGCATAATTTTGAAGAGCACACGTGGTCATGATCATGCACTTTCCTAGGTATAAAAATGATCAGATGAGTATACTGATGTTTATATACTGCTGTAGGTAATGATTTGAGTGGATAGTTAGAGACTTGGACATATGACTGGAAAATTGGAGTGAAATACATTTAGGTAAGGAGTATATGGACAGACTACCCCAAATATGAAGATCTCCTATAATTGCTCACCAAACCCAACATCAGCAGAGGATTTTAATAACCATGTATAGGCTGACTGTTCTGTGAGTGCTAATTCACCTCTTATTCCTTCCTCATTATTGTCTCATGGGACACATGAACATACTTGTCATGGTGGCACAGATGGATGGTATACATGTGTTTAGCAACATGTACTCCTTTTCACCAAGACTGACCTGGTACAGTTGCTGCTCAGTGTTAAATCTGGCCACAACAGAGATGAACGCTGTGTTCCTGATGTCACACCATTCTGCAGCATGACCAGCCCGAAACTAGGTGACAGGTGGACTGCATCAGTTTACTTCTATAGTAAAAATATCAGTGATTTGTTCTTACCAGAAGAGATACTTCTTCTGGCCATGGATTTTCCTTCTCTGAAGGCAATGATTAAGATAAAGTATCATTTTTGGATTAATAAGTGCTTCTATAGTATTCCACGTTTCTGACCAAAGAATTAACTTCATATATATAAAGAAGTATGATGATGGTGGTACTAGTTATACCTCTGTTGCTGTGAAAAATTACCATGACCAAAAGTAACCTAAAGAAAGTTTATTTTTACTTATGGTTCCAGACAGCTACATCCATAAAGGAGGGTCAGCATGACATCAGACGGGCATGGCATCAGGAGCAGGGAACTGGAGTTTACGTCTCAGTCACACACAGGGAGCAGAGAGAAACAGGAAGGTGGGTGAGCCTGTAAGCCCTGAAACATCACGCCTTGAGATGTCCTTCCTTCAGCAAGGTTGTACCTAAACATTCTATAGTCTCCTCAAATAGTGCTACCAACTGTTGACCACTGTTCAAATGCACAAGCCTATGAGGAACATTTCGCATTCAAACCGCCATGTTTTTCATCATCTTGAAGCAGCTGACTTGAGTAAATGTTAGAACAGCTTTTTAAAGATGCAGTTACTGTGCCATAAAATGAATAGGAGGAGAAACTATACTGAAACTCAGGTTTCCCTCTAGGTGGATCCTGTCTTCTAACCTTTAGATGTGTACATTTATGTAAAAGAAACTGTAGATCCCAGGAAACCAGAAGGTATCGAGTGCTAAAGGGGGAAATGGAATCTTTAGTGGAAGTAGAATGCCTGCTATATGCAAATGAAGGGGAATGCTGGGAGTGAAGAGGTATGAGGAGGACACAAAGGAAAGGAGTCAACCCAAACTAAGGATGCATGAAAACACCATAGAAAACATGAGTCTTGATAGGGGAACAAAAATAAGAGTAATAGTTTAAATAGAGGTTCCTTGTGTAGGTAACAAAAGCTGTTAAATAACCCTGAGTCATGGGTGATAACTAAAAGCCTGTGTCAGGGATGACACCTCCCTATGGATTGCTGATCAGGGAGGCTCATGGAAGGGGGGGGGGGCAAGACAGGCATCTGCTATTGTTTGCTCACCAGGACTAGGTAGTAAAATCAGGTTGCTGAAGATGCCCCATTTCTTGATCACAAGACATAGAAAATCAAGCTACAACTTGGCTGGAAATCTCTTCCTTGCTGGCGATCACTCAAGAAGCCAGAAGGCATTACATAGGCTGTTGGAGAGAATTTTTCCCAACACCGTTACTTGGCTGTGGACCCTGTATGAATAGTACTGACAGGCTAGATAAGATAAGCCCACTAGTACATCAGTGGTAGGGGATACCCAACTGCTATCTGGTTAGGTTTCATGTCCACCGCCGGAAGGAATTCATAGTCAAAAAGCCTGTGGTTAGGGAGGTTATATTTCCCAATGGGGAAGTACTGCTGTTGCTTTGCTAAATGGACATGATGTTCCCATTAAGTTACGCTGTAATATAACTGTTTGTGTTCATAGGGTACTAGTTATCTGCTTAGGCCGGTAAAATTTCTTCCTGCAGTTATCAGTTGTGTCTGAAGAAATACAACTGGTCAAAGTACTCAGAGCAAATGACTACTGATAATAAATGAGACATCTGTTTAGTCACATATAAGACTTCTGAGTACCACAGAAAGAGGGCGGGATGAATCTATGAGTTGGAGGAAAGGAGTTGTCGATGCTGTTGTGGTGGTGACTTCTGAGCATGATATAAGTGCTGTACTCCTGGACTCACTACAGCTATGAGTACTTATCTAAGACATGCACACCGTTAGTCCTGTACTGTCCATATTTGTTTAGGGAAGGAGAGAGATTTGTGGAGTCCCACCCCTTCCTGAGGAGTCATCCATATCAGTTGGTTGATAGGGGAAGGAGACACCTCTTTTTCAGGTATAGCCATTGACAAGGTGCTCATGGCCCTGTCAAGAAACCCTAATGAAATCCACTGGGTTGTTACAATAAAATTGAGACATGGAAGCAGAGGAGTGGCTAGTTTGGAAGAGAAGGAGTATTAGTGGGAGTGGAGGAGACAGAATAGGATAATGGGGCTGAATAGGATCAAAGTACATTATGTACACATATGAGAATACTAAAATGAACTCCATCCTTTATATGTAATTGATATATGCTAATAAGAACTAATCTTCAGTTCCACCTTGAAAAGATGCAGTTATATAGGCAGGCAGCTGGCAGCAGTCTTGAATGCCGAGGTTCTCCAGAAGGTGTGATATGCTCCAATCAGTGTGCAATATATGGTTTCTTCCATTACTCAGGCTTTGCAGGTCCAGCATGGAGATGTGGAAATGGAAATGGTACCTCATCAGCATCTGCAGTGAGCCAGTAGCCAAACTTGTGTTTTGTGTTCCCACACGTTTATGCTCTGTTGGCCTAGAAGTCTTGATTCCAGAAGTGAGGTTGATTCCGCCAGGAGGCACAGGAGACATTCCACTGATCTGGAAGCTAAGACTACTCTGTAGCCACTCTGGAAGCAACAATAGAGTTAGGAGGGGTGGTTGACCCAGACCAAATGGAAACTGGACTTTTTCCCACAATAGAGGTAAGCAAGAGCATATCAAACGCAAGGGATCTGCATTGTGATTAAAGCCAATGGGAAACTACAACAACTCAACCCAGGTAGGATGATACTTAACTGAGACCCTTCAAGAGTGAAAGCATCGATCACTTTTCCAGGTAAAGGACCAAGAGTGCCTGAGGGCCAAGAAGCAGAGGGTGGAGGGGCTAGGGAACGGGTGTAGAAGATAGTTATAAGTCCAGCTAAGGCTACAAGGTCTGTCATAGAAATGAAGATTATTATTGCCATGAGTGTTCCTATCCCAATTTTGTTCAGAATATGCTTGACTAAAGAGATGCATATATTAAGCAAATATCTGTGATTTCATTATTTCTGTTCCTCTAGCTAGTAATGTAATGACTGAGATGATATCAGTAATTAAATGTTCTTAAATTTATATTGTCACAGTTAAGCTATAAGACACTAAAGACTGCATTCCTCCAGGGAGCTTGTCAGTTATTCTTTGGGAAAAATGGTGTATTTTCACTGGTAATGAGGTAAGTATATGTTAAGCTCAACTAAGAAACATGTTTTCAAGAAGCCCTTCCCCTATAGTGGGTGGCACTTTTTAATGGTAACCACCTACATAAAAGGAAGTCTTGTGGTGAAACTGTTCTGTTCCCTGCACAGAAGTCTTGCTGAAGGGAAACCTCCACTTCCTGCTTGTGAGAGTATTAATCCCTGCTGCAGCTGTCCATCCCCAATGACATAAGACTCCAGTTTCTCCAGGATCCAGTGTGTTCTGAAGATCAGCAGCTCTCCCGGAGTCTTCAAGGCGCCAGATTTGGAAGTCTGAGGCATCTGGCTTTGTAACCTGAGCAGCTGCCAGGTTCCAGCCATTATCTGACTGGGCTGTGCGGACCCACCCAGCACATTGTAAGTCATTCTTGGAAGCCCTCTCTTCATACACACTCTATCAATTCTGTTCCTTAGAGAACCTTCCTAAAGCAGTCTGTTGATCTTTCCCGTTTCCCCCCAGCAATACTAGGCACCCAGGGCTTCCTCAGGTATTCTATTCTCTCTCGTTCCTTTCAGCATAGCTCAGTGGAGCCTGCTTAGGAAACAGATAAAGAACATTGCTATGTGACCCTTGATTTGAGGGACTAAATGGGTTATATTTTAACCCAGGTCTTGGGGCCCTGGGAGGCCCATGGATTCCTTCCAGTTCCTCCCTGTCCTTTACTTCTTGCCTGCCGAAATACCTCTTTTTCCAAAATCGTTCACAGCAAGAAATCAAATTCTACCTTTTGTTTTTTATTATATTAATCTGTTCACAATCTTTCCAGTTCTTATTTTTAATGAAAGCATCAGACTCCTTAGAGAGGTTTGGTTTGTTTTCTGAGAGGACCTGGCCTTAAAATGTCTCCTTTGCCCCACATGACTGAGTGACAAATGGGCCAGCCTTAGGCTTGAGTTTGTTTTTCAGCAGAGGATAACAGGAGATGGCGAAGTCAGAGGGAAGAAAGTCTGCTTCCCAGGACACATCGGAGAATGGCATGGAGAACCCAGGCCTGGAGCTCATGGTATTTCAGTATGGTGGGCTGCTGTGTGGCTGCTTTCCAAGGCTCTTGATCACCTGGTTGCATGGCTGATCTCACCTTTACCTGTGCTTCTAGGAAGTCGGAAACCTTGAGCAAGGCAAAACACTGGAGGAAGTGACACAGGGACATAGCCTGAAGGATGGCTTGGGGCATTCCTCTCTCTGGAGGTAAGGGTGTTCTAGAGTTCAACTGAGTAAGCAACAAAACCCTGGGGGATGGGAGGGCAGGGAAGAAAGGTGACTGGGAACAGATTGAAGCGACTCATTCTCAGATTGCTTAACTCACAGGCAGGACCAGGGTCACTGCATGTTACCATGTGAACGTGTGTATATTTTATAGAATTAACTTAGTGTAAGGCCTTGACATAGACAAGCCCATCAGTGCCTGCCAGGATGACATTCAGAAAAGAATAGCAACAGCAGTGGTAATGACAGTATATGGCTAACATTTACTGAGCACTACTATGTATAATTATCTAGATGAACAGTCGACTTTGTACATTTTTGTAATTACAACATTTCATCCTTTGGTTAGCAGTTTAACAGTCAATAATGTAAATTCCATGGAAGTTTGCTTGGAGCCATAGCAGAACTCTGCCCAGGAATGTCCTGGTTTGTTTGTTTTGGTTTGCTTGTTTGGTTTTGGCTCTTTTTTCCCTCTCTTCTTTTTCTTTCTTCTGTTTGCTTTGTGATAGAGTGTTACTATGTAGTTACTGCTGACTTGGTATTCACTGTATAAGCTAGGGTGTCCTTGGATTTACAGATATTCTCTTGCCTCAAACTCCTGAGGGCGGGGATTATATTCTTGCTGTTAAATACATGAGTGGAAGTTCATGCTGTACACACCTGTCTTCTCTGGACCTTGAAGGCAGATACAGGAAGATGAGTTCTGTTCTTATTGAGTGTGAGAATAATCTGGGAAGTATCGTAAGATGCTCTTTCATTCCCCCAAGTTATTTTTCCTCTTTAAGCATAATTTAGACAAGAATGTTATAGATATTTTTGCTCACCTACCAAGGATGGTTACCAATTGGCACACTAATGTGCTGCTCTGAGACCTCCACCATTACACACAGCAGGAGTGATGGTCCTCCAGCGCTTGAACTCTTTAAATTCTAGTAGTGCTTCAGATTTCCCACTCAGGCTTACTCTCCTTTCCTTCTGAGCACGACTTACCTGTCATCCATTGTGGTAGGTGCAGGACTTATACCCTCATTAGTTTGTTCCTTGGTTATTCAAATAGCACCTATAATTTTCCTTGCAAAAGAAATAAACACAAGGGCCCAGCCTGAGATGTGCATGGAGCATAGTCATGAGATAGAACATCTTCCCTTGGAAATCTCCACTGTTTGTCAGAACAAATGCAACTTGAAGAGAGAGGAGTTCTGGAGGAAGAAGATGAGGGTAGGTTGGAAAACTCACTGTATAGGTTCTTCATGTCTGCCTATTCATCTACTTATTTTTGTATCTATATATCTGTATATCTATGTCTATGTATCTATGTATCTAGTATTTATGTGTCCATGTATTTTTGTGTATATCTATGTATATATTGATGTATGTATGTATCTATCTATCTATGCACTTATCTATGTATCTATGTATCTATGTATCTATGTATCTATGTATCTATGTATCTATTCATCCATCTATCTATCTATGTGTCTTTGTATCTATGTTCTATCTATCTATCTATCTATCTATCTATCTATCTATCTATTATCTATCTATCATCTATCTATCTATCTATCTATCTATCTATGTATCTATCTATATATATCAATCTATCATCTGTCTGTCTATCTATCTATCTATCATCTATCTGTAGGATGATGTCATTATGCAGGTGATGCCAAGTACAAGATAGAACCAGACCTGTCATTGAGAAGGAAGGATGGGCAGGAGAAAAGTTTTTGGGAGGAGGAGGAGAGTGGAGTGGTGGAGAAGCAGCCGAGAGAACATGGCAGCAGATGTTAAGATTTCTCTCTACACATCTACAGGTTGTTATGATTATTCTTAAGGGATGGATGTGTACAGGGCTTTGTATGTCTAGATGAGCAAATGATATCTTATTTAAGTGAGCAATTATCTCTTATGAATTGGATCAGAGATTATTGTGTTGTGTGTTCCTTTATGTGGTGATTTAATTTAATTCAAGAGAGTGTTTGGTGGCTGTAGACACTGGGCTGCTACAGAATTGAGATGTATATGTCTTGCATGGTGGCAACCTGCCTTGGGAACTAGCTGTGTAGAGAGATTGTTGCCAGGCTCAGAGAGTAGCCCTCGGCGGGTGAGATGCTTTGCTGACTGAGATGAAAATATCAAACAGATGTCATGGGGCACTACAGTGTTGGATCTAGTGCGAATTAAAAGAAAGCATTTTTTTTTAAATTTTACAGAAACAGATGGTACCCGTTTTACCTCAACATCTATCTATCTATCCATCTATCCATCCATCCATCCATCCACCCACCCACCCATCCTCTATCTATCTATCTATCTATCTATCTATCTATCTATCTATCTACCTATTGAGGCACTCTTATTCTGTCACCCAGGCTGGCCTCAAAACTCTTATAGGCTCAACTGGGCGTGCACCTAGCTTGCTTGGTACTTTGTTTTTTAAAGATTTATTTATTTATTATATGAGTACACTGTAGTTGTCTTCAGACACATCAGAAGAGGGCCTCATATCTCATTACAGATAGTTGTGAGACACCATGTGGTTGCTGGAATTTGAACTCAGGACCTGTGGAAGAGCAGTCAGTGCTCTTAACCACTAAGCCATCTCTCTAGCCCAGTACTTTGTTTTTTAAAGACTTTTGGCCTTGCTTCTTCATAGCATGGTAAAGATCAGACATTTGCTATCTTCTGTGAGGACTGTATCAAGCAAGGATATGGGTATTTTGGGACAGAAAGTCCTCTACCAGACAACACATCTACTAAGACTCAGTAGTGACTATGTTCTGGTTTAGGTCTTGTCTCATTGGTTTAGGTCTTTTCTCATTGAATTTGGACTCAGAACCTTTAGAACTTGTTATCTCCAGCTTCTCCAGTTCCTTATAGCTATCACCTCTGATTTAAACATGCTGGCCTTCCCTGATAGACTTTACCCTGGCTCAGTTTTTCTTGGCTTTACCCACTGGTTATTAGCCTCTGTTTGTGTTTGAGATTCAGTTGACATTCTCCTTTGGACAGCTTTGTAAATTTCTGTTTCCTATGCAACAATATCATTTGGTTCTTTTTTTCTTCTTCTATCTTTATTAACTTGAGTGTTTTTTTTTTCTTTTTTCTTTTTTTCAGAGCTGGGGACCGAACCCAGGGCCTTGCGCTTGTTAGGCAAGCGCTCTACCACTGAGTTAAATCCCCAACCCGACTTGAATGTTTCTTATTTACATTTTGATTGTTATTCCCAGGCCAACATCCCCCTAGTCCCTTCCCTCCCCTTCTCTATAGGTCTTCCCCTCCCCATCCTCCCCCCATTACTGCCCTCTCCCTAACAATCACGTTCATTTGGGGTTCAGTCTTGGCAGGACCAAGGGCTTCCCCTTCCACTGGTGCTCTTACTAGGCTATTCATTGCTACATATGCAGTTGGAGTCCAGGGTCAGTCCATGTATAGTCTTTGGGTAGTGACTTAGTCCCTGGAAGCTCTGATTGGTTGGCATTGTTGTTCATATGGTGTCTCAAGCCCCTTCAAGCTCTTTCAGTCCTTTCTAAGATTCCTTCAACGGGGGTCCCATTCTCAGTTCAGTGGTTTAATGATGGCATTGCCTATGTATTTGCTGTATTCTGGCTGTGTCTCTCAGGAGAGATCTACATCCCGTTCCTGTCAGCCTGCACTTCTTTGCTTCATCCATCTTATCTAGTTTGGTGGCTGTATATGTATGGGCCACATGTGGGGCAGGCTCTGAATGGGTGTTCCTTCTGCCTCTGTTCTAAACTTTGCCCCCCTATTCATTCAGTTCTTAAGTTCAGAACCAGTTGTGTAAAAAGAATTAATCAGTCCAGCTAGCACGTGTTAAAGACACACAATCCAGGTATTTTATATACCAGCTATAAGCCTAGATTGGGTAGGCTTTGGAGTTATTTTAAGTTATATCCCAACCATATGTATCTTGTTACTGGCTGTTTCTCTTGGCCATATGCTGAAGGTCCATCTCCTCTCATGGAGGCCTCTTGGGGAGGAAGAAGGAGGAGGAAGAAGGAAGGTATCATGGGGTAGGAGTATTGTGAGCATATGGCCATGAAGGCCAGGCAGTTGGAGTAGGAGCAGCCCAGGGAGAACATGGCAAGTGATATCTCGAGGTCATTGACAGGGAAGTAGATAAAATAGCATAGAGGTTTGTTATCTGCCCAGCTCTATTGATTTAAGGCTTATTACAAATATGAAGGGATGGTTCTTTTTTTTTTTTTTCTGGAGCTGGGGACCAAACCCAGGGCCTTGTGATTCCTAGGCAAATGCTCTACCACTGAGCTAAATCCCCAACCCCGGGATGGTTCTTTTATTTGGGAACTAAATGATTTAAGGTGGGGTAGAAACCCCCCAAATAATATTTAGCACAACACAGTTGTGTACATAATTTTGGCTGTGGAAACTCGTATTTCAGATGCTGGGTGACAACGGACAAAATCTCTTGCCTGTGACTTATTTTTACAATTCCAGAGCACATCCCCTCTTGCTTCATAGTAGTGTGTCCAACTGATATTTAATTGGGTATAAAATAAGACCTTAGACCTCTTGAAAGTTTCTAGACACCTGTGCTGGGCAATCCTCACTGTTTTCTCACACCGCCAGTTGATTCTGAATTGACTTCTTCAGTTCCTGCTTCTATTTCTTTCTTCAAGCCACTGTAATAAAGACTCAGCCAAGGCTGCACTGTCTGCATTCACAGATGCTGGATTGTCTGAAAGCTGCCTCACGTTTTCCACAGCTTGACCTGAACGAATTAAGAGTTAAATGAAGAGCCCCAGATCCCAGCAGTTATGCGGGGCTCTGTGTCCCTGAGTTAGGAGAGTTTCTACACCTGGCAGATAGTTTGACTAAGAGAACTCATGGACACTTTTGCTGCTGGTTTGCTGCTGGATGTGGTGACCACCAAAGTCATGCTTAGCTAGAGCTTCTGACCATGCTCGCCCATTTGACTTCCACCTATCATGTGTGGGTGGAGCCAGTAAGCCTGCAGGAAGGTTGTCTTTAGTCAATACCGGAAGCTTCCATACAAATGCGTGGAGGTAGAGGCAAAGTGTCAGTGTTCACTCACCTAAGAGCTAAACCTCTCAATTCAGTGTCTAGCTATAGCACAGATACTAAGCCTCAAACTGTACCATTATGTAGGGTAAAGGGCTTGGTACTGTTGGCAAGATGCTGGACCAGGCAAGATGCAGAGCTCTCGGACACTTGTGTATGTGCTTCTATGACTGCTTGATTAGTTTAAAAGGTTGAGTTCTTTCCTCTTTTTATTTTGGATGTATAGTCCATCATCGTTTTCTTTTTAATACTCAGTTCTAACCTGGTATTCTAGGATTCCATTGTTCATGAGTTTTGCAAATGTTTTGGTAATTTCTGAGTACTCATTGACCTTCCCAGGAAATGCTGGTTTGCGGTGAAGAGGTGAAACCCTAAGCCTGTGCTTTCTATTGACTCTTAGGCTCATGTATATTCCTTTCTTTTTTGCAGTGGCTTTGCACAATAGGTACTTAATTGGATATAGTTTCAAGTCAGCTTCACCTTGCGAATTAGGAGATAGGTAGCATATTTAAAGTAGAGAGAATTTACTCATAAAGAGACTACTATGTGCAATTAAAGTATAATGACAGGCATATGAAAATAATATAATAAAACCCAAAACTAACCTAAAGAGAGAATTAAGAGAGAAACAATAAGAGTGGCTGGGGAGTTGGCTCAGTGGTTAATTAAGTACATGCACTGCTCTTTCAGACATCCCACACTCAGTACCTAGAAGCCATACCCAGTGGCTTACACTTGCCTGTGATCCTAGCTCCATGAATCAGGGAGCACAATCTATCCCTAGATCAGAAGGGTGTAGTGCAAGAGAACCTGGTAGTGTGCTCAGACCAGAATCCCTCCCTGCTTAGATGGGAACTTTCTGTATTGTGATGTCTTGTGAGGTCCCATGAGGGAAACCCACTAGATAAGCCAAAGGGTTTGGAGTTCAGTGGTATGTCCTCACTGATTGAACTCTCAGGACCTAAGCAGGGTGGAGTGAGGACCTGGAGGAGCAAGCTAAAAGCTGGAACTTACGGGTCAAAATGAGTGCTTTGTGAATGATATTCAGTTGGCAAGAACAACCTCCTCCAGTGTTATAAGAGTTTCACTGCTGTCAAGTGCCGACACTGTAAACTTTCTGACTCCCTACTTGTCCACTAAGCACAGATGGTGGCAGGGGCCTGTAGATCCCAAACGTCCTTCTGAGGTGAGGGGCTTAGACAATCCAAGGGTGATACAGATAGTTTCCCTCTCTCTTTTACTTCCCTGTATCTGAGAATGTACACCCTGCTGAGGCAACCCAGGGTCCGACTTCATGCAGAAGTTAAGGGGAGAGAGGTGGAACTGAAGAAGGAAGGGTGTAGGACTTATGGTTACAACAGGTTCAACCCAAGATAGGTGGGATGGGCACCAATAGACTCCAAACTGTGTGGTCCAAGACCTCAGACCATTTAGCTGCTGGTACCATATGTAGCTAATACCCTAGCACCGCAGTCTCAGACAGGTCACTTCTAGTTGGGCTCACTTTCTTTGGAGTTTCCAAGAGTGTGGGAGTCGGATCTATTTGCACATATAGGTACAGTGTGCTCCTTAGGAGTGGCAAAGGCAGATGATGGGGTCAGGTAATGTGTTCCTGGGATGGTGAAGGAGAGTTTAAGAAGCTAGGCTACTCAGAGACGAGCTCTCCTGACAACCTCTGTGACCTTGGGAAAGTTACTTGGCTTCCTGGCTTTCAGATTGCAACAGCACCCACCCCCGGGGTCATTAGAGGGTCAATGGTGTTAGTATTTGTGAGTCCTTTGAGCCCAGACACATGAAACACACCACACAAAGCAATCTTGAGTAGTTCTTGCTGAACATCTTCTCTCAGTCCTGTCAACCTAGAGACTGAGCTTGGTGCTGTTTTCCCTCCTACCTGCCAATGTGTGGAGAATTACTCAAAGTACTAGGTTTGTGTGGTTTTAGGGTGCTGTGATAGAATAGCCTCTAAGAAGGACAGGCGGAATATGGAAGCCAAGTAATGCCTGTCCTTAGGAAAACAGACCACCATCCACTTCTGTGGTAGTAAATCACCAATGACGTAGCTACTCCAGGCTGTCTCAGCCTTTCTGACCTGAGGCACAGGCACAAAATTTAAGCTGACCTTTGGGGACCTTACTGGAGAACTATTGAACATCTGCATCTGATTAATTTTCTTATTAACTAAGAACAAACTTTGCCTGGTCTATCAAGTTCAAAGACTTGCACACTGGATGAAGTAATGCTCACATTTAAATTTTGTCTTCTCATCAGGAGGATTCTTCAGCCCTTCACCAAGGCGAGAAGTTTCTATCAAAGACATGCTGGTTTATTCAAAAAGATCCTGCTTGGTCTCTTGTGTTTAGGTGAGATCATGAGAATTCATGGACGGGGGGGGAAACAGGAGCATTTTTACAGTTGTCCACTTGTGTCAAGATTGTTGCTGGGAGAAAATGAATAGTACTCAGAAACTAACCTAAAGGCTATGTGAGGTGCAGATCGTAACTGCCTGTAGGTGAAGACAGTTTATTGTCTTAGACCCAGAAGGATAAGTAAAATCCAAAGAAAAGCTATAGTTTAAAAGCACACTATTTGACAGGTTTAAATTTTTAACAAAAAAAAATTTTGGTTCACCTTGTTTTTAGTGCTTAGATTTCATTCAGAGCACATGTCTGTAGTATTTATGAAAGACGCCTTTTACATAACATATTTACTGCGTTGTACTTAAAATCAGTGCTAGATATTATTTTTGAGAGACAGAAAACCTTGCTTATGGTATGCTGTCAGTGGAGTGCGGAGCTTTGATTAGGTGCAGCAGGGATGCTGAGATCATAAGTTATTCTTCTGGGTGAATCCAGAGGCACAGAGGAAAGCTTCATGTGGCTTTCCCTCCTAGAGCCAGCCTCCCTACACGGCTTTACTCAAGACAAAGTTTGATCATTGTCATTTCCACACAGCTGGGGTAAAAAAGAAGAAGAAAAAGATAAAAAGCCTGATTTCCAAAGAGTCTGACAGTGGCTGTGGACCACATCTAAGGGAGAGAGCAAGAGCGAGGGCAGCAGCTAAACTGGAAGGGTTGAGACTTCCCCAGAGCAGAGAGGAATGGCCTCCTTCTGTGTGGAAGCTCAGCCTTCCTGACTCCCACCCTTCGCCTTCTCTTCACAGCGTATGCTGCCTACCTCCTGGCAGCTTGCATCCTGAACTTCCGGAGGGCACTGGCCTTGTTTGTCATCACCTGCCTTGTCATCTTCATCCTGGCTTGCCACTTTCTGAAAAAATTCTTTGCTAAAAAGTCAATAAGATGCTTGAAGCCCTTGAAAAACACCCGCCTGAGACTTTGGCTTAAGAGGTAAGTGTGCCAACTTTGTTGCTGTTCACTAAATCCCTAAGAACAGCGCAAAGGCTCTTCTGGCTCCCTGGTTCAGAGGTTTAGCTGTGGTCTCTTAGCCCCATCAATGTTGGCTGGTGATAGAGCAGAATATTATGGTGGGAAGTGAGCAGGTGAAGTAAAGCTGTTCACATCATGGAGGCCAGGAGGCAAGGGTGTCAGTAGGGCAGAGATCAGCACAAGGTGTAACCTTCAAGGGTTGCCCTGTGATTGACTTCCACCAGTTGGGTCTCAGCTCCTAGAGCTTTCACTGACTCCTAAGAATCCTTTTAACTGTGAACGTGTCCGTGGATTAACTCACTGATGAGGTCAAAGCCTTCTTCTTGTCTCCTTTTACCTCCCTTTCTTTTTCTTTTCTTTATCATGAAACAAGGTCTCTTGCCCATGCTGGTCCCAGAACTCTTTATCTACATATAAAGGATTTATATACATATCAAGGATGTAGCAAAGGATGTTTTTGGACTTCTGATCCTCCTGACTCCACCTCTTCAGTACCAGAATTACACATGTACTTAGTTCACGGAGTGCTGGGATTGAGCCCATGGCCTTGTCCATACCAGGGAAGCCTCTACTTGGACAAGAGGTGGCTGAGCATCAAAGCCATCTCTTTAGTATGTTCCCTTTTGACAGCTCCTGAGTGGGCAGGCTCTCACCTTATACCAAGGCAAGTGCAGAGAACACAGAGCAACAGGCCTTTGAGCCCCACTCCAGTTTCTCATAGACTTGGGTCAGCATTGCTGGTGCAGATGGGACTCCGTATCAGGGAGGAAGTTCAGTCTGAAATCCCAAGCGGCCATGACAGAAGTGAGAAAAGCCATGCTTCTCCTCAGTGGAGTGGTCAGAGCAGATGCTCGCACTTACACCAACCTATTAGCCAGGTGGCCTCTCCCTGCCCTGTGTTAGCCCCTTTCCCTCCAGTCCTCCCAATCCCTCTATGTGGTTTCATCTTTACAGCCCCTTAGAGCAGTGGTTCTCAACCTTCCTAATGCTGTGACCTTTTAGTGTACTTCCCCATGCTGTGGTGACCCTCCAACCAGAAAATGGCTCATCGCTATCTAGTTGTAATGTTGGCAGTTATGCATTGTAATAACATTAGTGTTATCATAATGTAAATATCTGTTATGTACAATATTTGACATAAAACCTCTAAAGGGGACTTGACCCACAGGTCGAGAGACACTCTTAGAGTCTAGGAGAAACTTGCTCATAAGCGTAAATGAACTCATTTTCAATTTTATGTGTATGAGTGTTTTGTCTGCATGTATGTGTGTGTGCCACATGCATGGCTGGTGACCACTGTGTTCAGAAGCAGGGATCAGATCCCTTGTGACCTGTGTTACAGGTGGTTGGTGAGCCACCATGTTGGTGCTGGAAATTGAACCTGAGTCCACCACAAGTATAAGTGTTCTCAGCTGCTCAGGCAGTTCTCCGATCCCCAATCTTGCAATCACATTCCTCCTGCCTTCCTAAGGTTTGCACTCCATGACTGTCTCCTTATTCATTTTGGTAGGCTAGGGATTAGACCCATTGTACATTCTAGGCAAGTGCTCTGCTGAGCTACATTTCCAGCCTCTAGTCTATGTAGTAAAGGCTGTAAGTCCATAGATGATGTATTTGATTCCAACATTTGGAGTGGTCAAAAAAGGAGCAGCAGTCCGTACGGGACCAGCTCAATATTGTCTTCTGTTTTCAGTATTTTATTGGTCACTGGAAGCACCTTCATGGATGAGTCTGCATATCACATTTCAATGATATGTCTGTATGAGAAATGAGACGTTATGTGGTTTGTAGTCTCTGATTAGACACTTATTCATGTAAATTGGGGAGCAGAAGATAGGGAGCTACCAGAGGATTCTCAAGGTTCATCTCTGTGTAGTGAATGAGCCCTTGTGTTCTCTCACTGAGCCTCCGACTAAGGGAGTTCTCTGTTGCTCATTGCCTGAGTCTGTGACTGAGCTTCGTCATCCCTCCTCCAGGGTGTTCATGGGAGCCGCTGTTGTCGGCCTTATTCTCTGGCTGGCTCTGGACACAGCTCAAAGGCCAGAGCAGCTGATCTCCTTTGTGGGAATCTGCATGTTCCTCCTCATTCTCTTTGCCTGCTCCAAACACCACAGTGCGGTGAGTTTGGGGTACTTAGGTTGGGCATAGAAACACAAGCAAGGGCTACGTCGAAATTACAAAGTTCTCATGTCAGGTATACATGGCAAAGACAGAGCTAAGCAACATTTCCTGGAATCTTCTTCTAACAGGTTTATTCCTATGCAAATTTGAAAGCTTTTAGACACATTTGGCTTATTCATTGTTACTTTGATAATTATGAAGCCAGTCAGCACTAAAGATAAATAGAATAGAAGATAAAGAAGGAAAGAAAAATAGAGTATCACAGAGAATCAGGTGGCACTGAGCAAAAATGTTGTTTGCGGAAGTCATTTGTATGTGTGTGTCATAACTACTGTGTAACTTGTTTTTAAAATTAGTATGGACACATACCCAGCCCACATGGCCTTGGAGGGGACAGAGTGACATTGTTCCTGCCCCTGGGATAGGGCCCCTGATGTGAGCCTGCAGGAGTCTCAATGTCTGCTGTGGGCATAAGGCTTGATTGTATAATAATGTACATATTTCTGGACTGAGTACTAGCAGTGGAAGTCTCTTCCCTCCTGAGGTATGTCCTCCTTGTTAACATTAATGACTCCATGATGGTTAAAAACAGCAGGAGTCTGGGAGTCTATGGTGGGGCTATGTCTCAGTAAAATTGTAAACACTGAGACCTTTAGGACAGCCCTTAAGGCTATGTGAAAAAACCCTAAAGACATGACTTTGAAAATCTATAATATTTCAACTATGCAAAAAATAAGGATGCAATGTGAATTATCTGAGGGGCTTTACATATCTGAAGGAAGAGAAGCAGCTTCACAGTGAGCCAACTTGTCAGCATGTCCTTTATAAGAGCTGCCTGCGTTATGGCAATGAAACCATAACTATGGCACTTCATCATTGAAGGAAGTCAGAACATAAACTCAAACAGAGCAGGAACCTGGATGCAGGGGCAGATGTAGATGCAACAGAGGGGCGCTGCTTAGTGACTTACTCAACATGGCTTGCTCAGCCTGCTTTCTTATAGAACCCAGGACCACCAACCAGCCCAGGGATGGAACCACCTTCAATGGTCTGGGTTCTCTCCATTAATCACGAATTAAGAAAATGTTACAAGTCTTGTCACCAGCCCAGTCTCATGGAGGCATTTCTCAACTGAGGTTCCTTCCCCTTAAATGACTTTAGTTTGTGTCAAGTTAACATAAAACTAGCCAGCATAGCTACATTACCCCAGACTGTTCACACCCTCCCTTAGCACCACTCCCAGGACATGGTTGAATTAGGCAATGGCTGAGCAAAGTCTGTAACTCATGCATGGAATATTTTCTTTTTGGTCTCAGGTGAGCTGGAGGACAGTGTTTTGGGGCCTGGGCCTTCAGTTCGTCTTTGGGACTTTGGTCATCAGAACTGAACCTGGATTTAATGCATTTCAATGGCTGGGAGATCAGATCCAGGTACAGGGAATTGGATGTCAGATGTTTCTTCACTGGAAACCTCAGAGAATGTGGATTTGAGGAAGCAGGAGGCTTTGGGACTATGCCTTAATGATGCTGTGGCAGAATCTGGTCGGGTAAAGAGAAAGAGTAATGGGGTTCTGGTGAGAATACGGAATCCAGTTGGGTAGAGAGTAATAAGGTTCAGGCAGTACACAGAATCGGGTAACGAGAGAAAGAAGAAGGGGTGAGGTGAGAATGTAACTGAAGAGAAGTTGATTGGCTGAGTCTGTCATTTCATGACCAATTTTGGGACATGGCTCACAGGTGGTCACACCTGAGTCATATCCCATCTTCCTCTGTGTCCCGCCTATCCTAAATCTCAATCCGTTTCTTTCCACTTCATATTTTCCTGGCATATACCCTACAAGGATCCAATTTTGTTTTGGTGACACACTGGTCCAAAGTGTTTTTGCTTTTCAGGTAATACCTATTTGTGAGCAGGCATGACAATGTCAGTGAAGGGCAGGGCTTCGAAGAGAGCCGGGGATTATGTGTGCCCCACACCGCACACTCACTATAGTGTCTCACACACTGCCTCCATTCTTGTTGCAGTCTCTCCCAATCATTATTTTCTTCGGATTTGTGATGTCTATTCTCTACTACCTGGGCCTTGTGCAGTGGGTGATCCAGAAGGTAAGGCATTTGGTTTACATGAAAAGACCTTCAACCTGAATCTGTCAGGGGAATGGATGAATTCATACTTACTTTAGGGGAGAAAGTTCATACGTGGGATGTGGAGAAACAGAACCAATTTGAAAAGTCCATCTCTCTGAAGCCTCCTGGTATCAAATGGTTACCCAGGCCTGAGATGGTCTGGAGGCAGAACATGGTAAAAAGTTCTTTCATACTGGGCTGACTTTGCTTGTTCTAGAAACCCCAAGGCCTGAGTTCTGCCTGGCTAATGTTTGCAACTTCTTCTGTTACTCTGGGCCATACTCTTTCTCCCGGCCTGAGTTTCTTTACCACTCAATGGAATAGCGGTGAGGGGTTTTGCTGGACACTATCCAAGACTCCTACTAATGTTGAAGATTAATGTGTCTGGGTTCTTGTAGAATACCTGGCTCCTGCAAATCACCATGGGTACCACAGCTGCAGAGACCCTGGCTGTGGCAGGAAACATCTTTGTGGGGATGGTAAGTACCCTGGAGTCTTCTGTTTAGATATCTAATCTCTGGAGAATCAAGAACTTGGCAGAGAACCAAATTAGAAAGATGATTCCCCCTCTTCCCTCCCCACCTCCTTCCTTCCTGTTTTTCTGAGACAGGGTGTTTTGTAGCCCAGGCTGACCTCAGAGTCACTATGTGGTTGAGGTTGAGCTTGAATTTCTGATCTTCTTGCCTCCCCACTCCCAAGTGCTGGGCATATAGGCATGTGTCACCTCGTAGCTTGAAGGGCTCATTTTTCGTGAAAAGCAGAGAAATGAAGACTGTGGGACAGTAAATCCCTCATGAAAGAGTCCTCAGAGGGTCACGGAGAGTTCGTTGCTTTGACCCTTGATGACTAATGTACAGTCCGGACACACTATCTAGAAGGTTGTCCTTAGCCACTGATGCAGCTTCTTACACAGGGTATAGGTGAACGTCTTAGCCTAACCTTATTCCCTCAGGAGCTAGGAAGGATGGCTGAGCTACCTCTGCTTTCTTGCTGTGAATTCCTGTGGCTTTCAAAGGTCTCTGGGGAGGCAATGGCTTGTCTTGCTCAGGACTAGCAGGGCTCTTCTTCACACAGCATCTTTCTCAGTGCATCTATCTGTGTGGTAGAAGAGGAAGTGTTTGTTTTCACTGGGTGTCTTTCCCCTTTGCTGTGATCAAGTACCATGGAAAAAGGCATATAAAGAGAGAAGGGAATTATTGTACTCATAGTCTGAGAGTACAGCTGTCCTGTGGGGAAGAGCTTGGTGACAGGAGCTTAAGGCAGCTGAAGAGTGATGTTGGTGCCCAGCATCCAGGATCCAAGCCTAGGGAGTGGGTCTTCCCACTTCAATTCACCTAATTAAAATGAGCTCACACAGTCTGACCTATCAAGATAACCCCTCACAGGCATCCCTAGAGTCATTTTTAAGGAGATCTATCAATTATTGATAATGAGCATTAACCATTCCAGTGTTAAATCTATGCTATTGACTGGTCAAATCAACATTAGGGACAATCGTTTTTCAAACGAGTAAGAAGTTAACATTGGGATCTTTCTCTCCCAAGTCTTCAGTTGGATCTCATTTCACTGGTTATGACAACACATCTTCTCACAGTGGGTTTGCTCTCTGCTACTAGGAAAACTTGTTGATATATTGTGCTGCCTTGTTTGTGTCTGACTCATGTGTATCTGTTTTATTGTTTCAGTACTTGGCTGAACGGCACCAACATGGCTTCTTTCTCAGGCCCCGGGAAGACAAGGAGTCCAGCCTCAGGAATCTTGCTAAATGCTGTTACCTCTATACCAGCACTGTGTGTGCCTGAGGCTGGTGGGGCCATTCCGTGACAGTTCTTATAGAACAGATTCGTATTACCAAATACATGTTCATGTACTTAGGCTTCCCATTCTCTGAGAACCGCACTAAACTCCACAAAATGAAAGTCCTGATCTCACTGTGGCTCTGTATAAAAACCAGCACCCACCTTTCCACTGGCGTGCCGCATAGCAGATGTGAAATTCATTATAGACCCTCCTGAGCCAAAGTATGGTGGGAATGTAGCTAAGGGGGAAATATATGTGTGGTAAGTTCTAGGATGGAGATTCAACCCCTGGCCAGGGCCAGAGTGGGGAGAGTGGGGAAATCCAAGTAGATGCTTAGATTTAACTTGGGGATGGTGGCACACCCCTGTGGTCGCTTACCTGAAGCTCAGAGCTAAGGGGATTGCCTCAGATCGAAGGCAAGCCTGGCCTGAACCCTGAAGTCTTTCACAGAAGTGATAGAGTAGAGGCCATGTCCTCAGGCAGGGATAGAGGTGAGGGAATATATTTCTAAAGTTATATGGGAAACACTTGTGAATACTTAATGATAACATATTTTTTATTGCTAAAGATTGTATACTTAACTCTTCGTTTTCATACAGTAATAAAAAGATTTCTGTGATAAAGTGTTTTTTAAAGGTATTTTTTTAAAAAAAAATTGTGTGCATGTGTGTGTCTCTGTGCGGGTTTGTGCATGTGAATTCAGATATCAGAGGAAACCTGAGGTGGGGGCCACCTGCACCTGGAGTTACATTGGTCCTGAGACACCCAACATGGGGGCTGGAGACTGCACTCCTGTCTGCTGCAGGAGCAGTACACACTTAACCAGGGAGCCATCTTGTAACCCAACATGTAAAATCCCAAGGAATGCCCATTCTTTAAAAGGCCCTTTTGATTTGGCATTCTCATTTAGTGCCAGTCACCTGCACTTCGAGTTTATATAGAACCCTTTAAAATAGTTTTGGACCATCTAAATGAATCACCCTGTAAGAAGCTGAGTTAGACCCTGAGAGGATTTCTCTGAACAGAAATGGATAAGGGGCTCTCACCAGGGCTACTCAACAGTCACTCTGGCACACTCACCTCTCTTGAATTCAGCTCCTCAGTAAGGGGCCATGTGTAGGTGACAAATGCCTTGGATCTCTGTGAGTTTGAGGCTAGATTGGTCTATGTGGTGAGTTTCAGAAATAACAAAACAAAAGTGTTAAAGTCTGATGGACTTTTGATCTGGTGCTGGTCCCTTGCTGAAGAACCCAGGTGTAGGGAGTGGCAGAAGCAGTGCCATCGACAGCAGTGCATTCACAGAGTTACCTAGAACAGCCTCTGATCACTGGACAGCCACAGGTCACGGAGAGGCTGGGTGTCCAAGAACCCTTGGCAGATTGGGTCATCATCAATAGGCTAGAGGGCACGGAAGACATCAAGATAGCCAATCCTTTGTTACACTCTGTGTGGGTTTTGGGGATCGAATCCAGGGTTTTGGTGACTGACTGAGCCGTCTCTCTAGCCCAAGAGTAGCTTTAAAATAATTAATTTATTTTACCGTGTGTGTGTGTGTGTGTGTGTGTGTGTGTGTGTGTGTGTGTGTGTGTGTGTGTTTGTCTGTCCAAGTATGCAGGCCAGAATGAACAATCATAGAATTGCAATGTGAGAAGTCAGGTCTGTCCTGCCACCTTGTGGAATCTGGAGATTGGTCTCAGGTCTTTAACCTCTGGCTAGAGCCTCTATCCATTAGTCCGTGTTACCAACCCAAGTCACTGTCTCCTGCCACCTATCCATGAGCATGATCATTCAGTCACCACACACAGCTACTGAGTTTCCTTAGAAGGTATACTTCCTGCTAAGTGACCCTCCAATGTCCCACCCTCTCATGTGAATATAACTACAGCTTGGCAGAAGGCTTCTGTGGAAGATGTATCTTCTCTCCAGCATCGTCGCTGGGACACAGAGATGCATAACGAGTGTTCGCTCTCTTTTCTCCTGCATTCATTTTCTTCCACATCTCCTGTCCTAACATTTAACACTGCTAGAATCTGAATGTTTGTACCCCACTGCATTCATATATTGAAATCCTGTCCAGGAGGTGTTAGTATTAGAGGTGAGAACTTAGAGCATGGTTAGGTCATGTGGGTGGAGTTCTCATGAATGGGATCCATGCCCTGATGAAAGAACCAGGAAACACATTGTCCTTCTGCCTGTTGGTGGGTGATGGGCATGTGTATGGAAGGGGGTCACCAACATCAAACTCTGCTGCTCTCATCTGGGACTCCTCAGCCTTCAGAAATGTGAGGAATACACACCACATGTTTAAATGCCATTTGGTTTACAGTATTTTGTTCCTAATCAGGTAGATGAAGATGAATACTTTTTTGCATACGTCTACCATAGACACGTTTTATTTTCTGCAGTGGTACCTGGTACCCTACCCTGCATATGCCCAACTCCTCTCCTACCTAGTCTCAGAAGGGCAGGGTTAGAGGATGGGTCCATTTGGGCTGGAGTTTGCTTAGGGGTAAAGACTGGAAGTCCTTGCTCTGGTTAAGGTACACATCTAAAGTTCAGACTTGATAGAGCCATGTACATAAATAATGATGGTAACCCAGGAACAGGGGGAACCAGATCATCAAATAGTTTCAGTGCAAATACTAGCTCCTTGGAATAACCTGTCCTAGTGATGAGAGGTTGGCCACCAAGGGTGAAATGGAGGAAGCATTTGAAGAAATAGTAGCTATGTCCAGGATTGCACACAGTGCAATTTACCCGAGAGATATCTATTGATAGACACATGTACTGACATATAACAGGACAGGAGCATTAGTGCACCTCAATCAGAAGCAAGGGTTTAGTGAGGCAAAGGTAGAGAACATCAAATAACAATCTGCCTGTCCTTTTTAAGAGAGGATCCATGTGCCCAGTGACAGTCAAATAATAGTCTAGGGGCCAGCAACATGGCCTAGTGTGTAACAGCGCTTGTCCCAAAGTCCTGATGACCAGATTTCAATTTCTGTTACCCATGCAAAGCTGATAGGAGAGAAATGACTCCACAATGCTGTTCTCTGGTCTCTACACTCGCCCTGGGCTCGTGTGCACTCTCTCTTATACATACCATATGCACAATAATAAATAAAACATTACAAAAAGCTTGGCACTTGGGCTAGCATAACATTCTCAGCCACTTTAACTTTGCCTCGTAGAGTTTGGAGTATATGCCAGTGCTGCCTGGCAGGGAAAATGGAAGTTTCAGCCAAGATGGCTACAATGAAGCTGAATCTCTACAGCTAGTGCAGATGAGTTTTAGCAACAGGAGAGGGAGCATCAGGAGATTTGCTGAACCATTCTCCTCAGCACTTCCATTTTCACTGGAATAAATGACTTTGATCAATTTCTAGAAAAGCAACAGTTACTTTTTTTTAAGGCTCAAAATTCTCTTTGTCCCTGTCACAAGGTTGGCATCTGTGGTGGGCATTGCCAGAGTATGCATGACTATTAGAATCGTTCCCATATACTTGGAGCAAGGAGCCAAATGGAATTACTGAAACGACTTTTCATGAGCACAGGGAACTGGGATTTTTGCTGAAATCATAATTCCTCTTGTCAAGAGCTGTTGCTCCCTCAAGATAGGTAAACATTTGTCTGTGGAGCCGAGTACCTCATAAAAACAGTTGGCAAAGATGGCCGATCTCCTTTCTCTGGCAATGCGACTCGGATTTGAATTATTCATCAAACGAAGGATTATTTCCTCGTGGCGAGGCAAACTCAAAGGATAATGTAGCAAATTCCCAGAAGAAAATATTGGTATTCTTATATTTTACATTTAAGAGTTTCTTTTGGCATTGGGTTGGACGCAAATCTATGAAATCTGTGATTGGGCAAACTATCCTTTAGTTACAGGGCTGTTGTTTATAAAAAAACAAAACTAATGTAGAGTTATTTCCTTGGTGGTTTTCAGAGACAAATCAAATATTTAAAAGGTTTAAAGACAGATCAACGATGTAAGGTGTCATCAGGAGCCACTCACTGCTGCCTAGTTATTTTACCTAGAGGGGATCACCATCGTTTGGATTTCCTGGACCACTAGCTGTGTGGCTGACCTATGCTGTCTTAGGGTTTTACTGCTGTGAACAGACACTATGACCAAGGCAGGTCTTATAAATGATAACATTTAATTGGGGCTGGCTTACAGGTTCGGAGTTACAGTCCATTATCATTGAGGCAGGAAGTATGGCAGCATCCAGGTAGGTATGATGCAGAAGAACTGAGATTTCTACATCTTCATCTAAAGACTGCTAGCACAATAGTGACTTCCACACAGCTAGGATGAGGGTCTTAGAGCCCATACCCACAGTGTCACAAGGCCATACCTACTCAGACAGAAACACACCTTCTAATAGTGCCACTCCCTGGGCTGAGCATATACAAACCATCACATTCTACCCCCTGACCCCCACAGGCTTGTTCAAACATATAAGTCTATGGAGCCATACCTTAACATAGCATAATGCAAAAATACATTTAGTTCAACTTTAGAGTCCTCATAGTCTATAACACTCTCAGTAATATAAGTCCAAAGTTCAAAGTCTCTTCTGAGATTCATCCATTCACTTAGTTGTAATCCCCAAAGCAAGACAGGAAACCAGCTGGGCAAATCCCAGACTTTGCATCTCCATGTCTGATGTCAAAGTGCTCTTCTGATCTCCAACTCCCTTTTTATTTTTATTGACTGCAACAAACTTATTTCTGCTGGGCTGGTTCCACCCCCTTTGTGCAGCTCTTCTCAGCAGATAGCACATGGCTCTGGCATCTCAAACATCTTGGGGTCTCCAAGACAACTTCAGTGTTACTGATTGTTTCAATGTCTGGGATCCACACATCATCTTCTGGGGTCCTCCAAAGGGCTGGTTTCACTCCTCCAGCTCTGCCCTCTGTAGCACTCTAGGCTCATGTTGATCCACTCAATTACTGCTTCTGTTCTTGGTGATCATCCCATGGTACTGGCATCTCCAATATGCTGGGGTCTTCTGCTGCAACTAGGATTCACTAATAGCCTCTCACAGGCTCTCTTAATAGTGCTGAGCCTCAAATCCTTTACATGACCCCTTCGGTTCTGGGCCATAAACTACAACTGAGTCTACACCTTCACCACTGGCCTTCCATGGCATCTCACAGTGCCAAGCATCAGATGCTACCCTTTCATGTTTCAAAACCAGTACCACCAGGGTGACTCTTATACATTACCAAGTCTGGCTGTTAACATGAGGTTCAACCTCTGGAACACAAGTTCTCTGTACTCTTGAAATACTTCACGGATTTCACCTGAGTGATGCTGGTCTTTTCCTAATCACTGGTAATTTCTTAGTTCCAGCTGACCAGCACCAGTCATCCGCAATGCAAATGTTTTGCTTTAGTAGTTCTGGTATCTTGTTAATCACAGCTGATTCTTCAGTTCCAGCTAACCAAAACCACAGACTCCTCACAATCAAAATAGCAATGTCCCTGATAAGAGTCTTTAATCTTCCCTCTGAAATTTCACAAGCCAGGCCTCCATCTTTTGCACTGTTCTCAACATATCTTCCAAGCTCCTACAGAACATCCCACAGAGCTCTTAACATTCCAATGGCTTTTCTAGCCCAAAGGTCCAAAGTCCTTCCACAGTCTTTCCCAAAACATGGTCAGGTTGTCACAGGAACACCCAACTACGCTGGTGCCAATTTGTCTTAGGGTTTCTATTCTTGCACAAAACATCAGGACCAAGAAGCAAGTTGGGGAGGAAAGGGTTTACTCAGCTTACATTTCCATATTGCTGTTCACCATAAAAGGAAGTCAGGACAGGAACGCACACAGGGCAGGAACTTGGAGGCAGGAGATGATGCAGAGGCCATGGAGAGATGTTTCTTAATGGCTTGTTTCCCCTGGCTTGCTCAGCTTGCTTTCTTATAGAACCCAAGATCACCAGCCCAGGGATGGCACCACCCTCCTTGATCACTAATTGAGAAAATGCCTTACCGCTGGATCTCATGGAGGCAATTCCTTAAGGGAGGCTCCTTTCTCTGTGATAACTCCAGCTTGTGTCAAGTTGACACACAAAACCAAATAAATTGTACTAAAATTTTCTTGGCCAGCAGGGACAGTTTTTAAAAGACTATACATGGACTGACTGACTCAGGGCTCCAACTGCATATGTAACAGAGAAAAGCCTTGTTGGGGAACCAGTGGAAGGGGAAGCCCTTGGTCCTGCCAAGGTTGGACCTCCAGTGCAGGGGAATATGGGGGAGGGCAGTAAGGGGGTTGTATGGGAGGGAATACCCATATGGGGGAGGGGGCTTATGGACAGGAAAGTGGGAAGGGGAATAACATTTGAAATATAAGTAAAGAAATATATCTAATAAAAATTAAAACAAAACAAAACAAAACAAAAAAGTCTCAATTGACAAAGGACGTGAACTCCCTTTTCCTGGAGGACACCCAGGGACTGAGTAAAGTAGGATAACTGTGAAAGGACTTGCTCACAGAAGGATTTGCCAGCGGTATCCTTTGCCTCTGGTGGTGCCAAGAAAGAAAGTAGTTTCTGCTGTAGAAAGAACTAGTCTACATTTTGTGGAACTCATGGGGCCTGAGGAATGTGTGGGGATGGGGATAAGGTGAGGATAGATCTCAAAAGTGTGAAGTGGGGGAGAAGGAGGACGTACTAACCAAGAATTTGTGGAAGAGGATTCTGTGTTCTGGTAAGTATGCTCACACAGACACACCCTGGAACGTCAAACCAAAGCTTCGTTGAGTTTGCCGTGATGGTTCCTTGAAGTTGGAGGTGGAAATACCAGAAATATTGTACTTAAAGGAAATCAAAAGTGAGAATTTTAGATAGAAAAATGATGATATTGAAGCAACTTTTCTGTGTAAGTCTCGTCAAGCTCCCACCTGACTGCACACTTTAGTAGAACATACGATACTTCCTCTTAGTAAAGAATAAAGACCACCCTGAGTAAGGGCCTGATGTCAGGGCTTTTGTAAGTTGGTGCCAGTAGTGGAGGAAGCTGCTATAAAACCAAAATCTTTAATATCATAGGTGGTGATGGGATTATAGACTAACAGAGGCCACGGAATAACACTTAACTATAGAAGGCAAATACTGGCTCTTCTCTCAGCCCATGCTGCCAGAAATAACACTCAGATACAAAATATATTTTATATATTTATATATACCTTGGCCATATAGCTAGGGTTTTCTCTGATTAGATCATAACTTAAATTATCCCATTGATTCTAATCTACATTCTGCCATGCAGCTGGTTACCTGTGCCCAGGTACCATGCACTTGTCTCTTCACATCTTCCCAGCCAGATCTCCCATGCCTGGCTCTATCCCAGAATTCCTTCTGCCTCCCAGATGTCCACCTTCTGTTCTACCCTTTCCTCTAGGCCATAGTTTTTAAATTGATAGGTGATGCATGCGTACAAGACACAAGATATTCTCTGTCCACTCAAGTAACCAAGAGAGTACACACAGTCACTGCAGCACACGACAGAGCATGAGCAGGGGGAACAGTCTTGACCTGCGAGGAAGTTTTACAGATGATCAGTAGATTGTGATACTTCTTTAAAAGTTTCTTTACACGTGTGTGTGTGTGTGTGTGTGTGTGTGTGTGTGTGTGTATGTATGTATGTATGTACTCACATGGTACAGGGCACATATGAAGGCCTGAGGTGTAACAGATGACCTGCCTAATAAGCCATATATATCCTAGAGAATCAGTAAAGTTTAGATTTATACATTTTTCAAAGAGAAACTATTAGTCTTTGTCTTGAGAAACAGGAAGAGAGCTTTATCAAGTGTTTTACTCAACAGTGAATGCAGTGTAACATTGTTTAAGGGATGTGGATATGAACATAAATAAAACATAATCACTGGTTTCAGAGATCATGAACTATAAAACTAATTTATCTTTGAGTAACAAATAGACAAACAAACATATCCCAACACCAAACTCTGCCAGTCTCAATATCTTGTTATAAAACAAATAATAACCTGACTATACTATAGCACTGGCAATTAAGTAGTCACATAAGGATATAATTATCTTTCATAAAGGATTTTATAAAATTATTAAAAATTTAGAGGGCAGAAAGTGTATAAAGATAAATTCTGCAGGGGACTGGAATGGTGGCTCAGTGGCTAAGAGTATTTGCTCATATAGAGGACCTAAGCTCAGTTTTCAACACTCACACTGGTGGGCTCATATTTGCCTGCAACTATAGCTTCAAGAGGCTGGATGCCATCTTCTGGTCTCCATGGGTACCTCAAAACATGTACACAAACAATCACACATACATGTAAGTAAAATGTTAAAAAAAACTCTAATGAATAATGATACTGATCAACATAAAAAATAACTTGAACATTTACTTTTGCAAAGTCAGGAACACCAAGAAAATTTCCTTCTGAGGATACATAGTGTCTGGGAGGAGACCCCTTTCAATGTGGTTCATGTGCAAACATCTTGTTTGAGGAAGTGTGAATTTTTATGTTATTACTTAAACAATTAAGCACTCTAAATAGTCGTCAGATTTCAAAAGGCCCACCATAGTTTCAAAGGAATGTGTATTTTCTGTACACCTGAGAGCAAAGTCCTCCATGAGGGCTGATACTGCAGATGTGACTTTCAGGCATTTCATTAACAGAAATCTCCTATCTCCATAAGCAGCTCCACGTTCTCCTGTGGGGCCTCAGTTTGTCAGTCATTCCTGCCCAAACCTCAAAATTCAAAAACACTGGGTCTCAGGGAAGATGAAGGTTCTACAAGATAGAGAAGGAGGAGTCGAGAGAAATAGTTGAAATTCTTCATGGTCAGGCATGACGGATGGGGATGGGTGCAGAATTGAAGCTGAGTAGCCATCTTGACCTGGAGACTTTGTCTGTCTGTCTGTCTGTCTATCTATCTATCTATCTATCTATCTATCTATCTATCTATCTATCTATCTATTTATCTATCTATCCATCCATCCACCCACCCACCCACCCACCCACCCATCCATCCATCCATCCATCTATCTATCTATCTATCTATCTATCTATCTATCTATCTATCTATCTATCTATCTATCTGGTTCAGGGTAGAAGCTGAGAAAACTCACTTCAGAGACAGAAGCTTAAAAATGAAAGCTTTATTGTCATTACAGGGAGGCAGCCAGTTGGAGATTTAGACTGCATCCCGTAGGGAAATTGTACAGCATTTTTATAGGATGAGATCACAAAGTAAGGAGGAGCAGGATGGGCTGTTTGCATTGGTCATTCATATTTTGGTATCAGGGGTTAAGCATGGAAGTTAACATTGGTCTCTGGGCTTATCTGGGTCACCAGGTTTCAGGGTCCTTGATTCAGCTTTTGTGGTCAAAAGTCCTGGACTCCAGCCTGGAATTTAGAATGATAAGGAACCAAGGGAGGGGTGAGTTTCATGGAGACAAGAAAAGCAGCACAGTTATGGGCTGTGTGCCTTAGTTTAGATAACGGGATAACGTCATCTTCTATCTTTACATCCTGTTTTGGTTAACACACAAACATGAAATCTCTGAAGAAACAGGAAAGGAGCTGTCTCTGGGGCCTGGGAACATAAACTCAGTTTTGGCCCTGCCAGCAAGATGGAACTTGCTCCTGAAATGGCTGGACTCAGGAAACTGTCTCCTAACATTGTCTGTCCATCTGTCTGTCTGTCTGTCTGTCAGTCGGTCGGTCGGTCCGTCCATCCATCCATCCATCCATCTATCCATTCATCTATCTATCTTCTATCTATTCTTGAGACTCATTATGTAGACTAGTCAGGCCTAAAACTCACAGAAACCTGCTTGCCTTTGCCTTCACCAAGCTGGGATTAGAGATGTGCACCACATTCAGCTCCTGAGATTTAAACAAAAATGTCTTTTTCTCTCATATAATACATCCTGATTACAGCTTCCCCTCCCTCCACTCCTCCCAGTTCCCCTTCAGCAACCCCCTTCCCCGGATACTCCCTCTTGGTCTCCCCTAGAAAAATAGCAGTTCTCCCAGGGATATCAACCCAGCACAACAAGACGCTGTCAGACCAGGCCCTCATCCTCACATCAAGGCAAGGCAACCCAATGAGAAAAAAGGGTCTCAAAAGCAGGAGGGACACCCCAGTCTTACTATCTGGAGTTCTCCTAAAACACCAAGTCAACAACCACAATATATACACAGTGGACCTAGTGCAGACACATGCAAGCTCTGCTGCTTCAGTTTCGATGAACTCCCAGGAGCCCCGCTTAGTTCCTGCTCCTGAGACTTTAAATCCTTGATTTTACCACCTACTCAGGAGGCAACAGCTTCCTTCAATAAGTGGGATGGCTGTGAGGTCAGTAAATACCCAAAGCTGAGTGATCCCTGTCGGTAACCCTAGTAATTAAGACACCAAAGCAGAAAGATCATGAGTTCAAGACCAGCCTGGGCTATATAGCAAGGCTCTATTTCATGATAAATACATCCTTAAAAAACTACATAGCGGCAGATCTTCCTGGTTGCTGCCGCCTCGGAGAGCTCATAAGCAACACCCCATGAGCAAACTTGAGCCTCGGGACCACAGGCAAGACCAACTTTTCCGCTGCAAGCAACCTGCCTGGTGAACTCGGGACACACAGAGGCAAAATTCCTCTAGGACTGGACACTTCCAGTATTTAGCGCGAGTGCCAAACCGCGGATCCCTGCCCTCAGCAGCTCTCTGCTCCCAAACCCCGTGGGAGAGAACCCTCACCTCCTGGTCAGGTGGGCACTCCTGAGACTGCAGAGCGGAAGACACCACCAACACTGCCCACCCCTGCCCACATCCCTGGCCCAAGAGGAAACTGTATACGGCCTCTGGGTTCCCGTAGAGGAGGGCCCAGGAGCAGCAGGTCCGCTGCATCTGAGACACCGCCGGAACCTGAAGGGACCGACCAGATAAACAGTTCTCTGCACCCAAATCCCGTGGGAGGGAGAGCTAAACCTTCAGAGAGGCAGACACGCTTGGGAAACCAGAAGAGACTGCACTCTGCACACATTACTGATTCCAGACAAAAACACCAAACGCCATCTGGAACCATGGTGCAGGGAAGCTCCCAGACAGGGCTGCGCAGATCTTCCTGGTTGCTGCAGCCGTGGAGAGCTCATAAGCAACACCCCATGAGCAAATTTGAGCCTCGGGACCACAGGTAAGACCAACTTTTCTGCTGCAAGCGACCTGCCTGGTGAACTCAAGACACAGGCCCACAGGAACAGCTGAAGACCTGTAGATAGGAAAAACTACACGCCCGAAAGCAGAAAACTGTCCCCATAACTGGCTGAAAGGAAACAGGAAAACAGGTCTACAGCACTCCTGAAACACAGGCTTATAGGACAGTCTAGCCACTGTCAGAAATACCAGAACAAAGTAACACTAGAGATAATCTGATGGCGAGAGGCAAGCTCAGGAACCCAAGCAACAGAAACCAAGACTACATGGCATCATTGGAGCCCAATTCTCCCACCAAAGCAAACACGGAATATCCAAACACACCAGAAAAGCAAGATCTAGTTTCAAAATCATATTTGATCATGATGCTGGGGGACTTCAAGAAAGACGTGAAGAACTCACTAAGAGAACAAGTAGAAGCCTATAGAGAGGAATCGCAAAAATCCCTAAAAGAATTCCAGGAAAACATAAATAAACAAGTAGAAGCCCATAGAGAGGAGTCACAAAAATCCCTGAAAGAATTCCAGGAAAACACAATCAAACAGTTGAAGGAATTAAAAATGGAAATAGAAGCAATCAAAAAAGAACACATGGAAACAACCCTGGATATAGAAAGCCAAAAGAAGAGACAAGGAGCTGTAGATATGAGCTTCACCAACAGAATACAAGAGATAGAAGAGAGAATCTCAAGAGCAGAAGATTCCATAGAAATCATCAACTCAACTGTCAAAGATAATGTAAAGCAGAAAAAGCTACTGGTCCAAAACATACAGGAAATCCAGGACTCAATGAGAAGATCAAACCTAAGGATAATAGGTATAGAAGAGAGTCAAGACTCCCAGCTCAAAGGACCAGTAAATATCTTCAACAAAATCATAGAAGAAAACTTCCCTAACCTAAAGAAAGAGATACCCATAAGCATACAAGAAGCATACAGAACTCCAAGTAGATTGGACCAGAAAAGAAACTCCTCCAGTCACATAATAGTCAAAACACCAAATGCACAAAATAAAGAAAGAATATTAAAAGCAGTAAGGGAAAAAGGTCAAGTAACATATAAAGGCAGACCTATCAGAATCACACAAGACATCTCTCCAGAGACTATGAAAGCCAAAAGATCCTGGACAGATGTCATACAGACCCTAAGAGAACACAAATCCAAGCCCAGGTTACTGTATTCTGCAAAACTCTCAATTAACATAGATGGAGAAACCAAGATATTCCATGACAAAACCAAATTTACAGATTATCTTTCTACAAATCCAGTGCTACAAAGGATAATAAATGGTAAAGCCCAACATAAGGAGGCAAGCTATACCCTAGAAGAAGCAAGAAACTAATCATTTTGGCAACAAAACAAAGAGAAGAAAAGCACACGAACATAACCTCACATCCTGATATGAATATAACAGGAAGCAATAATCACTATTCCTTAATAACTCTCAACATCAATGCTCTCAACTCCCCAATAAAAAGACATAGATTAACAAACTGGATATGCAACGAGGACCCTGCATTCTGCTGCCTACAGGAAACACACCTCAGAGACAAAGACAGACACTAACTCAGAGTGAAAGGCTGGAAAACAACTTTCCAAGCAAATGGTTGGAAGAAGCAAGCTGGAGTAGCCATTCTAATATCAAATAAAATCAATTTTCAACTATAAGTCATCAAAAAAGATAAGGAAGGTCACTTCATATTCATCAAAGGAAAAATCCACCAAGATGAACTCTCAATCCTAAATATCTATGCCCCAAATACAAGGGCACGTCCATACATAAAAGAAACCTTACTAAAGCTCAAAACACACATTGCACCTCACACAATAATAGTAGGAGATTTCAACACCCCACTCTCATCAATGGACAGATCATGGAAACAGAAATTAAACAGAGACGTAGACAGACTAAGAGAAGTCATGAGCCAAATGGATTTAACAGATATTTATAGAACATTCTATCCTAAAACAAAAGGATATACCTTCTTCTCACCAACTCATGGTACTTTCTCCAAAATTGACCATATACTTGGTCATAAAGCAGGCCTCAACAGATACAGAAAGGTAGAAATAATCCCATGCATCCTATCAGACCACCACAGGCTAAAGCTGGTCTTCAATAACAATAAGGGAAAAACGCCCACATATACATGGAAGTTGAACAATGCTCTACTCTATGGTAACCTGGTAAAGAAAGAAATAACGAAAAAAATTAAAGACTTCTTAGAATTTAATGAAAATGAGTACAACATACCCAAACGTATGGGACACAATGAAAGCTGTGCTAAGAGGAAAACTCATAGCTCTGAGTGCCTGCAGAAAGAAACAGGAAAGAGCATATGTCACCAGCTTGACAACACACCTAAAAGCTCTAGAACAAAAAGAAGCAAATACACCCAGGAGGACTAGAAGGCAGGAAATAATGAAACTCAGAGCTGAAATCAACCAAGTAGAAACCAAAAGGACCATAGAAAGAATCAACAGAACCAAAAGTTGGTTCTTTGAGAAAATCAACAAGATAGATAAAACCGTAGCCAGACTAATGAGAGGGAAGAGAGAGTGTGTCCAAATTGACAAAATCAGAAATGAAAAGGGAGACATAACTACAGATTCAGAGGAAATTCAAAAAATCATCAGATCTTACTATAAAATCCTATATTCAACAAAACTTGAAAATCTGTAGGAAATGTACAATTTCCTAGACAGATACTAGGTACTGAAGTTAAATCAGGAACAGATAAACCAGTTAAACAACCCCATAACTCCTAAGGAAATAGAAGCAGTCATTAAAGGTCTCCCAACCAAAAAGAGCCCAGGTCCAGACAGGTTTAGTGCAGAATTCTATCAGACCTTCATAGAAGACCTCATACCAATATAATCCAAACTATTCCACAAAATTGAAACAGATGGAGCACTACCGAATTCCTTCCACGAAGCCACAATTACTCTTATACCTAATCCACACAAAGACCCAACAAAGAAAGAGAACTTCAGACCAATTTCCCTTATGAGTATCGACGCAAAAATACTCAATAAAATTCTGGCAAACTGAATCCAAGAGCACATCAAAACAATCATCCACCATGATCAAGTAGGCTTCATCCCAGGCATGCAGGGATGGTTTAATATACGAAAAACCATCAACGTGATCCATTATATAAACAAACTGAAAGAACAAAACCACATGATCATTTCATTAGATGCTGAGAAAGCATTTGACAAAATCCAACACCTCTTCATGATAAAAGTCCTGGAAAGAATAGGAATTCAAGGCCCATACCTAAACATAGTAAAAGCCATATACAGCAAACCAGTTGCTAACATTAAACTAAATGGAGAGAAACTTGAAGCAATCCCACTAAAATCAGGGACTAGACAAGGCTGCCCACTCTCTCCCTACTTATACAATATAGTTCTTGAAGTTCTAGCCAGAGCAATCAGACAACAAAAAGAGGTCAAGGGGATACAGATCAGAAAAGAAGAAGTCAAAATATCACTATTTGCAGATGATATGATAGTATATTTAAGTGATCCCAAAAGTTCCACCAGAGAACTACTAAAGCTGATAAACAACTTCAGCAAAGTAGCTGGGTATAAAATTAACTCAAATAAATCAGTAGCCTTCCTCTACACAAAAGAGAAACAAGCCGAGAAAGAAATTAGGGAAAGGACTCCCTTCATAATAGACCCAAACAATATAAAGTAGCTCGGTGTGACTTTAACCAAGCAAGTAAAAGATCTGTACAATAAGAACTTCAAGCCTCTGAAGAAAGAAATTGAAGAAGACCTCAGAAGATGGAAAGATCTCCCATGCTCATGGATTGGCAGGATTAATATAGTAAAAATAGTCATTCTACCAAAAGCGATCTACAGATTCAATGCAATCCCCATCAAAATACCAATCCAATTCTTCAAAGAGTTAGACAGAACGATTTGCAAATTCATCTGGAATAACAAAAAACCCAGGATAACTAAAACTATTCTCAACAATAAATGGACTTCAGGGGGAATCACTATCCCTGAACTCAAGCAGTATTACAGAGCAATAGTGATAAAAACTGCATGGTATTGGTACAGAGACAGACAGATAGACCAATGGAACAGAATTGAAGACCCAGAAATGAACCCACACACCTATGGTCACTTGATTTTTGACAAAGGAGCCAAAACCATCAAATGGAAAAAGATAGCACTTTCAGCAAATGGTGCTGGTTCAACTGGAGGTCAACATGTAGAAGAATGCAGATCGATCCATGCTTATCACCCTGTAGAAAGCTTAAGTCCAAGTGGATCAAGGACCTCCATATCAAACCAGATACACTCAAACTAATAGAAGAAAAAGTGGGGAAGCATCTCGAACACATGGGCACTGAAAAAAATTTCCTGAACAAAACACCAATGGCTTATGCTCTAAGATCAAGAATCGACAAATGGGATCTCATAAAACTGCAAAGCTTCTGTAAGGCAAAGGACACTGTGGTTAGGACAAAACGGCAACCAACAGATTGGGAAAAGATCTTTACCAATCCTACAACAGATAGAAGCCTTATATCCAAAATATACAAAGAACTCAAGAAGTTAGACCGCAGGGAGACAAATAACCCTATTAAAAAATGGGGTTCAGAGCTAAACAAAGAATTCACAGCTGAGGAATGCCGAATGGCTGAGAAACACCTAAAGAAATGTTCAACATCTTTAGTCATAAGGGAAATGCAAATCAAAACAACCCTGAGATTTCACCTCACACCAGTCAGAATGGCTAAGATCAAAAACTCAGGTGACAGCAAATGCTGGCAAGGATGCGGAGAAAGAGGAACACTTCTCCATTGTTGGTGGGATTGCAGACTGGTACAACCATTCTGGAAATCAGTCTGGAGGTTCCTCAGAAAATTGGACATTGAACTGCCTGAGGATCCAGCTATACCTCTCTTGGGCATATACCCAAAAGATGCCCCAACATATAAAAAAGACACGTGCTCCACTATGTTCATCGCAGCCTTATTTATAATAGCCAGAAGCTGGAAAGAACCCAGATGCCCTTCAACAGAGGAATGGATACAGAAAATGTGGTACATCTACACAATGGAATATTACTCAGCTATCAAAAACAACGAGTTTATGAAATTCGTAGGCAAATGGTTGGAACTGGAAAATATCATCCTGAGTGAGCTAACCCAATCACAGAAAAACACACATGGTATGCACTCATTGATAAGTGGCTATTAGCCCAAATGCTTGAATTACCCTAGATGCCTAGAACAAATGAAACTCAAGACGGATGGTCAAAATGTGAATGCTTCACTCTTTCCTTAAAAGGGGAACAAGAATACCCTTGGCAGGGAATAGAGAGGCAAAGATTAAAACAGACACAGAAGGAACACCCATTCAGAGCCTGCCCCACATGTGGCCCATACATATACAGCCACCCAATTAGACAAGATGGATGAAGCAAAGAAGTGCAGGCCGACAGGAACCAGATGTAGATCGTGAGAGACACAGCCAGAATACAGCAAATACAGAGGCGAATGCTAGCAGCAAACCACTGAACTGAGAATGGGACCCCGTTGAAGGAATCAGAGAAAGAACTGGAAGAGCTTGAAGGAGCTAGAGACCCCTTTTGAACAACAATGCCAAGCAACCAGAGCTTCCAGGAACTAAGCCACTACCTAAAGACTATACGTGGACTGACCCTGGACTCTGACCTCATAGGTAGCAATGAATATTCTAGTAAGATCACCAGTGGAAGGGGAAGCCCTTGGTCCTACTAAGACTGAACCCCCAGTGAACGTGATTGTTGAGGGGAGGGCGGCAATGGAGGGAGGATGGGGAGGGGAACACCTATAAAGAAGGCGGGGAGGGATTAGGGGGATGTTTGCCCGGAAACCGGGAAAGGGAATAACACTCGAAATGTAAATAAGAAATACTCAAGTTAATAAGAAAAAAAAGAAAAAAAAAGAAATACTCAAGTTAATAAAAAAAATTGCTACTGAAAATAAAACTACATTATTTAAAAGAAAACCCAGAGTACTCTGATGGGCTACAATATGAATTATGATAGGTTATATTCACTGGACGCAGACATCAAGACACTTAAAACTGCTTACACCTTCAATTCCGGTCATTTCAGTCCGAGAAATGATTTTGTGAAGGAACAATTGGAGCTCTGAAAGTACTTACACGCACAAAGAAATGAACATAACTCAAAAGTTCATGACAAGAGTTAAAACAAATTGTTATGTAGCTCAAATGCTGTACATCGCAATCGACTAATAAACATCAACAGAGAAAAAATATGCCTGAAATGTTAGACCATTTGTGTGTATAAATTTTCCTGTGCCAAATAAACAGAAGTTAGAACCAAAAAAAAAAAAGAGGAAAATAAAACTACATAGCATCTTATTGAAGACAACAAAGAAAATGTACCTGGTGTTCTACCCATTGTAAAATTCACTATAAAATATGTAAAAATCATCTCGAAAGTAATTTTTATTTAAGGTAATTTGTCCCATAGCCATCTCTTTTCATTGATGGATGTCATTTGTTCAGCCAATCAGCCTGAAAGTCTGTCATATATTCTTCCTGGATTTTTTGTTTTTTTTTCCTTTTTCTATAATAATATTTAACAAATTGATAGAATCTATCTTTTTTCTCTCCTGCCAAACTTTAGAATCTCCTACCTGGACAACTGTCATCATCTTCTAGCTTGTCTCAAATTTCACTTTATACTAATGCCACTCCTTTGTGCCCAAACCCTCCATGGGTCCATGAGAGCTACAGACAAAATTTTCAGCATATATTAAATCTCTCCACAGTCTGGTCCTAGGGACTCCAGGTTTAGCAAATAAGAAATGCACTCAGCTTTGAATTTTAGTTAAGTCTAATAATGTTAGAGTAAGTTGTTGCACGCAATATTTGGGACACATTTCAACTGATGAATTATTCACTGTTTATGTCAAATTCTAATTTAAGCGAGTATCTTGTTTCTCTTATGGCAAACCCATGTGGCCATTTACCCACTTAATGCAATGACTCAACACTCTCTGTGTTCTCAGAGACAGAGTCTGTTCTACGTCTCATGTTGCTCTCTGCTCTCTGATCTTGAAGTGCCAAAGGGGAAAAGGTAGATAGACCAGTGGAATAGAATTGAAGACCCAGAAATGAACCCACACACCTATGGTCACTTGATTTTAGACAAAGGAGCCAAAACTATCCAACGGAAAAAAGATAGCATTTTCAACAAATGGTGCTGGTTCAACTGGAGGTCAGCATGTAGAAAACTGCAGATGGATCCATTCTTATCGCCCTATACAAAGCTTAAGTCCAAGTGGATCAAGGACCTCCACATCAAACCAGATACACTCAAACTAATAGAAGAAAAAGTGGGGAAGAGTCTCAAACACATGGGCACTGGAGAAATTTTCTGAACAGAACACCAATGGCTTATTCAAGAATTGACAAATGGGATCTCATAAAACTGCAAAACTCCTGTAAGGCAAATGTCCTCAGGACAAAACAGCAACCAACAGATTGGGAAAAGATCTTTAGCAATCCTACATCCAATAGAGGGCTAAAATATATAAAGAACTCATGAAGATAGACTTCAGAGAGCCAATTAACCCTATGAAAAATGGGGTACAGAGCTAAACAAAGAATTTACAGCTGAGGAACATTGGATGACCGAGAAACACCTAAGGAAATGTTCAACATCCTTAGTCATCAGGGAAATGCAAATCAAAACAACCCTGAAATTCCACCTCACACCAGTCAGAATGGCTAATATCAAAAACTCAGGCAACAGCAGATGCTGTCGAGCATGTGGAGAAAGAGGAACACTCTTCCATTGTTGGTGGGATTGCGAACTGGTACAATGTCTCTGGAAATCAGTCTGGAGGTTCCTCAGAAAATTAGACATTGAGCTACCTGAGGACCCAGCTATACCTCTCTTGGGCATATACCCAAAAGATGCTCCAACATATAAAAAAGACACGTGCTCCACTATGTTCATAGCAGCCTTATTTATAACAGTAAGAAGCTGGAAAGATCCCAGATGTCCTTCAACAGAGGAATGGATACAGAAAATGTGGTACATCTACACAATGGAGTACTACTCAGCTATCAAAAACAATGAATCCATGAAATTCATAGGCAAATGGATAGAACTAGAAAATATCATCCTAGACAGGCCTGGGAAGCCAGAAGAGACTACACTCTGCCCACAGTTCTGACTCCAGAGGAAAACACCAAACGCCATCTGGGACCCTGGTGCACGGGGGCTCCTGGAAAGGGTGGGGAAGGTCCTCCTGGTTGCTGACCTCACGGAGAGTCCATAAGCAACACCGCACAAGCAAACTTGACCCTTGGGACCACAGGCAAAACCAACTTTTCTGCTCCAAGTCACTTGCCTAGTAAACTCAGGACACAGGCCCACAGAAACAGCTGAAGACCTGTAGACAGGGAAAACTACACACCCAAAAGCAGAACACTCTGTTATCATAACTGGCTGAAAGAAAACAGGAAAACAGGTCTACAGCACTCCTGAAACACAGGCTTATAGGACAGTCTAGCCACTGTCAGAAATACCAGAACAAAGTAACACCAGAGATAATCTGATGGCGAGAGGCAAGCAACAGAAACCAAGACTACATGGCATCATTGGAGCCCAATTCTCCCACCAAAGCAAACACGGAATATCCAAACACACCAGAAAAGCAAGATCTAGATTTAAAATCATATTTGATCATGATGCTGGAGGACTTCAAGAAAGACATGAAGAACTCCCTTAGAGAAACCCAGGAAAACATAAATAAACAAGTAGAAGCCTATAGAGAGGAATCACAAAAATCCCTGAAAGAATTCCAGGAAAACACAATCAAACAGTTGAAGGAATTAAAAATGGAAATAGAAGCAATGAAGAAAGAACACAGGGAAACAACCCTGGATATAGAAAACCAAAGGAAGAGATGAGGAGCCATAGATACAAGCATCACCAACAGAATACAAGAGATAGAAGAGAGAATCTCAGGAGCAGAAGATTCCATAGAAATCATCGACACAACTGTCAAAGATAATATAAAGTGGAAAAAGCTACTGGTCCAAAACATACAGGAAATCCAGGACTCAATGAGAAGATCAAACCTAAGAATAATAGGTATAGAAGAAAGTGAAGAATCCCAACTCAAAGGACCAGTAAATATCTTCAACAAAATCATAGAAGAAAACTTCCCTGACCTAAAGAAAGAGATGCCCATGAGCACACAAGAAGCCTACAGAACTCCAAATAGATTGGACCAGAAAAGAAACTCCTCCAGTCACAGAATAGTCAAAACACCAAATGCACAAAATAAAGAAAGAATATTAAAAGTAGTAAGGGAAAAGGGTCAAGTAACATATAAAGGCAGACCTATCAGAATCACACAAGACATCTCTACAGAGACTATGAAAGCCAGAAGATCCTGGACAGATGTCATACAGACCCTAAGAGAACACAAATGCCAGCCCAGGTTACTGTATTCTGCAAAACTCTCAATTAACATAGATGGAGAAACCATATTCCATGACAAAACCAAATTTACACAATATCTTTCTACAAACCCAGCACTACAAAGGATAATAAATGGTAAAGCCCAACATAAGGAGGCAAGCTACACCCTAGAAAAAGCAAGAAACTAATCATCTTGGCAACAAAACAAAGAGAAGAAAAGCAGACAAACATAACCTCACATCCAAATATGAATATAACAGAAAGCAATAATCATTATTCCTTAATAACTCTCAACATCAGTGTTCTCAATTCGCCAATAAATAGATTAACAAACTGGATATGCAATGAGGACCCTGCATTCTGCTGCCTACAGGAAACACACCTCAGAGACAAAGACAGACACTACCTCAGAATGAAAAGCTGGAAAACCATTTTTCAAGCAAATGGTCGGAAGAAGCAAGCTGGAGTAGCCAATCTAATATCGAATAGAACCAATTTTCAACTAAAGTCATTAAAAAAGATAAGGAAGGACACTTCATATTCATCAAAGGAAAAATCCACCAAGATGAGCTCTCAATTCTAAATATCTATGCTCCAAATACAAGGGCACCTACATACATAAAACAAACCTTACCAAAGCTCAAAGCACACACTGCACCTCACACAATAATAGTAGGAGATTTCAACACCCCACTCTCATCAATGGACATATCATGGAAAGAGAAATTAAATAGAGACATAGACAGACTAAGAGAAGTCATGAACCAAATGGACTTAACAGACATTTATAGAACATTCTATCCTAAAACAAAAGGATATACCTTCTTCTCACCAACTCATGGTATTTTCTCCAAAATTGACCATATAATTGGTCATAAAGCAGGCCTCAACATATACAGAAAGATAGAAATAATCCCATGCATCCTATCAGACCACCACGGGCTAAAGCTGGTCTTCAATAACAATAAGGGAAGAACGCCCACATATACATGGAAGTTGAACAATGCTCTACTCTATGGTAACCTGGTAAAGAAAGAAATAACGAAAAAAATTAAAGACTTCTTAGAATTTAATGAAAATGAGTACAACATACCCAAACGTATGGGACACAATGAAAGCTGTGCTAAGAGGAAAACTCATAGCTCTGAGTACCTGCAGAAGGAAACAGGAGAGAGCATATATCAGCAGCTTGACAGCACACCTAAAAGTTCTAGAACAAAAAGAAGCAAATACACCCAGGAGGACTAAAAGGCAGGAAATAATGAAACTCAGAGCTGAAATCAACCAAGTAGAAATCAAAAGGACCATAGAAAGAATCAACAGAACCAAAAGTTGGTTCTTTGAGAAAATCAACAAGATAAATAAAACCTTAGCCAGACTAATGAGAGGAAAGAGAGAGTGTGTAAAAAATTAACAAAATCAGAAATGAAAAGGGAGACATAACAACAGAATCAGAGGAAATTCAAAAAATCATCAGATCCTACTTCAAAAGCCTATATTCAACAAAACTTGAAAATCTGGAGGAAATGGACAATTTTCTAGACAGATACCAGGTATCGAAGTTAAATCAGGAACTGATAAACCATTTAAACAACCCCATAACTCCTAAGGAAATAGAAGCAGTCATTAAAGGTCTCCCAAGCAAAAAGAGCCCAGGTCCAGATGAGTTCAGTGCAGAATTCTATCAGAACTTCATAGAAGACCTCATACCAATACTATCCAAACTATTCCACAAAATTGAAACAGATGGACCGCTACCAAATTCCTTCTATGAAGCCACAATTACTCTTATACCTAAACCACACAAAGACCCCACAAAGAAAGAGAACTTCAGACCAATTTCCCTTATGAGTATTGACGCAAAAATACTCAATAAAATTCTGGCAAACTGAATCCAAGAGCACATCAAAACAATCATCCATCCAGGGACTAAGCCACTACCTAAAGACTATACATGGACTGACCCTGGACTCTGACCTCATAGGTAGCAATGAATATCCTAGTAAGAGCACCAGTGGAAGGGGAAGCCCTGGGTCCTGCTAAGACCGAACCCCCAGTGAACTAGATTGTTGGGGGGAGGGCGGCAATGTGGGGAGGATGGGGAGGGGAACACCGATAAGAAAGGGGAGGGGGAGGGGGATGTTTGCCCGGAAACCAGGAAAGGGAATAACACTCGAAATGTATATAAGAAATACTCAAGTTAATAAAAAAAAAAAAAAGGAAAAAAAATCATCCCTTCCTGGTTGCTGCCGCTGCAGAGAGCCCCTGGGCAGCACCCCCACGAACGAACCTGAGCCTCGGGACCACAGGTAAGACCAAATTTTCTGCTGCAAGAAAGCTGCCTGGTGAGCTTGGGACACATGGAAGCAGAATTTCTCTAGGACCGGGCACGTTCTGTGTTTACTGGAAGTCCCACACCCGCGGATCCCGGCCCGCAGCAGCTCTCTGCTCCCAGACCCGGTGAGAGAGAGACCCAACCGCCTGGTCAGGTGGGCACTCCTGAGGCTGCAGAGCGGAAGAGACCACCAACACTGCTCACCCCTGCCCACATCCCTGGCCCAAGAGGAAACTGTATAAGGCCTCTGGGCTCCCGTGGGGGAGCGGCAGGACCCCTGCCAGAGACACCGCCGGACCCTGAAGGAAACAGACCGGATAAACAGTTCTCTGCACCCAAATCCCGTGGGAGGGAGAGCTAAACCTTCAGAGAGGCAGACAAGCCTGGGAAACCAGAAGAGACTGCTCCCTGCACACACATCTCGGACGCCAGAGGAAAAAGCCAAAGACCATCTGGAACCCTGGTCCACTGAAGCTCCCGGAAGGGGCGGCACAGGTCTTCCTGGTTGCTGCCGCTGCAGAGAGCCCCTGGGCAGCACCCCACGAGCAAACCTGAGCCTCGGGACCACAGGTAAGACCAAATTTTCTGCTGCAAGAAAGCTGCCTGGTGAACTCAAGACACAGGCCCACAGGAACAGCTGAAGACCTGTAGAGAGGAAAAACTACACGCCCGAAAGCAGAACACTCTGTCCCCATAACTGACTGAAAGAGAGGAAAACAGGTCTACAGCACTCCTGACACACAGGCTTATAGGACAGTCTAGCCACTGTCAGAAATAGCAGAACAAAGTAACACTAGAGATAATCTGATGGCGAGAGGCAAGCGCAGGAAACCAAGCAACAGAAACCAAGACTACATGCCATCATCGGAGCCCAATTCTCCCACCAAAACAAACATGGAATATCCAAACACACCAGAAAAGCAAGATCTAGTTTCAAAATCATATTTGATCATGATGCTGGAGGACTTCAAGAAAGACATGAACACACTTAGGGAAGCACAGGAAAACATTAATAAACAAGTAAAAGCCTACAGAGAGGAATCGCAAAAATCCCTGAAAGAATTCCAGGAAAACACAATCAAACAGTTGAAGGAATTAAAAATGGAAATAGAAGCAATCAAGAAAGAACACATGGAAACAACCCTGGATATACAAAACCAAAAGAAGAGACAAGGAGCTGTAGATACAAGCTTCACCAACAGAATACAAGAGATGGAAGAGAGAATCTCAGGAGCAGAAGATTCCATAGAAATCATTGACTCAACTGTCAAAGATAATGTAAAGCGGAAAAAGCTACTGGTCCAAAACATACAGGAAATCCAGGACTCAATGAGAAGATCAAACCTAAGGATAATAGGTATAGATGAGAGTGAAGACTCCCAGCTCAAAGGACCAGTAAATATCTTCAACAAAATCATAGAAGAAAACTTCCCTAACCTAAAAAAAGAGATACCCATACACATACAAGAAGCCTACAGAACTCCAAATAGATTGGACCAGAAAAGAAACACCTCCCGTCACATAATTGTCAAAACACCAAACGCACAAAATAAAGAAAGAATATTAAAAGCAGTAAGGGAAAAAGGTCAAGTAACATATAAAGGGAGACCTATCAGAATCACACCAGACTTCTCGCCAGAAACTATGAAGGCCAGAAGATCCTGGACTGATGTCATACAGACCCTAAGAGAACACAAATGCCAGCCCAGGTTACTGTATCCAGCAAAACTCTCAATTAACATTGATGGAGAAACCAAGATATTCCATGACAAAACCAAATTTACACAATATCTTTCTACAAATCCAGCACTACAAAGGATAATAAATGGTAAAGCCCAACATAAGGAGGCAAGCTATACCCTAGAAGAAGCAAGAAACTAATCGTCTTGGCAACAAAACAAAGAGAATGAAAGCACACAAACATAACCTCACATCCAAATATGAATATAACGGGAAGCAATAATCACTATTCCTTAATATCTCTCAATATCAATGGCCTCAACTCCCCAATAAAAAGACATAGATTAACAAACTGGATATGCAACGAGGACCCTGCATTCTGCTGCCTACAGGAAACACACCTCAGAGACAAAGACAGACACTACCTCAGAGTGAAAGGCTGGAAAACAACTTTCCAAGCAAATGGTCAGAAGAAGCAAGCTGGAGTAGCCATTCTAATATCAAATAAAATCAATTTCCAACTAAAAGTCATCAAAAAAGATAAGGAAGGACACTTCATATTCATCAAAGGAAAAATCCACCAAGATGAACTCTCAATCCTAAATATCTATGCCCCAAATACAAGGGCACCTACATACGTAAAAGAAACCTTACTAAAGCTCAAAACACACATTGCACCTCACACAATAATAGTGGGAGATTTCAACACCCCACTCTCATCAATGGACAGATCATGGAAACAGAAATTAAACAGTGATGTAGACAGACTAAGAGAAGTCATGAGCCAAATGGACTTAACGGATATTTATAGAACATTCTATCCTAAAGCAAAAGGATATACCTTCTTCTCAGCTCCTCATGGTACTTTCTCCAAAATTGACCATATAATTGGTCAAAAAACGGGCCTCAACAGGTACAGAAAGATAGAAATAATCCCATGCGTGCTATCGGACCACCACGGCCTAAAACTGGTCTTCAATAACAATAAGGGAAGAATGCCCACATATACGTGGAAATTGAACAATGCTCTACTCAATGATAACCTGGTCAAGGAAGAAATAAAGAAAGAAATTAAAAACTTTTTAGAATTTAATGAAAATGAAGATACAACATACTCAAACTTATGGGACACAATGAAAGCTGTGCTAAGAGGAAAACTCATAGCGCTGAGTGCCTGCAGAAAGAAACAGGAAAGAGCATATGTCAGCAGCTTGACAGCACACCTAAAAGCTCTAGAAAAAAAAAAGAAGCAAATACACCCAGGAGGAGTAGAAGGCAGGAAATAATCAAACTCAGAGCTGAAATCAACCAAGTAGAAACAAAAAGGACCATAGAAAGAATCAACAGAACCAAAAGTTGGTTCTTTGAGAAAATCAACAAGATAGATAAACCCTTAGCCAGACTAACGAGAGGACACAGAGAGTGTGTCCAAATTAACAAAATCAGAAATGAAAAGGGAGACATAACTACAGATTCGGAGGAAATTCAAAAAATCATCAGATCTTACTATAAAAACCTATATTCAACAAAACTTGAAAATCTTCAGGAAATGGACAATTTCCTAGACAGATACCAGGTATCGAAGTTAAATCAGGAACAGATAAACCAGTTAAACAACCCCATAACTCCTAAGGAAATAGAAGCAGTCATTAAAGGTCTCCCAACCAAAAAGAGCCCAGGTCCAGACGGGTTTAGTGCAGAATTCTATCAGAACTTCATAGAAGACCTCATACCAATACTATCCAAACTATTCCACAAAATTGAAACAGATGGAGCCCTACCGAATTCCTTCTACGAAGCCACAATTACTCTTATACCTAAACCACACAAAGACACAACAAAGAAAGAGAACTTCAGACCAATTTCCCTTATGAATATCAACGCAAAAATACTGAATAAAATTCTGGCAAACCGAATTCAAGAGCACATCAAAACAATCATCCACAATGATCAAGTAGGCTTCATCCCAGGCATGCAGGGATGGTTTAATATACGGAAAACCATCAACGTGATCCATTATATAAACAAACTGAAAGAACTGAACCACATGATCATTTCTTTAGATGCTGAGAAAGCATTTGACAAAATTCAACACCCCTTCATGATAAAAGTCCTGGAAAGAATAGGAATTCAAGGCCCATACCTAAACATAGTAAAAGCCATATACAGCAAACCAGTTGCTAACATTAAACTAAATGGAGAGAAACTTTAGAATCCCACTAAAATCAGGGACTAGACAAGGCTGCCCACTCTCTCCCTACTTATTCAATATAGTTCTTGAAGTTCTAGCCAGAGCAATCAGACAACAAAAGGAGATCAAAGGGATACAGATCGGAAAAGAAGAGGTCAAAATATCACTATTTGCAGATGACATGATAGTATATTTAAGTGATCCCAAAAGTTCCACCAGAGAACTACTAAAGCTGATAAACAACTTCAGCAAAGTGGCTGGGTATAAAATTAACTCAAATAAATCAGTTGCCTTCCTCTATACAAAAGAGAAACAAGCCGAGAAAGAAATTAGGGAAACGACACCCTTCATAATAGACCCAAATAATATAAAGTACCTCGGTGTGACTTTAACCAAGCAAGTAAAAGATCTGTACAATAAGAACTTCAAGACACTGAGGAAAGAAATTGAAGAAGACCTCAGAAGATGGAATGATCTCCCATGCTCATGGATTGGCAGGATTAATATAGTAAAAATGGCCATTTTACCAAAAGCAATCTACAGATTCAATGCAATCCCCATCAAAATACCAATCCAATTCTTCAAAGAGTTAGACAGAACAATTTGCAAATTCATCTGGAATAACAAAAAACCCAGGATAGCTAAAGCTATCCTCAACAATAAAAGGACTTCAGGGGGAATCACTATCCCTGAACTCAAGCAGTATTACAGAGCAATAGTGATAAAAACTGCATGGTATTGGTACAGAGACAGACAGATAGACCAATGGAATAGAATTGAAGACCCAGAAATGAACCCACACACCTATGGTCACTTGATTTTTGACAAAGGAGCCAATACCATCCAATGGAAAAAAGAGCATTTTCAGCAAATGGTGCTGGTTCAACTGGAGGTCAACATGTAGAAGAATGCAGATCGATCCATGCTTATCACCCTGTACAAAGCTTAAGTCCAAGTGGATCAAGGACCTCCACATCAAACCAGACACACTCAAACTAATAGAAGAAAAACTAGGGAAGCATCTGAAACACATGGGCACTGGAAAAAATTTCCTGAACAAAACACCAATGGCTTATGCTCTAAGATCAAGAATCGACAAATGGGATCTCATAAAACTGCAAAGCTTCTGTAAGGCAAAGGACACTGTGGTTAGGACAAAACGGCAACCAACAGATTGGGAAAAGATCTTTACCAATCCTACAACAGATAGAGGCCTTATATCCAAAATATACAAAGAACTCAAGAAGTTAGACCGCAGGGAAACAAATAACCCTATTAAAAAATGGGGTTCAGAGCTAAACAAAGAATTCACAGCTGAGGAATGCCGAATGGCTGAGAAACACCTAAAGAAATGTTCAACATCTTTAGTCATAAGGGAAATGCAAATCAAAACAACCCTGAGATTTCACCTCACACCAGTGCGATTGGCTAAGATCAAAAACTCAGGTGACAGCAGATGCTGGCGAGGATGTGGAGAAAGAGGAACACTCCTCCATTGTTGGTGGGATTGCAGACTGGTAAAACCATTCTGGAAATCAGTCTGGAGGTTCCTCAGAAAATTGGACATTGAACTGCCTGAGGATCCATCTATACCTCTCTTGGGCATATACCCAAAAGATGCCTCAACATATAAAAGAGACACATGCTCCACTATGTTCATCACAGCCTTATTTATAATAGCCAGAAAATGGAAAGAACCCAGATGCCCTTCAACAGAGGAATGGATACAGAAAATGTGGTACATCTACACAGTGGAATATTACTCAGCTATCAAAAACAACGAGTTTATGAAATTCGTAGGCAAATGGTTGGAACTGGAAAATATCATCCTGAGTGAGCTAACCCAATCACAGAAAGACATACATGGTATGCACTCATTGATAAGTGGCTATTAGCCCAAATGCTTGAATTACCCTAGATCCCTAGAACAAACGAAACTCAAGACGGATGATCAAAATGTGAATGCTTCACTCCTTCTTTAAATGAGGAAAAAGAATACCCTTGGCAGGGAAGGGAGAGGCAAAGATTAAAACAGAGACTGAAGGAACACCCATTCAGAGCCTGCCCCACATGTGGCCCATACATATACAGCCACCCAATTAGACAAGATGGATGAAGCAAAGAAGTGCAGACCGACAGGAGCCGGATGTAGATCGCTCCTGAGAGACACAGCCAGAATACAGCAAATATAGAGGCGAATGCCAGCAGCAAACCACTGAACTGAGAATAGGTCCCCTATTGAAGGAATCAGAGAAAGAACTGGAAGAGCTTGAAGGGGCTCGAGACCCCAAAAGTACAACAATGCCAAGCAACCAGAGCTTCCAGGGACTAAGCCACTACCTAAAGACTATACATGGACTGACCCTGGACTCTGACCCCATAGGTAGCAATGAATATCCTAGTAAGAGCACCAGTGGAAGGGGAAGCCCTGGGTCCTGCTAAGACTGAACCCCCAGTGAACTAGTCTATGGGGGGAGGGCGGCAATGGGGGGAGGGTTGGGAGGGGAACACCCATAAGGAAGGGGAGGGGGGAGGGGGATGTTTGCCCGGAAACCGGGAAAGGGAATAACACTCGAAATGTATATAAGAAATACTCAAGTTAATAAAAAAAAAAAAAAACAATCATCCACCATGATCAAGTAGGCTTCATCCCAGGCATGCAGGGATGGTTTAATATACGGAAAACCATCAACGTGATCCATTATATAGACAAACTGAAAGAACAAAACCACATGATCATTTCATTAGATGCTGAGAAAGCATTTGACAAAATTCAACACCCCTTTATGATAAAAGTCCTGGAAAGAATAGGAATTCAAGGCCCATACCTAAACATAATAAAAGCCATATACAGCAAACCAGTAGCTAACATTAAACTAAGTGGAGAGAAACTTGAAGCAATCCCACTAAAATCAGGGACTAGACAAGGCTGCCCACTCTCTCCCTACTTATACAATATAGTTCTTGAAGTTCTAGCCACAGCAATCAGAAAACAAAAGGAGATCAAAGGGATACAGATCAGAAAAGAAGAAGTCAAAATATCACTATTTGCAGATGATATGATAGTATATTTAAGTGATCCCAAAAGTTCCACCAGAGAACTACTAAAGCTGATAAACAACTTCAGCAAAGTGGCTGGGTATAAAATTAACTCAGATAAATCAGTAGCCTTCCTCTACACAAAAGAGAAACAAGCCAAGAAAGAAACTAGGGAAACAACACCCTTCATAATAGTCCCAAATAATATAAAGTACCTCAGTGTGACTTTAACCAAGCAAGTAAAAGATCTATACAATAAGAGCTTCAAGACTCTGAAGAAAGAAATTGAAGAAGACCTCAGAAGATGGAATGATCTCCCATGCTCATGGATTGGCAGGATTAACATAGTAAAAATGGCCATTTTACCTAAATCGATCTACAGATTCAATGCAATCCCCATCAAAATACCAATCCAATTCTTCAGAGAATTAGACAGAACAATTTGCAAATTCATCTGGAATAACAAAAAACCCAGTATGGCCAAAACTATCCTCAACAATAAAAGACTTCTGGAGGAATCACTATCCCTGAACTCAAGCAATATTACAGAGCAATAGTGATAAAAACTGCATGGTATTGGTACAGAGACAGACAGATAGACCAATGGAACAGAATTGAAGACCCAGAAATGAACCCACACACCTATGGTCACTTGATTTTTGACAAAGGAGCCAAAACCATCAAATGGAAAAAGATAGCACTTTCAGCAAATGGTGCTGGTTCAACTGGAGGTCAACATGTAGAAGAATGCAGATCGATCCATGCTTATCACCCTGTAGAAAGCTTAAGTCCAAGTGGATCAAGGACCTCCACATCAAACCAGATACACTCAAACTAATAGAAGAAAAAGTGGGGAAGCATCTCGAACACATGGGCACTGGAGAAAATTTCCTGAACAAAACACCAATGGCTTATGCTCTAAGATCAAGAATCGACAAATGGGATTTCATAAAACTACAAAGGTTCTGTAAGGCAAAGGACACTGTTGTTAGGACAAAACGGCAACCAACAGATTGGGAAAAGATCTTTACCAATCCTACAACAGATAAAGGGCTCATATCCAAAATATACAAAGAACTCAAGAAGTTAGACCGCAGAGAAACAAATAACCCTATTAAAAAATGGGGTTCAGAGCTAAAGAAAGAATTCACATCTGAGGAATACCAAATGGCTGAGAAACACCTAAAGAAATGTTCAACATCGTTAGTCATAAGGGAAATGCAAATCAAAACAACCCTGAGATTTCACCTCACACCAGTCAGAATGGCTAAGATCAAAAACTCAGGTGACAACAAATGCTGGCGAGGATGGGGAGAAAGAGGAACACTCTTCCATTGTTGGTGGGATTGCAGACTGGTAAAACCATTCTGGAAATCAGTCTGGAGGTTCGTCAGAAAATTGGACATTGAACTACCTGAGGACCCAGCTATACCTCTCTTGGGCATATACCCAAAAGATGCCCCAACATATAACAAAGACACATGCTCCACTATGTTCATCGCAGTCTTATTTATAATAGCCAGAAGTTGAAAAAAACCCAGATGCCCTTCAACATAGTAATGGATACAGAAAATGTGGTACATCTACACAATGGAATATTATTCAGCTACCAAAAACAATGACTTTATGAAATTCATAGGCAAATGGATGGAACTGGAAAATATCATCCTGAGTGAAGTAACCCAATCACAGAACAACACACATGGTATGCACTCATTGATAAGTGGCTATTAGGCCAAATTCTTGAATTACCCTATATGAGCAGAACACATGAAACTCAAGAAGGATGACAAAAATGGGAATGCTTCACTCCTTCTTTAAAAGAGGAACAAGAATAAGCTTGATAGGGAATAGGGAGGCAAAGTTTAAAACAGAGGCAGAAGGAACACCCATTCAGAGCCTGCCTCACATGTGGCCCATACATATACAGCCACCCAATTAGACAAGATGGATGAAGCAAAGAAGTGCAGGCTGACAGGAACCGGATGTAGATCTCTCCTGAGAGACATACCCAGAATACAGCAAATACATAGGCCAATGCCAGCAGCAATCCACTGAACTGAGAACGGGACCCCTGTTGAAGGAATCAGAGAAAGGACTGGAAGAACTTGAAGGGGCTCGAGACCCCATATGAACAACAATGCACCCAACCAGAGCTTCCAGGGACTAAGTCACTACCCAAAGACTATACATGGACTGACCCTGGGCTCCAACCTCATAGGTAGCAATGAATATCCTAGTAAGAGCACCAGTGGAAGGGGAAGCCCTTGGTCCTGCCAAGACTGAACCCCCAGTGAATGTGATTGTTGTGGGGTGAGGGTGGTAATGGGGGGAGGATGGGGAGGGGAACACCCATAGAGAAGGGGAGTGGGAGGGGTTAGGGGGATGTTGGCCCGGAAACCGGGAAGGGGAATAGCAATAGCAATCGAAATGTAAATAAGAAATACTCAAGTTAATAAAGATAAAAAAACTATTTACACAAAATATTATTCTACTACTTGTACCTTTAAAGGTATCAACACTTTCAACTATCTAGAAAGACTATATGTTTCATGTAAGGACTTGTCTGCTATTCACATGACATTGGTAAATAAAACTTTATGTAAAGCAAAAAAAAATCAATCTTAAAGCCACAAGAAGTAAAACAATTAACATTAGGTGCTTCATTATTGGTTCATAGAAAGTACAGCACTGCCTAGAAGTGTGTGTGTGTGTGTGTGTGTGTATGTGTGTGTGTGTGTGTGTGTGGGCATGGATGTACAATTGTGCATGCCTAAGTATGAACTTCAGAGGCAAAAGGAGCTCAGGTGTCCTGCTCTCTCACTCTGCCTCATTTCCTTGAGAAACCTAGTGTCTCCATTGTCCCCTGGATTCTGGCTGGCTGGTGAAAAAACTAGACTGTGCTCTTAGTCACACCCGTCTTTTTCAGGGGTCATGGGGACCTGAGCTTAGGTCCTCACATTTGAGCACAAAACACTCTATCCTCTGAGACATCTCCCTACTCAGGGAGATCTTTGAAAATCAAAACCATGAGGGTCTGGAGACCTGGTTCCATGTTTAAGAACACTTGTTACCATTCCAGAGAACTCAGGTGTGATTCTCACATCCACATGTTGTAAGAAGGGGGAGTGAGGGCAGACAATCTTCTATGTACCTCCAGTCCTAGGGCATCAGTAAGCACAGACATGCTGTGGTGCACACATAACACATGCAGGCAAAACATTCAGATACATAAAATACTTTTTGAAAAATATTTTACCTCTTGCAAATATTGCATATAAAAGAAAAAACACACAAATAGGTAACATCTCTAATGCCAGAAGAGGGTCTTGGTGTTGGACTCCCATTCTATCAATAAGTCATTTCAAACAAAAGTAAAAAATGGGGAGGGGTAGGGGTTGCTGCACTAGACTGAGAGGTGCACAAAACTTCCAAGACTTAAAAGAATCTTAGGAGATGTAACATAGTTAAATGAATAACTTTTTGTTTTTAATTTTGATTCTACAGGACAATTACAGTTTTTCTTAGATAATAGAAGAAATTAGTATTTTGGATATTGAATGATATTAAGGAATTAAGGACAAGATAATGGCATTGTGATTATGCAGAAAACCGTTTGCATAGTCCCCTCTTCCTTCTTTTGAGATGAGGTCCCAATTCGAAGGTTGGCTTTGCTTCAGTGGTCCTTCTGCATTGGGCTCCCAAGTGCTGGGATTACAGGTGAGTGCCATCACAGGCCACTTATTTACATATTTCTTTTGAGATGCACACTGAATCATTTAGAGATGACAGGTGGGACATGATAGCTAAGATTTGATTTAAAATTCTCTAGCCCCATAACATAAAATGCAGTAGACAAGATGCAACTAATGCACAGAAAGAAACTGGGAAATGGACACTTGGAGTCTCCTTTTACATTTGTTTGGAAAGTTTTATAATAAAATATTCCTAAATGGTTTAAAAAGAATTATACTATGGTAATAGAGTATAAGTATTAGAAATGAAGAGAACCATTAGGGGTAAAAGAATACAGGAACAGTGGATGAACGGGGCAGCCACTCTCCCCTGGGCTGGGACAGAGTACCAATTTGGAAGTGCCTCCATCTCTCTTATTGATAGCTAGGCTTTCCTGCAGAATGAAGGACTGGCCTACTCCATTGGCAGATGAAGTCTGCCCAGTTGCTGCCTGCAGGGCTGCCAAGTGGGAAATTGCAGGCTGGAGTTCTGGGAAGCAGCTCACAGCGGTTCTGAAAGAACTCACGGGAGATGCTCAGCGGGCTGCTGCTGAAACTTGTGGTAGGCAGCACCACCTAGTGTGCCTTAACTGAAGGAGAGGGAGGGAGGGAGGGAAGCCTTTGAGGTTACTTGTTAAGCGTTTATCTCTTCCATGAAGCTTCTCCCAGACTGAATCTTTCTTTTCTTCCCATAAATTTCCCAAGATGTAACACCTCAATATCATATTTAGTTATTCATTTACTCTTTCCTTGCTTAAAATGCATTTTAAGTAACAAAACTAGACATTGGTATCCTAGTTGAATGTAAATGAGTGAGAACACCCATTTGTTTCTGCTGCCTCTCCCAACCCCTCTAAAATGGCAAATATGTCAAACAGTATAAACACACAGGGACAAAGACACTGGGCAAAAGGGAGACAGTGACCACATTCTGAAAGCCAAGGAGCAGATGCAAGAGTGGAAACGGACTTAGTGGAGTGGTAACCACTAAACCATCAGTGAGGAAAGCTCAGAGCAAGCCAGTTCCCAAACCCCAGAAAAGCTTGAGTGATGGAGGCACCAGAAACCGCTGAATGGATAAACGCGTCTGAGGCAAATACAAGGCACAGCGGTGGGCAGGGTTGCCATATTCACAGTGAGAATTCTGTGAAAGTCAATATGAAACATAGATGTCTTTTCTCCTTCCTCCAACTTGTTGTGGTAAATATTTAATATTAATTGAGGGTTTCTACCCACCTTAGATCATTTAGTTCCAAGATAAAAGATATAAAACCTTTTATATTTATGATAAGCCTTTAAGGCACTAGAGCTGGGCAGATATCTACTCTCTAAGCTATTAGTGTCTACTCTCCTATCAATAACCCCGAGTTATTTAACTTGCCATGTTCCAATTTTAACCCCAATTGGCCAGCCCTCCTGGCCATGTTTTCATGACTCATCTACCCCATGGAATCTTCTTCTCTCTCCGTTTTCTCTCCTCTCTCGAGGTCTCTCTCCTGCCTTAGACCCCCAAGCCCAGGAACCAAAACCCAGCCTATCTCTCTTCTGTGCCTATCTTTATTCACCAGCAAGTGATAACTTGTGGGGCAAGATTACAAAGCATCACTTGGTCTGCGTGAGGATTTCCTCACACCCAGGGCAGCCAGGGCCAGTATTTAGCATTATAATACATAGGAACAGACTAAAGCTCAACCGTTTTAAATTAAGGAGCACAACAAAGGCTGGTAAACGTGAGAATTCGTTCACCTGGATCTGCCAGTACAGAATTCAGCCTTATAATACAATATAATATAATAGCAACAGATGGAGACTCAACACTTGCTCTGCTGAGAAAGCTGACAGCCAGGCTCATCTCTCAGACCACACACACTGGAAAACTTAATAGCCTGAGGCTCCAAGTTTAAGTTCATCGGACCCTGCCTGGCTCCACCTCCCTCCAACCCCGCACAATCCCTGCTGTGGGACTCAGAGTTTTGTCCATAGTTTTATTTTATTGTGTTATGACCACTCAAGGTGAAATGTGCCCACACAAAGTTTTAAACCTTTATTGCGAGGCAGTTTCATATGTAAACATGATGAATTTTAGTCATCTCCGACCGCTATGCCTTTCTCTCATCTGCTCGCCCCCGCCCCCCATTGGGCTCTTCATAGAAAGTCTCCATCTTTTGTGCCTTTCTGTGTGTGACCCACTAAGTTCAGTTTATGATTGCCTGAGTATGGGTGGGAGGTTACTTACTATAACTTAACAAGGCAACTTAGCAGTGATGACACCACAGAATGGCTTGACACCCCTCCCCAGAGAACTGTGAACTGCTAATCCTCTATGAGGGATGGGAGGGGCTTCGTGGCCCCGCCCCCATCCTCGATGAAATGTCGAGGCTTCTGATCTTGTGCAGATAACCACAGCTGCTACGAGCTAGGCTTGTAATGGCTCTGTCATGCTTTTTCATCTAGGACGAAGAATTCCATCGTCACTTATAGTAGTCACTTTGGACAGCTATTTCTGCATTAACTGCCATCCACTGTAAAAGTCACTGATGAAGCCTGGGTGAGACACTAATATATACACACATGAGTATTTAGAAAGATGTTTGACAACATAACCACTGAGCAAAACAATGGTCGTAGCTTCCCCTTAGGGTTTACGACCTCCTTCCTCAGCCACAAGACCTTCGCCAATTTTATATAATCAGACGTGAGTTCTTATTGGTGGTGCAGGTCCCAAATTGAATCGGAAAGTGATTGGTTGTTCCCATAACAGCTATGCCACATCTTGCCTGAAGGCTGCTCATTGTTATGGTTTACAGGATTCACTGGGGGACAAGACCGTTGGTCACTTTAATACACTAGTAGCCTATCATTTTTATCGTGCTATTTTTATTGTGCTATGTTGTACAGCAGACCCCAAAAGCTTATTCTTGCTTAGTTGATGTGGTCCCTTAAACATGTGGTTAAAGATCGCCTCCAGAGAAAAGAAGGCCATAAAACTGGCAAGAAAACAACATTTTTTTTTTTAGAAAGAAAAGTAAAAATCAAATTTCTTTATTGTTACTTTTTGCCATCTGGTAGCATTTTACACACAGGCTTTGATCTTCAGAATACCCTGGATTCAGTAGAAAAACCTTTTAAATGAAGTTTTGTACAATAGAAACTTCTCAGCAGTCAAAATTTGGACTGTAAAAAAATACATGCAAAACATACTTTTCTGAAAACACTTAACTTTGAACAAAGCACCGAACTACACAAATGCAGAATGAAAACAGCATTTCAACTCCACCAAAAGTAGTCATCATAAAAGGTGTAAAAGTCACCTAACTTCACTAGGCACTGTTCACTTTTTAAACAGGAGACAATAGAAAATATTGTCCACAAACAACATCCCAGCTCTATGGCAGGTCTCAGAAAGTCTTCAACTTCATGCTTTAATAGCGACGAGGTGAGTAGGATCTTGATCGAGAATGAGACCTGTATCCTCCACAACTGTAGTAAGGAGAAGGTGACCGCCTTCTGTAAATCTGATCTTTATCTTGAGCTGCTCTCCATCCACCTCCCCCTCCTCTTCCTCCTCTGTATGATCTGCTGTAATAGTCCCGGTCATCATAACCCCGATCATATCCTCGGTCAAAATAGTCCCGGCGTCGTGAACTGCCATAAGTGGGTCTCCCCATATAAATTCCTGGTGTTGGGGTATGGGGCCTTTTTGTTATAGAGAAATCGACCCTAATACGACGTCCATCAAGCTCCATTCCATTGGCACGTTCTTTAGCTTCCTTGGCATCATCTACATTTTCAAAATATACAAAGGCAAATCCTCTTGACCGTCTAGACTGCTGGTCATACACAATAGACACATCAGCAATGGGGCCATACTTAGAGAACACTTCTCTTCAGATCTCTTTCTGTGGTGTACAAGCTCAATCCAAACATTCCAAGACAACAGTTGGGGTCAGGATTTGCCCGGTTCCCAACATGACGCCTTCGAGTAGACATGGGAGAATGGCTGTGGCTGTGGCGTCTGCGATAGTCTCGGCTGTAAGACTTGCTCCGGGATCGTCTATGAGAGTGAGATCATGATCGTGACCTTGTATAATGCCTTCTAGAACTTCTTCTGGATCTAGCCCTAGATTCAAATCTGGATCTTGACTTTGATCTAGAACGTCTTGAATCTTCCTTGGAGCGAGACCTTGCAGGTGTGTGCCATGCAGATTTCCCCGATCCATGGGCACTTCCACTTCGGGAAGCAGAACGGGATTCCCGCTCGCCGTAGTTCTGCTCGCCGCTGTCGCTCATGACTCCAGGTTGCTGTCACCGCTGCTGGCCTTTACTGAAGCTGTCAAGCTCCCGCCTTCCTGACAGAGGCTCCGCCTCAGCCTCGCGCGATGCCACGCTAAGAGAGTAGTCCAAAGCCGACTCGCTCCGCACCACCTCCACACCGGTCTCAAGAAAACAACATTTAAAGACGTTAAGATTTATAGGTGATGGTAAGAAAAGATATAGCAGCCTTCCCTCCCTCGAAGGGAAGCTTTGAGGAAAAAAAGAAAAGAAAACATTTAAAAGAATGCTGAAAAATTACAAAGATACCATAGCAGAAATAAAAAGATAAAAATAAAAAAATACAAAGAAAGCGGGCTCTGGGCATAGGCCAATGGCAGAGAAAGTGCTTTGTGTTCAATATTCCGGGTTTAGTCTATAGCCATCCCCTAAAACAAACCAAAAAGTGAACGAAACCAACCAGTTAACCAGCTGCAACATTCTCCCCACACCGTCAGAAACAGGAGGAAGAGAGGCAAGGAAACCTCTCAGCCTCGGAACTGTCCATACCCGCAGTCACAGTCTATATCTACAAAGCTTTCTTTTCCCGTTTGTTTCAGCACTGAGACACCAGAGCAGAGAACTTTCCTGGGGGCAATGGAAATAATTCTTTATTCTGGAATTAAGTATTTCAACCGACAACAACACCATTACACCAACCTGTTCAGTTAGTCAGGTCATTCACTCACTGATAAAATGGAGTCACTGGTCTCCAGACACTTGCTCGCTGTGACACAAGCCTTAAACCATCACCCTCCCCAATGCTGAGCAAGTCCAAGTATGTTAAGACCTCTCTTAAACTAGATTTCAAAACTTCATAACCTCCTCCCCTCTCCCCTTCCTCTGAGACACAGGGACATTTAGAAAATGTAGTTCGCTTATTCAGTAGGCTATTTTGGTAAATTTTTTGACAGCGCCAAAATTCACTGCCGTTCAAAAATATAGAGGCTTGAGAGGGTATGAGGAAGAAAAATTAAGAAAGTAAAAGATCAATTCGGGATCTCTGATTTTAAAAATTCCAGCAAGAACAAAATCATGGGAGAAAAAATATCAAAGAATTCCAGAATTTTTAGCACTTGTGACCTGGTTCAACAAGGAGTACACAAGGAGATTCACTGGAGAGTACAAGCAGAAAATTGAGACCTGATGGGCAGAAGGAAACATTGGTTTTCTGTAGTGAGACCATTGGCCACCAGGTGGCAGGGGCGTGTAAATGAAAACGCAAGGTTACTCTAAAACAATAGAGAGAGGCTGGCTTGGCAACATTCTAACTTGTCAGGCTCTGGCAGCTATAAAGGGAGGGTAGGTGGGGAAGGTGTTAAAGAGCGAATTATAAGTGTAGCTGTTGTGGTGTACACAAAGTTTCTCTCATGGAGGCATTCTACAAACATTCATCCTTCGATTTAAAAATAATATTTATATATGTGTATGAGTGTTTGGCCTACAGGTATGTACGTGCTCCAAGTGAGTGTCTGGTGTCCTCTAGGCAAGAAGGGATCAATGGATCCCCTGGAAATGGAGTTATAGAGTTGTGAGCCACCATATGGGTGCTGGGAGCTAAACCTCAGTCCTCTGCAAGAACAGCCAATGCTCTTAGCTGCTGAGCCATCTCCTCAGCCCTGGTGGAATTTCCTCTGTCTCTACTTATTTGTTTTCATTTTAAAAATGTTTTTGGTAAGTCTTTGAAAATTTCATATTCTGTGTTTTTAAACTATTAATTTTATATTTTGAGATAATTACATAATTTCCCCTTTCCTATCCTCCTTCCAAAAACTCTCAATTCTATCCCATCTTTGTTTTTTTTCAAATTCATCATTTCCTTTTTATATTATATAATCTTTTTACATTACACACAGACACACACACATATATTATATACACACACATATATTATACACACACACACACACACACACACACACACAAATACAAGCTGCTGAGTTGTGTAATGTTACTTTCATGCATGATTTCAGGGCCGACCACTTGGTATCGATCACTAGTTACTGTGCTCTTCCCTGGGGCAGACTTTCTCCCACTCTCAGCACTCCTCAGGTGCCTGTTGTTCTTTGTGTAGGTTGAAGCCTCCTGGGTTTCCCCTACCTTTTCACTCACTGCCTTGGCTGAGATGATTTTGAAGATGAGGCTCTGGGACAGCCAGAGACCTAACGATAATCTCTCTGTGTGGGCTTTCCTAGAGAAACACATCTAAGTCCCACGCTGGAGCTTCCTGAGAGTCAGTGCTGCACGAGATTCAGGCAGAAGCTGTATAGTCAATGAGATCCTGACTCAGACGTCATTGCGTCACCTCCATATTCTGATGCCGAGATCAGTGAACTATGGCCAGAACCTAACCCCGCCCGCCCTGTTTTGTTTGCCCTCTGGGCAGCACCCACCAGCACTGGGAGCCCACTAATCTTAGCCCTGATGATGTTTTACTGACAGGTCTTGACAGCCTTAGTTTTCTCTTGCTTTGAGGAAGAGGTCTCAAGCCCAAAGAGATGAATTTAGACCCCATGAATTTCATTTCGTGAAAAGTTAAAAACCTAGCTGCTGTGGATATAAATTTTTAATGTGAGACAGTTCTTTATTTCAGAATCAACAAGACAAACACAACTTTGAAAGTTTATAAGGGAATATTGTTCCATATTTCAAGTTCAAAGGAATAGCTATGCAATTTATGAAACTCCCCTGATTGTATTTCTATGAGAATATAAATTATCAGTTTCCCCTCTGTATCTACTCTCAGCTGTCTTTGTACCTTCAGTGGATATTAAAAGAAAGACGGTCTATTTGCCAGTGACAAGGGCTTAGAAGTTAATGAGTAGTAGCAAACAGGCCACTGTAAGATTTTTACCTAGTTCAGTTTTTCTTTAGAGAAAAAAAGAACTTTATTTTACCCTGGGCATTTGACCCAAACCCTAAAGACTGTGATATCTACAGTCTTTGAAAACACTCTATACAGCCATTTCCGTTTTAATCACTGGATTGGATTTTCCCCTTTGATCTAAAACTCTTCAACCCTGATGCCATCAGTTGCTCAACTTCTTGAAGGATTTTGAACTTTGGGAAAACCTTGGATCCTGCCGAAGCTGAATCTTCAGTGTTTGATGTGACTCTGGTAAGAACGTGCATCTTCCGAAGGACAGATGGCTGCAGGCCCAAGATGTAGGTGGGCAAGAACTGACAATATTGAAGGACACACCCGCCTGTGTCTCCCGATCTCCGATGTGACTGGCAGAACGGCTCCTAGTTCACCCCACAGAGCTGTCAGCGGCCTTGGCAGAGAAGCAGCCCCATTAAAGGAAAATGTTTGGGAGGGCACACATGATGATCCGTTGTCCCCAGGATTGATTGTAATGGTATCAATCGCTTAACAGTTGGTCTGTACCATTACTCGGTAACTAGGGTAATCTGAATTCAAATCTTTATAGTCTCTTCCAAAATGCCTTTACTGGAAATCATAAATGCTGGACCCAGGTCCTCCTCTTGTTGTGTGGAAAATCTGAGGCTGCCCTAAAGCGATGGGCATGCCAAGTTTCCACTCTTTGGAGGCCAGTTCTTTAGCATTTGTGGATCCCTGGAAAAGCACTCCCTTCTAGAGTACTGGTTTGGTTGTGAGCGCTGGAGATTCATCTTTCAGGCTGTGATGTATTTGCAGGCTGCGGGTATGTACACATCCTCCTTCCTAAAGCCACAGAGCAGGCTGTGTTCCACCTGCTCTAGGTGCTGCAGCCCCCCCTGGGCAGGGACTCTGTGCCTTGCTGCTGAGTGACAGGCACCCCAGTAATATTTTCTTATCAACCATCAAGCGATGTAAAATGGTGCCAGAGGAAGTCCCTGGCATGTCTGGAAAGAAATAAGCCAGGGGAATGGCCAGCATTTGCTAAATGTTATCTCAGAAGACAGTCATCAACTACCTTATTCACTCTCACTCTTGGGGAAAGGGGCTAACATCTATGTCTGTGATGAAACACCATGATCAAAAACAGCTTGAGGAAGGAACCCCACAGCCTATATAAGACCATTACTGAAGAATGCTAGGGCAGGAACTCAAGCAGGGCTGGTATCTGGAGGCCCAAGCTGGCGCAGAGGCCATGGAGGGGTGCTGCTTACTGGCTTGCTTCTCATGGCTTGCTCAGCCTGCTTTCTTATAGAACCCAGGACCGCCAGCTCAAGAGTGGTACTGTCCACAATGAGCTGGGTCCTTCCACGTCGATCATCAATCATGAAAATGCCTAACAGGCCTGCCTACAGACCAGTCCAGTGGGGTATTTTCTTAACTGAGGTTCCCTCTTCCAAAATGACTTTAACTGATATTAAGTTGGTATAAAACTGGTGAGTACAGTATACACAGAAAGACCTGTTTGATGTATCTCCATCCTAATGGAGGAGTTGGAATCAAACCACCACATTTTCCTAGACCCAGGTTGGGTGAGTCAGATTCTCAGGAAAAGATGGACAACTAGATTTTATGCAGAAACTTTTCTTGATGAGAACTTTCTATGCCTGGCTGCCTTCTAGCGAGATGGGGTTTTGTTTTGGGTCAGGCTGGATTGGATCTCCAGCAATCCTCCTGTTTCTGCCTCCTAAGTGCTGAGTTACAAACATCCACCCCATTCCCCCAGCTCCCTTCAGTGCTAATCCTGGGATGTGTCAGGGCTGCCTGTCTGTTCACACACTTCAGATAAGTTAAGGCTCTAAAAACTTCATTGCAGATGGAGAATATTAGCTTGGGGGGGGGGGGCAAAGGTTCTAGTTGAGAGAATTTCAGTTGGTTGGGATTGCTCCAAATCACTTGATATATTTTTATTCATTGTAACATTCCAGAGTGTTCCATTTGGATTAGAGTATTTAGAGTCCAGCTGAAACAAAAGTGACCAGTTTCCCTTATCTGTACCCTTCTCATTGTTCAGTCTCCTGAGGTTTCCCTGAGGTCCAAATGTGGGTTCTGGGGGGGGGGGTGCAGCAAAAGATGTGGATTCTTTTACAGCAGTTATTATCTGATACAAACAGCACTTCCTTCATTTTACTGGCTAATGTATGGTCTGCCAGGAGGATGGGAATGAACATGCATGGCTGTTATTCAGGCCAAAATTCCGCACCACCTGAAGTCAGAGTTCACCCGTGCTTCAAGCATCATGTTAGGAGCAATCTGCCCGAACTTAGATACAGGGATATGCAGAGAGCTTCAAGAAACCTAGCAAAGTCACATCCTTACACGATTTTTAAATAAAACAAGTCTTTTAATTTTCTTCTCTCATATTTACTGAATGCAATCATAATTTATTTTCAGAAGTCACCCCAGATATAATCGAGAGTAGCACAGCAGTTGCACCGACCTGGACTTTAAGCACAATAAACCCAACTGTGACATTTGAGACAGTCAGTGACAGGGAATAGAGGGATCAAAGAAGAAGTATCCTTCCAGTTTTCTTTTAAGATTATTTATTTATGCATATGAATGCTCTATTTGCACGTGTGCCTGCATGACAGAAATGGACATCAGATCCCATTTTTTAAGATGGCTATGAGTCGTTATGTGGTTGGTGGGAATTGAACTCAGGACCTCTGGAAGAGCAGCCAGAGATTTTACCTGCTGGGCCATCTCCTCCAGCCTGCCCTTCCAGTTTTGTTTACTCTCTCCTGTCCAAAATGTCAGCAAAATTAATCAGGTCACTTGTAAAAGAACTGTACCCCCTTTCTTAGGTAATATGTCACAAAAGAGATTATTAAAAGAGGTTAGTGATCTATGCCTGAAATAAATCCCTTAGTGACTTATGAATAAGTCACTAGAGGCTTTGAGCAAATTTTTTGTCTCTACAGCTTGCCCTTCTCTAGCTGAAATTGATACAATGTGACTTTTTAAAGCCTCTTCTTCATGGATACAGTTCCAAGGATGTGGAAAAGTGGGATGGCAGGACATGATTTCCCCAATATGGAAACTTAGTTGCAGATTAATTAACTTAAGCGCCCCCATATCACTTATGGAGTTACTGCCCAGGCAATTAGGTTGGCTCCTCCTCTCCTAACCCCTGTGCTTGGTTCTCTTTAAGTGAGACAGATCTTTCTGCTTAGTGGGCAAGCTCGCTAACTTCTCTCCGCTGACTCATCCAGACTCTTTTCCTGTGGTGGATGTCAAGGGCCTGAGCAGAGGCCCCGGGAGGCTCCAAGAGACTCTTCAGGCTGCAAGGCTGGCAGTGGGCACTGCTGAGTTGCATTTTCTGCTGCCAACGACACACTGACCTTGGCAGCCTGTCGTCCCATCGTTGACTGCTGCCTTTAAATGAATGGCAGTACTGTGAACGCTTAGCTTATCAAAATAGTTTTACTCAGAAGCAGAAGTTTAAATTCAACTCCAAATCAGGGAACAGGAACAGCGTCTGGCAGCCACCTCATCCCACTTTACGCTCATATCTCACCTTATAACAAAAACGCTCTTTCTTGTCATAGCCCCCCCCCAGCATGTTACCGTGTTCATCTTTATGATAAATGAACCTTTCTCATTTTCTTAGGACAATCTTTCTGGTCAGAAACTATGGAAAAAATGTCAGAATTCTACTTTTTTTTTTACTAGACATTTTTTTTAAAGAATGTTAGATCCCTAGGTTTTCAGGAAATGTGCCACCAGATTAATTTTTAGTGCCAATGACAGTGGGGCCCGGAGCCTGTGGAAGCGGTGGCTGTGCAGTTTCCACTCTGTCCCTATAGCAGCCGAGAGCCGCAGATTAAACATCTCCGACTTTTGTGACCTATCAGCAGCCGTGCACAAGTAAAAAGAAACATCTCTCTCCGAAGTAGGAGATGAGACAGGAAACGGATATCGGCGTGTTGCTGTATCATTTGCACTGTCCAAAGAGACAGAGCTGCACCCTCATTAATCTGTGTTGAAGAAAGAAAGAGCAGGCCCTCCCCACGGATGTAGCCAACCCGGGACAGGAAGACGCAGCTACACCCACAGGCAACGCTTCCTGTGCTGTGAAAACTGGCTTCCTTGGGTCCTTGTTCCTAAGACTGTCTGTCTGTCACTCATTACTGAGTCGGAAACCGTTTTAGCATAGATAGGTGCTGAAGTGCTGGTAAAATCTACATGGTTTCTCGACACTCGTTCTTTAAACTGTGCAAGTGATTACAGAGGATCCATGAGATTCTAGGACATAGATTTGCTGAGAATGTAGTTCAGTGGTAGAGCACTTGCCTGGTATCCACAAAGCTGTGAGTTCAAGCCCCAGCCCCACAGTGTTCTTTCATGGTTTAACAAAACTAAAGAAAGAAAGGAGGGAAGAAAGGAATTAAGTCATTCCCTATACATCTGACAAGTTGAAGAACACTTTTTGTTCCTGAAGATTTGTTCCTGAAGATAGAACCAAGGGATGGTTCTTAGGCTCTCAAGTCGGCTCCTGACTGGCAGTTTTAGGAGTTACAGGGACTGACCATGAGAAGGGAGCCACGGGAGGACGGATAGATAGGTAGGTGCTCGGAGGAAGTGTAGTAGAAAAACTGGTTTGGACTTTTGCTATCCCACCAGAGGTTTTTAGCCTAGGTTTGCAAAGTTTGCATTCACTTAGGTACTAATTAAGCTACTGTCAGATGCAATTCTCAAAGACAGATTAACTGGGTCAAAGATTGCTATGCTTTTAAAAACCCCATAGCACTACGGAAGGAGCTAAGCATAATTTCCAGAATTTTCCCTAAGCACAAAGAACTTAAACTCAGCCACCAGATATTTAAAAAAAATGCACACTTAGGTATAATAATAAATTAAGTTTCATAGTATTTTGTTATTATTCCTCACTGACTATTCTAATGTTATTCTGTATTCCTCATTTTTATCCACACCATAGTTAGAATGGAACAACTGTAATAACTATATAATAATTATAATAGTAAAATAACTATTATTTAGTCCTTTTACTTTATAGGTCTAAGCAACAAATGGGTATCAATGGTAATTGAAAATAGATTAGATGAAATATTTCTATCCTATGTCCCTATTCTTTTTCTTTCTCTAACTTCAGTTTTAAGGACTCATGGTTCTGGAATCTTTAGCAGCAGTGCTGGATATCAAAGCCATGAGATTATTGTCGGTTACTTTCAAATAACTTACTTTAGCTTTCCTTTTCCAGAGCCCTTGCGTATGTCCTGGTGTCTCGGAGTTGTTTTTCTTCCTTAGTGGGAGAATAACAGAGGGAGAATACCCCTGGGTTACCTTTTCCTGGGTGATTTCATGCTCTGAGTTGGCTGGGCTGCCCTGACAGTAGGTCAAATACCAGTGCAGATGCTACAGCATACAAGAGGGCATTTTAAAGTGTGGCTAGCATTTAAATCAGTGGATTTGGGATACGGACTTCATCCAATCGGCTGAGGGCTAGCATGTCAAGACTGACAATATCTGAAGAAGAAAAAAATCCTCAGACTGCAGCATGGAAACCCAGCCTGAGCAGCCTGTGGCCTTGCCCTGGGAGATTTGGATTTGAGACTGGCAACCACTGTTTCTAACCTGAATATTCAGCCCACCAAGCTGCCCTACAAATGTTAGACTTGCCAGATCCAGCAACTTCCTGAGCCAATTCCTTAAGAATCTCAGGCCCGCTTCTCTGGAGAGCCATGACTAATACAAACTTCCCTTACTTATAACTGGTCTCTTTGACAGCAAGTTTCTATGAATCATATACTCGCATCTATTTGTAAAACGTTCTCTGGGGTTTCCTTGGCTCTAACAGGTGTCTATTGTTTATTGCTCCGTATTTTCTGAAGCCTATCATCCCTTTATCTTTTGTAGAAAAAAAGTAATGCTAGAATACAAATACAGGGCCCCAAGTAATGAACATTTACATAACAAAATCCTAAGTGCGAAACCTTATTGTTTGCAGTTGGTACTCTCAGAGTACACCTATTTAGTGATGTTCACTTCCTCCTTTTAGGATACAGTTTGCTGAGTTTGTGGAAACAGGAATGGAGAAGAAGGTTATTTAGGTTAATTTAAGATTAAAAACCCCACAGAACTACATGATTAATAGCAGGGGTGATGGCAAAATGCATGCTAGATGGTACTAGTGATAAGCTTGGAGTTTCTGCAGCTTTTCTTCTAATGGGATGGGCTGGTGGCTCAGAGAGCATCTGAGTGCATTGAGTCCTTTCCTCATCTCATTTGGTAGCCTATGTTGCCTTTCCTATGACCTTTCTAAAGCTGCCAGGAAGTCCTTCCCCACGGAAATCTCGTGTGAGTCCATTTGTCAAGTGGCAAGTAGCGTTGGTGATGTAAACGGGCAGAAATGATTCAGTCCACAAGGAATGAAAAGGATCTGCTTGGCTCCTCAGTGCACGGAACAGAAGTTTATAAGAATCAGCAACTTTTGTTTTCATACCAACCCCATGTATAATACCTTAGTCAAGCTTCTTGGACTCGGGGGGGGGTGGGAGGGGGCAAGTAGTAGGGCTGGAGAGATGGCTCAGTCGCTAAAGTGTTTGCTATGCAAGCACATGGATCTGAGTTTGGATCCCCAGCACCTATGCAAAAAATAAGAAGTGGACATTTCTCACCTATGGTTCTAGCTCTTGGAAGGCAGAGTCTGGAGGACTTGCAGATTGGTTACACTAAATTGGTGAACTCTGTGTTCAGCGAGAGACCTTGTCCTCAAAAAAACAAGGAAGAGGGGTTGGGGATTTAGCTCAGTGGTAGAGCGCTTGCCTAGGAAGCGCAAGGCCCTGGGTTCGGTCCCCAGCTCCGAAAAAAAAAAAAAAAAAAAAAAAAAAAAAAAAAAAAACAAGGAAGAGAGCAATTGAAGAAGTTGATATTGCTCTCTGTGTCTTTGTGTCTGTCTGTCTGTGTCTGTATGTGTCTGCCTCTGTCTGTCTGTATATTTGTCTCTCTTTCTCTTTACACACACACACACACACACACACACACACACACACACACACCAAAAAAGCAATTAACCAGAAAAAAACAGATCCCACATTCCTAGTGAAATTACAAAGGAACTAAAGTTTTGTTATTTCTGGTTTGTTGTTGCTATTTTTCCTGAGACAAAGAGTCTCTGTAGCCCTGGCTGGATTAGAGTTAACTATGTAGACCAGGCTGATATCAACTCACAGAAACCCATCTGTCTTTGTTTCCTGAGTGCTGGGAAGCTGTTGGATTCTAGATATAGTTTAAAAGTAGGCACGTTCCCTGGGGATTTGGTATGGGGTAAGGAAATGAGAGAAATCAATAATGAATCCACTAATGTCTGCTTGTTCCCTGTTAGGATAGGGTTGCCTCAGCTCAACAGGAGGAGCCAGGGAGGGGCAGGGTTGGCAGGAAAAATCAGAAATCCAGTTTGGAGCAGTCGAGTGGAAATCTTGAGTTGGCAGTTGAATATATGCATGTAGGCAAGACACAGCCGGATATAAAGTACACATTTTCAAGCCGTCTGCTATTGGTCGTGTGAGAGGGAAGGTCATGTGCCTTGGATTTTACATCAGGGAAAAGAGTAACAAGAACAGTTGGGTGGAGAGGTGAGGGTAGAGACTGAGTGAAGTGCCTTGGAAGAGGGAGCATGTGAGAGTGGCAGGCGGGGAGGAGGGATGTTTGTTGGAGGATGCCTTTCTGTAGAGACAGTGGACACAGCAGTTGCCAGAGGAGGAAGTGAGGCCAAGAGAGCTTTCCTTTGTTTTCCCTGTTCAGTGGGAAAGTGATAACATATCTGTATATTTAGAATGGAAATGACTAATAGGAAAAAACAGAAGGCTTTGCTGAGGGCAGCTCCTTTTAGAATGTCTGGTAAAGCTGTTGTAACTTTGTGTCTAATGTGGCCCATTCCAGGCGAGGTTCAATGCCTGAAGTTCTAGTTATGACCGTGATGGTCCTGGAATTGGCTTTTGAGATCCTTAAGGAAGCTCGGCCCCTTTGTCCCTGGATGGACATGTCAGACTCAGTGTCTCAGATTTGACTGGGGCACACATTTTTTTTCTGAGCTTTCACACAAACCCCTACTGCATGGCTTTTATTTGTAACATGGGCAAAAACAGATTTTAGCATTTGTGATCACTAGAAGAGGGAAAAAAATCATAGAAAATTAGGCCTGCTCACAAAATTACTTAGGAAATTTTACTTAGCACGTTAAAAGGTCGTAGTATGCATACATGACATATGCATAGTGACACATGATTATGATTCTAGCTCTTGAGAAACTGAGGAAGGAAGCTTCAGATAAGGCCAGCCTGGGCTACATAAAGACACCTCATCTCAAAAGAAAAACAAGTGAAGGTTTATTATTAGGTGTTTATGTGTGTCCATGCACATGCGTGTGTGTGAGTGTGTGTGCACATGCATGCACAGCGCATGTGTGAAAGTCAGAGGACAACCCTCAGGGGTTCTTTTCTCTTACCACCATATCTGGGGATACATATATTCAGGTCATCAGACTGTACAACAAATTCTTTTATCTGCTGAGCCATTTTGCTGGCCTTGAATTTTAAATAAAAGAGCAAAAATTCTTCACTCTTGTATGAGCTACAAAAGTTTTTAATGATTGATGTTGGAACATGCCAAGAAAATAAGATTATTTTTCTTAGGATTTCTTAATATTTTTAAGTCTCAAAATTTCCTTTAAGAGCAGTGAGAACTCCGGAGAGAATAAGAATTCAGTCAGATAAGCCAAGGAGGCAGTAAAATTTATTTGAAGTCTTCTTTTTTAAATATTAAAACCTGCGTGAATTTTACAGTCCATACTTTAATAATGACATTTTTTTTCTTTTGGGCAGAAGAGATAGCTCTGTGGTTAAGAGAGCTTCCTGCTCTTCCAGATGACCTGAGTTGGTTCCCAGAACCCAACGTGAGTGACTTAAAACTGCCTACAACTCTAGTTCCTGGGGATCTGAGGACCTCTTGTATACATGAGTGTGCACATGGCTGCTCACATATGCATACTTGCACATACACACACACACACACACACACATACACAGAGAGAGACAGACAGAGAGAGAGACAGACAGAGAGAGAGAGACAGACAGAGAGAGAGAGACAGACAGAGAGAGAGAGAACATACATATATACAAATACAAACACATGCACATAAATAGGAACAGATATTAACGCTTTTGTTTTTGGTTTGTATGATGCTGGTGGTTTAACCCAGGCCGTGTGCTGCTGAGCACAGCACGTTCTACCCCTTAGCAACATGCCCACATGCGGCATTTTAAATGATGAAGAGAATCGTCTACTTGTCTCACTGGTTCATCAGGACCACTCTGTCCATCTCAGGAAAATGGGCTGAATTACAGACAGTGGACATCCACTTGATCATCATCTAGATGATGTTTCTTTTCAATTTTGGAGTATTTGTTGGCTCAGTGTGTCCAGAACGCTGACGCACAGAGAATAGTAAAAGGATGACCATAATTTTCACCTCTGGTCTATAAGGGGAAAAGGAAGATGATATTCCCAGAATGCATTTAGAAGGAGGTACAGAGGAATATCTTTGTTACCACAATAGGAAGTGTCGGTAGGTCTATCGTCCTGTATATAGGCTGTACGAGTGATGTCCGTGCTCACATCAGCCTCTTTAACTGTTCCAGGAAACTCACAGGAGTGGAACGTGTTGCACTCAGTGCTAATGCTCTCAATACAACACAGAATGTCTGGCTGCAGAGCTTAAAGACCTGCACTTGAGCAAATACTCCAAGTGAGTGTAATACACATTAAGACATTATACCTGAACGAAACAGGAAGGGATCACTTTAGGGTAAAGGAATCCAGATACAAGAATCTGAAGACAGACTTTGCAGATGTATTTACTAGAGATTGTGGCACAACTTAAACCTGGCCTCTCCTTTCTTCTAAGCGAATCTGCAAGTTTTCATCCATTGTTTACTTTGTAGCCCAGCGAAGCTAAATACGTATCTCTGTGCCAAAGGTGCCTGAGACTGACCCAATTCCATTGCCTCATCAGGAACAGACAGCAAAATTGCCAAGAGCATTCTGATCAGGAGAGGCTGGGGAAAATGTTTGCTTCTACAGAGCAGTTATACAGAAAAATGGCACATGGATTCAAGAGCTGGTGTCGATGACCGAAACTGAGTGGAGAGATGTAAAACCAGAATTAAAGAGCAACAAATCCTTAGCCCTTAAGAGTTCTGCTGAGTTTCCTATCTCTCAACCTTCTGCTACGTGAAATACATGTTCCTTTGTTTAGGCTCCCTCCTGTAGTGTCTCCATCATGTGCAACCCAAAGGGACCTGAATGAGCCAGTGTCATCCAAAGGTGATGCTCTACGAGTACAACATTAGATGTAACACCGTGAAGCTGGTGTCCTTATAGGAGGGGATGAGAGTGAGGCTCACAGGGCCTAAAAACTGTGTCCTTTACTATAGAGGTTCAAAGGTGGCAGCTTGCCACGGTATAAAACAGGAGTAATATCTGAGGGTAATCTGACTCTTGTCTACAAAGGCCCAGATGTGTGTGTCTTGACAGAGTTTACTGTGAGGATCTTGATTCCTCGGGCTCTTCCCAGGACTGCACTCTCTGTCACTCTGCATGAGATCCCTCCCACATTCATGCTCCATGATTTCAGCTTGGCTTCTGTAACACACATGGGTCTGGGTCTTAGCTGAGGTCTCACAGGAAAAGGCAAAGCAGGGCCTACAAATGGTTCTGGATTGTTCTAGATTAAGCAAGTATTCTCTGGTTATTCAGTACTTGTCTCTGGGATCTGTCAGGTAGGAAAATATGAGTGTGGTGTCAGAGTCAGAGTAGAAGGTGAGCTCAGGATTGGTGAGTTGCTGTCAAAATGTACTCTTAGAGAAACCCTTGGCTATATTTAAACAGCTGGACCTAGAAGAGGCTGCCTCCCATCTTATTTGGGGAGAGGCATGCATGTAGGCATTTCGCTAGCAACCCGCAAGCTTTTTAATCACACTTTATTGAGGGAAGGGCATGGGTCTAGGCATCTTTTTGGTTATTAGCAAGCTTTTTAAGTTTCAATATACATACATACATACGTGTATGTATGTATGTATATTTTGTCTTCATGTGTACCATGTATGTCAGGTGTCCTGGGAAGTCAGAAGTATCAGATCCTCTGACTGAAGAGTTACAGATGGTTGTAGCCACCATGTGAGCACTGGGAACCAAGCCAGGGCCTTTTGGAAGAGCAGTCAGTGCTGTTAACCACAAAGCCTGATCAGAGAGTACATGTTTTAGGCGTTATAGCCCAAAGTAAAAATTGAGACGCTGTGTTAGCATTAATACAACAAACAGGAAAAAAAGTTTACAATTGAGTCCCTTTTCAGAAAATTTGGACCATAAAGTAATAATAATTGAGAACACCTTTAAATATCTGCCTTGTGATAGCCTAGATTTTCAATTAAAAAGTACTGTGAGGTACATAGGTCAGGGGTGTGGCTTCCTGATGCACCCGTAAGGGTCTGGTCAGAGATGATTGATGTGTGCCACAGCATGACTAATTGGGAGGCGCCATCCTTGAATGTGGGGGTCACTACCCAATAGGCTGGGGCCCTGGAAGGAAAGTAGGAGGGGAGCCAGCTGGTGCATACAAGCTGCACCCTTGCTTAGCTGGAGTGCCTTTGGTGCTGCCATCGCCTGGGTATCAGACTCCACCTTCAGCTTTTCAGCTTTGGTTCTCCAGGCTACCTCATTGGTTCCTACTGTTCTGAGGCTTTCAATTTCTTGGGTTAGACAACTCTCCAGGCTGCCGACGACAGACTATTCAACCTCTACCATGCAAACCACCCATAAATCCCCCTTCTATAGTCAATGTTTATTCTGTTTCCTTGGGGAATATACATTATGTTCCTTTAGGGAAGCTATTACAGATCTGTGGGAGAGATGGAATTTGGGGGAGGGGGGTGAGGTAATACTGTGATTAATTGGTGTTCATAGCGCTCCCTACTGCCAAGCGGAGTTCACCTACTGATGCTTACCTCTAATGAGGTCTGCCTGTTTCCATAGCTGAAGTTTCTACCCACAACTGCAGAGCGCCAAGATTACTGTGGGAGCAGACGGTTTAAATTGAGCAACCAGAGCTTCCAGGGACTAAGCCACTACCTAAAGACTATACATGGACTGACCCTGGACTCTGACCTCATATGTAGCAATGAATATCCTAGTAAGAGCACCAGTGGAAGGGGAAGCCCTGGGTCCTGCTAAGACTGAACCCCCAGTGAACTAGACTGTGGGGGGGAGGGCGGCAATGGGGGGAGGGTGGGGAGGGGAACACCCATAAGGAAGGGGAGGGGGGAGGGGGATGTTTGCCCGGAAACCAAAGAATTATTATTAAGTATTAAATAAATTTTAAAAAAATTGAGTACATTTGTTGCTTGGAAAGACATTTATAGATTTCTATTAGATTTTTCTTTTCTTTGTAGTTACTCTTAGCATGTCATTACACTGAGTGTCAAACGCTTTTGATTAGGGAGTGGATAGATTCGAATAAATTGCACGGTAAAGCAGGTATTTGAGAGAACCAGTCACATTATACCCACAGGGAAGAGCAGGCACCGATGAGTTCACGCATGCTTGAGCTCAGCTCACTTTCCATGTTTTATACAGTCCAGGATCCCAGCTGTGAATGGCTACACCCAACCATGAAGGTATGAAGTTCCCACTTCAATTATAAAATCAAGACACCCCACACACACCCACACCTCTGCAATCACACTCCAAGGTGTGCCTCCCAGGTGGTAACACTGACTGTCATACTGTCTTTGTTTCCTATCCAGATATCTCATTCATGGATTTATTTCTCTGTCTTAAGCAACTGTCTTAGCAGACCTGGAAGGAAAAATACATCACATGAGGCTGGAGAGTTGGCTCCGTGATCAGAAGCACTTGTCACTTGGGCAGATGGCCGAAGTTCAGCTCTTGTCATCCATGTCTGGCAGCTCACGAAAACCTTTTACCCCAGCTCCAGGACTCCAGCATTCTCTGCTGACTCCCATAGTTACCCACACATGCACACACACACACATGAAATAATAAAAAATTATAAACTTCCCACATATATGGATACACAAGGGTATCTTTTTTTGAATCCTCAGGTTCTGTGGCCAAGGTGAGTACTTCTCTGCACTCAGGCCAGCATCTGCCTTGTGGGCTTTGCCTATACCCTGGACTGTGTGGAGAGACCTATACCGACATCTTATAAGATCTTAAAGGTACTAGGGGAGCTCTATTCATTTTATGGTTCATGATGACATCTGTGGCTATCATCTAAAGATTTCCACATTGGTAGGTATTGAGGTAGACATAACAGTTTGTCTTCTCCTGAAACGACCCTGAGAATAGCAGCTGTGGAGTGAAAAAGGCAAAACCCACAAATACCTCCAGAAAGGAAGAGAGCCATTAGAGAAAGTTTCTGCAGAGTTTTGGGCAACAGGCAACGGGAGAGTGAATCTGCCCTGGACAGCAGTGGTCAGGAGGCTGAGTCCTACCCACCACTCTACACTTAGGGCTCCATGCCTGGTGGGAACCATTTGGGATTTGGAGAAATCAAATCCATAAAATTGCTCACGAAAGGCTGAGCATCGGAATAAGATCCTCATAACAGCAGATGCCTGCAGTCTGTTCTCCTGTCACAGCTGTGAGATCTCAGTGACACAATGTGGTTAGAAATGCCAGCCAATGGCACCAGAAGACAAAAGTCCACAGCTCAATGTGGACTCCCTCATGACCTCTGAATTAGAAAAGTACCCAAATGCTTCTATTATTCTCCTCTTGAGAAACACGGAGCAATCTTGTTATTGAGCATTCGGGCAACTGCCTCAATAACCAAAGAGCATGGCCATATCAAGACTTAAATTATCCAACATATCTTGGGTGGGATCACAAAGCGTTTCACAACAGGAGGCCACAGTTGAAGAAACCCAGCTCTAAAATGGAAAAGTGTATTCAGGAGCATCCTGTTGGGAGTTTCCATGGGAAACTATAATGGGAGTCTCCATTATAGTCATAAGCAAATAGGTCCTTTCCTTGTACTGACTGAGGGCCTTCCTCTCAACGGGGAGAGTTGCCTGTTATTATTGTTGACAGGCCCAACCTATCTAGCATTACCCTGACAATCAACTTGGTTAACAGATGATGATTCTAGTATCAAGGGTCATGGTTCAGTATGGAAAACAGCTGCAAAAACCCCTCATTTATGAAGATTAGAATGCCAGGCTAAAGGGCTAGAATGACTTGTGTTCCAGGGCGACAAGAATGAAAACCCTCATGATGTGTGCATGCGTGCGTGTGTGTGTGTGTGTGTGTGTGTGTGTGTGTGTGTGTATGTGTATGTGTCTATGTGTCTATGTGTGTATATATATGTGTGTGTGTGTATGTGTGAATGTGTGTATGTGTGTGTGTCTGTGTGTGTATGTGTGTATATGTGTATGTGTCTATGTGTCTATGTGTATATATATATGTGTGTGTGTGTGTATGTGTGAATGTGTGTGTATGTGTGTATGTGTGAATGTGTCTATGTGTGTGTGTAAATGTGTGAATGAGTGAATGTGTATATGTGTGTATGTGTGTTTATGGGCGTATGTGTGTATGGGTGTATGTGTGTGTGCATATGCACATATGTGTGTATGTGTGTATATATGTACACATGCATGCATAATGATTCTAAAGGCCACTGACAGTGAAGTTGGTCCAGTGAGTGACCAATAGAAGACTGGAAAATAGAAAAGAATGGAGAAAATAGTGGGTGACACACAAGTGACACCCAGGCATGGCCTGCCAGTCTCCAGGGAATAACCGAGGGGAAGCTGAATTGCAGCTGACCAAGAGGCGGGTGGTGCATGGGTGTGTGTAGCTGTAGTTGCAAGTAAAGTGAGGCACTTCACAGAGAGAAAATTCAGTCTGTCCTGTATCGGTCGTGGAACCCCCACTTCCTGCTGGGAGCCACAGACAGAGAAGAGCTAAGGAGAGCTGCACTTGGGTTCAGTAATGGGTACTTTATTCTACTTTTGATTTTTAAAGATTTACTTATTTCATCATTGTATGTGTATGAGTGTTTTGCCTGCATGGATGTGTGCACCACAAATGTGCCTGGTTCCTACAGAGGTCAGAAAAGGGCATTGGGGCCCTAGAACTGGAGCTACTAAGGTTGGGAGCTGCTGTGTAGATGCTGGGAGTTTAATGTGGGTCCTCTGTGAGAGCAGCCAGTTTTAGATTTTAGATAGTTTATGTCTAGTTAGAAGCTGGGAACAATGGTACACACCCATAGTCCCTGTGCTGGGGGAAACAAGGGCAAGGAGAGTCCTGGAGTCTTTCTGGCCAGCCAGCCTCGCTGCATTGGTGATCTCCAGGTTGAGGGAGAGACTCTGTCTAGACACATGTGGCCTGGGAGGATGGCTATGTGGAGGGGAGTACTTGCTGTGCAATCATGAGACCTGAGCTCAGATCCCCGGAACCCCGGGGAAAAGCTGTGCATGGCATGTCCTCTGTAACACCAGAGCTAGAGGTGTGGCAGCATGGCATGTGGGCAGAGGAACACTGGGGCTTTCTGGAGAACTCCAGGTTCAGTGAGAGGACTTGTCTCAAGGGAATAAAAACAGAGCAGAGAAGAGGGTACTTTATGTTCCTCTCTGACTTCCATATGCAAGCAGGTGGCACACCCACCCACATACACCCATGCACAAATAGGCGCCACTCCCACACACATGCACAAAAATATAGTAATGGTAAAGTGCAGGTGCTCAAGGGAAGATGCCCAATGCTGTCCCTTGGCCTCTGCATGCAACCACACATGTGCAAGCAACTCACACTCCACATGTATACACCACACACAAGTTAAGAAAAAAAGGATTGAGAGTGATAGAGCAATATAGTCTGTCGCCTATGACCACCATACATATACATAATATTCACACACATATATGTATTATGTATGTGTACATACATAAATATTCACATACCTCATATATATGCGAACATCATGTGCATGTGTGTGTACACACATATTCACACACTCAGAGAGAGAGACAGAGAGAGAGTCTTTGGGAAAGAGAGAGAGACGGGGAGAGGGAGGACCTTGTGATGGAGACTTAGCAGCCTGAGACCCTTTTGTGAACCCCAGGGCAAGTGTCATAAGGTTGTGCATTGAAGCCTGGTCCATAGAACATTGCTAGATATAGAAGAAACTGAACCAGAACCATGGTGTATTCAGCAAGCTGGAAACTGGTCAAAGGCGGAGTCTGCAAGGAACTTAGAGATAAACTGCAAGCAGCATGCCAGACATCCAGGATGGTACAGAAATACAGTCAGCATCTGCAAACCACCTCCTCGAGGCAGACCTGGAGGTGAGGGTAGGCTACAAGCACCCGTGTCCTATTCAGGGTTTCTATTGCTGCAATGAAACGCCATGACCAAAAGCAAGTTGGCTGACACTTCTACACTGTAGCCTCTCATTAGAGGAAGTCAGAACGGGAACTCAAACAGGGCAGGGACCTGTAGGAAGGAGTTGATTCAGGGGTCATTGAGGGGCACTGCTTACTGACTTGATTCCCATGGCTTGCTCAGCCGGCTTTCTTATAGAACCCAGGGCCACCAGCTCAGGGGTGGCAAGCTGACATAAAATGAGCCAGGACAACCTGTGACCCAGCATCACACAGGATCCTTGGGGAAGGAACACTGAGAGCCTGAGCCCATCACACAGGCCAGACTGTGTACACCTCCATTCAGCTCTCTCCGATTCACGCTTGTTTCTCCTTTATTTACTACCCAGTGTCAACACAGACTCATGTAAATAAATGAAAAAGCAGAGCAGCTCTGTCCTTGCATCCCCTCTTCCCTCCCTTTCTCCTTTTCCTCTCCATCATTTCCTTTCTCGTTTTCCTTTTCCAAAGTCCCAAGCTGACCTGATTTGTGAGGGTCTCAGTGTCTCAGCCTTCCAGAACCTGGGACTCTTCAATGAGATCTGGTTGCATTTCTTTACCTCTCTTTCCAGTCTACCTACAGCCCAGGTTGCTTCATCTCCCCTCCTCATCTTGTCTGAACTGTTCCGCTCTCTGTCTCCCTCCGATACTTTATATCAACCCAACCCAGGTTAGTGCTGCTACTCCGATACATGGTTGCTTTTTAACGCTTTCCCACAATAACCAGTGGACTGCAAAGTACTTTACTTCCTAAAATGGTTGCTTTTATATATACACCGGTTACACAGAATGATTGCCTTTCATAGGACTATTACTATATTTTAAAATGATTTATTTTTATTTGTTTGTATATGTCTGTGTGCGTATGGACCACTTGTGCATGGGTACCTGGGGATGCCAGAGGAAGGTGTCAGATCCCCTGGAGCTGGAGTTACCTGCAGTGGTGAGCTACTTAACATGAGTGCTGGAAACTAAACTGGAATCATCTGTCAGTGCTCCTCTTCTCTGCCCACTATTATTATAATAGTGAATCTTCCCTTTGATAAATACTGTCTGTGGTTGCAGATGGTAGTGTACTCTCAAGAGTATACTGGAGGCTGAGGATTGACCATGAGTCTAGATGAGAAAAAAATGACACCTCAACCCTAGTACAACCTAGTAGCTTTTGAACAAACACACACATTGAGAGGATAAAAGTAACTGAAAATGTTTCAACCAGAAACCCAAAACCAGATGCAAACATCCCAATGTAGACACAAAAGAAACACAAAAGCTCCAAGATGACACAAGGCCTCCAAAACTGCCAGTCCCACAGTAACGGCTTTCCAAAAAGAACGACTTGGATGAAATCTCAGACAATTAAATGGTATAAATGTGTTCCAAGAAGCCAAAGAGGACACGAACAATCTGTTGAATGGATTCTAAGAGAACACAGACAGCTGAATGAAATAAGGGATTTCTATAAGTTAGGACCAGAGAATTCAATGAAGTGACAGACACGTGGGACAGAAAGCAAAGTGAAACAAGGGAAATGAAAAATTCCACAAATAAAGTATACCCTTGACAGAGTTACAGTCAAAGTCTGCCTGGCTTGAGCAGTCATAGGCTGATTAGAGTTCCCAGTCATTCAACAGATATATACCATGAAGAAAAGATGGTGATGGATGGAGATCAGGTAGCCAAATAAATGGTAAAGTCACTTTTAAAATGTGAGAAATTTCATACTGGAATTTATCTACTTACTTTTTACTATAAGATCATAATATGTATCCCTGAGTAGTGTTAGGATTCTGCTCCCTTAGTCTACCCAGGAGCATGTACCACAACTCCCCACTGTCTAAAACTTTGGGGTAGTCGTTTAAACCCAAAGCAACCAATTATTACAGATGTGTACAGTCTGTATGTACATTTTGATTCTAGGATTTATGAGACACAGGTAACCCTCAAACTAAATAAACCATTTTGTCACAGAAGGGCTTTGAAATGGATTAAAGATCTAGACACTGAGACAGGGGTTGTTATTTTCTGAGGTGAAAAGCACAGATACACCGTAGGTTGGTGGTACTGGGGTTATAGGAAAGATGTTGGCTGGTGTAGCAAATTCTTCAAGAGAGACACTGAGTACAAGATAATGTATAGATTGGATTTGGTGCGGTTTCTTAACATTTTCTACAGTGGTGAGAGAAATCGCCCTTCTAGAGCATGGTGTATAAACTGTAAAGCCTGATATTTCTCTCTAAAATGGTGGTTCTCGCATGACCTATAGGTCATGACCCCTTTTGGGGTTGAATAACCCTTTCACGGGGACCACCTAAGACCATCTGAAAACACAGGTATTTACACTGCAATTTGTAACAGTAGCTAAGTTAGTTATGAGTTAGAGGTGAAAGTAATTTTATGTTTGGGGGGGTCACCGTAACGTGAGGAGCTGTATTAAAGGATCACAGCATTGGGAAGGTTGAGAAACACTGCTCTGGAAGCCTAGCAGATAAAGGTCAGGAGAGAGAAAACCTTAGGCGGGGTGTACTGCACCAGGAAGCATGTATCTGCAGGGACCGGAGTCAAAGATGAAGGAACGGATGCCCAGTGGTCTGTTCCCTCAGGGACAAATGGAATGTGATTGGTTGAGAAAGCAGAGCGAAGGGCTGAAATAGGAACTGCTGAGTCAGACACAGAGACTGTTAGAATTCAGAGGCCAATCATGCCCTAGCTGGGTGCCTCTAGTGTGCCTCCACGGCTGCATTCGTTTCCCAAGCAACATCCATTCAAGTGTCACACTACGCCCTTAAAGTCCTGTGTAATGACACAAAGCAGTGACAGGAATGGCTGAGACCTGTGGTTTATTTTTAACTACACAGCCTGTGCAATGTTATCATGAGTAAAAGCAGCCATGGACTCCAGACCTGAGACTCCATTTCCTTCAGGTGCCTAGGGCTGCCCCACTCATGCTTACAAAACATCCACACATCTTTGAATGACTGAGGAAGTCAATAAGCCATAATCTGATTCTGTTCCTCTCTTTTCCTCCTTTTTCCTTTTTTTCCTGTTTTTAGCTTGCCCTTCCTTTTCCTTCCTTCCTTCCTTCTCTCATTTCATCCCTCTCTTCTTCCCTCCCTCCTCCTTTCTCATTTTTAAAATCTAAGACAAGGTCTCATGTAGCCCAGGCTGGCTCTGAACTGGCTATGTAGCTAAGGCTGGCCTGGAACTCCTGATCCTCCTGCCTTTACCTTTCACGTGCTAGGATATTGACCAATCTTTGTCAATCATTTTTGAATACAATATTAGGTTTGAATTTGGAATGAATATCTTGGTTATCTCAGAAAACTATAATTCTGCTCCAGGGTGGTGCTGAGGAGAAATCCTGCTTGTTAAAGTGTGAGCACGACATCTGCATTTGATTCCCAGAAGACAAGCAAAAATGCCTGGTGTGTGCTTATAATCCCAGTGTGGAGAGACAGAGACAGCTGGGTCCCTGGAACTCTTGGGCAGTCACCCAGAATACTTGGTGAGCTCCAGAAGAACTCAAAAGAGATCCCGTTTCAACGATGAAGGTGGATGGCACCTGTAGAATGACACCCGAGGTTGACCTCTGACCTCCACATGCAGACATGCGTATGTGCATAACTCCTTACACACACACACACACACACACACACACACACACACACACGAACTCTCATCTAATAGGTACAATTCTGTTACTTAAAACTAAACCAATGAGACTTGAAGCCAGACTCTCATAAAATCCAATCTGGAACACAAAAGTTTATTAGAATAAAAATACATATACAATATCCAACATTAAAATTATTTCATGTCACATGTATTTCTTTTACCTGCATTAGTTTTTAAAAAATGCTTTAAAACTCTATGCCTTAAATAATTTGCATATATGTAAACAAGACAGATTAACAAAGATGCCATTTTACCTGTTAGATACTGAACATCATCAACCTTTAGGAATAGGATCTACAAGTTTCACTCTATTAAACCAAGCACTTCTCTAAGTTTTTGGAAGAAAGGAAGGAAAGAAGGAAGGGAGGAAGGAAGGAAGGAAGGAAGGAAAACCCACTTGAAATGAGGTAAGAGGCAGGACTAGAGTTTAGTACCAAATGGTGACACAAGAATGTTAAAAGCATTCATGGAAAAGTTACTTCATTTTTTTTCCAGTGTTTGCATAGTCTAGGTTATTTAAAAACAAAATTTTAAAAAACATCCAATTATTTTTGAAAAATAGACAAATATCTGGTTCTACTTAGGGTCTGTGTTTTTCTCCTAAGTCTTTGAAGTAATATGAACATTCACAAGTCCACCAAAGAGGAAAAGAAGACAAGGTTAGGACCGACATTTCAAGCTGCCTTTAGGAAAGAAGATTAAAAACAGAGGTAGATGGTTAAATATTAGCGGCCAAGTTACTCAAATGACTAATTTCTGCCCTGGTATACATTTACTCAACTTTTATATTTGAAGCCAAATTGTAAATAACTTTAGGAGAAGAAAGTAAGACCTATCAAAAGTTATCTTCCTTATGTCAACAAAAAGTAACCCAGGTTTGGGAACCCTGTTAAGGAGGTGATTGTTCAAAGCACTACAGTTCATGCATTTATTAAAGCGAGAGAAGGGCCTTGCTGCTTCTTAGGTATATCTGAGGCTATGCCCCAAGCCACACCACGGCCGCTCAGTCAAAGTAGGACTGAAGGGTGCCTCGGCGGCGGACGTCGCAGGTCCAGCAGTGGAAGCCTCCTCCCAGGGAATTGGCATTTCGAATGTTAACCTTAATGGTGCTGATACCTACATTGAAAGAGAAAGACAAGGCCAGTTAGGTAGACCTACATGAAGTTTCCTCTACAGAGAATAAAGTCCAATCACCTGGAAGAATGCTGAAGTTCAGATCCCTCAGGACGGTCCAGTCCACAGTCCTTTCTTCTTGAATCTTTTTATCATAGATTACATTTCATCCAACCCGGCCCACCACTAATATAACATCATCAACAAAAAAGCCAGAGACTGGGTTGTGCTCCATTGACTTCACAAATCGACAGCCTGGGATGAGATAACCTACCTAGTGCTCAAATTAAGTACTGAAAAGCTGACTCTTCATAGGTACAACGAGAGCACATTCGTCTTTTACAGATTAACTGTGCCAGGCCACCTCAAGGAAATAATGAGTCAGACATGTGGTTTAATATCTGAGTTGTATGGTCACTCAGGTACCAGGGCTGACCAGACAATTCGCTTTATCTGGGCGCCGTTTGGAGATGATGTGAGCAGGCCCCTTAACTAACAGTAGACCTTAAAAATTAGACGATCTGTTCTCTGCCGTTTGGGGAGGCAGGTGAGCTGCAGTCACTACAATGCTCACTGTATGGTGGGAAGAACAAGAAGGCATGAGAAAGACTTCCCGAGGTGCTCCCCCTACCTGGGCCTTGAAGACTAATTGTGGAGTTTGCATGTGGGATAAGAAGCCTCTGTGTCCTGTCTAGTTGTAGTATATGCTTCCTGAACTGGAAGGACTCATAGTTACTTGGTGAAGCTTACAGGAGTTCTCCACATTTAACATTTTGACTTTAACTATAAAACTAAACTGTCAAATCAGCTTATTTGGCACTATCCACTAGTTTAAGTTGGGGGGCGGGGGAACATAATGGATGAAAAAGTTGAATCCAAGTAATTTTGTTCCTTAACGAAAGCCAAGGAAACGCAGCTCGAGTTATGGGCACAACCATCAGATTCTGCTCGATTCACCAGGCGATCTTATTTTCAAACCAATTCTACATTACAGATGGATGCTAGAAAAAAGAAGACAATCTTTGGGTGCTGGAGAGATGGCTCAGTGGTTAAGAGCACTGACTGCTCTTCCAGAGGTCCTGAGTTCAATTCACAGCAACTGCTTGGCCACTCACAACCATCTGTAATATGATCTGATGCCATTTTCTTGTGTGTTTAAGACAGCTACGGTGTACTCATACACATTAATAAATAAATAAATAATAAATAAATAAATAAATTTTAAAAAGAAAATAATCTTCTATGGACTATCTGAAATGCAGAGCAAAAAACAACCTGAGTTCAGCAAGTAAGCTGCCTGCCTATATCTGACTTTACCCTGAGGATATGTCAAATGGCTCGCACACATAATCTGGGTCCTTTGGTTTACGGGAAATCATTTCTTTCGATGTTTTCCTCAACAGTATTAGAATCCTGCTCTAAAACGTAAATGGCTGAATAGGAAGACTTTGCCCCAAGTGAAAATCAATCCTGCTCCTTAGAAGTGGAAGGACTGGCTGGCTGGCAGTCACTTCATTGCATTTCAGAACTATGGTAACTGATCTTAATGCATATACATGCCACTTGTACAGTTGTGTCCTTTTAAAGCCCTGTGATTGTTTGGGTATGCTTGACCCAGGGAGTGGCACTATTAGGTGTGGCCCTGTTGGAGCAGCTGTGACACTGTAGGTGTGGGCTTTAAGACCCTCACCCTAGCTGCCTGGAAGCCAGTCCTCCACTAGCAGCCTTCAGATGGGGATGTAGAGCTCTCAGCTCTGCCTGCTCCATGCCTGCCTACATGCATGTTCTCACATTGAAGGTAATTGGCTGAGCCTCTGAACTTGTAAGCCAGCCCCAGTTAAATGTTGTCCTTTATAAGACTTGCCTTGGTCATGGTGTCTGTTCACGGCGGTAAAACCCTTACTTAGACACTCCCCGAAATATGCAATGCAATTACCATTAAATTACTTCTAAAGGACCTTTAGTAATTCTTTGAAGAAGGCAGAGATTCATTTGAATATCAGTAAGTCTCCACACATGGGCACAAGAAAACCACAAGAAAAGGAAAGTTTTTGGAACTCACGACGAATTCCCAATGTTAAAGACTATGCTTGTTAGAAACAAAAGGCAGTAGTCAATTATACAATAACAAGTTGGTTCCTTTAAAGGGAGCAGAAATTGAATTTGATCAACCATCCATCAGACTATGCATGCCTTGTCTTCAGCTAGTGGTGAGTGTTAACACGCGTGACAGCAAGCTTCATTAATCACACGTACCCAGCTTCTCAAACATCTTCTGAATTGGGACCTCATTGGCGTCTACCATCACGCGCTTCTCATCTAGCATTAAGACATTCATGGAGAGCCACTTGGATGACATCCAGAGGGGATGATCTGTAAACAGCAACAACTGTTAAATCACGAGTACCTGTTGCCACCCTTGCTGAGAGCAGTGACTTACCAGGGAAGGATCTGAAGTGACACCTCGGTCCCTTTCCTGCCTCACCCCTCACATGAAAACTCATTTTGCTTTCTTATTCCTTTTTACTACCTTTTTCTTTCTGACAAGTTTTCTCTATGACAACTGAACTTGCAATCCTCCTGCCTTGGCCTTCTCTATGCTGGTATTACAGAACTGTTCCACCATGCTCTGCTTCTAAGTAGTGTTTGTACTACTGGGGATCAAACCCAGGGATTTAAACATGCTAGGCAAGTACTCTACCACTGAACTACATTCCCAGCTCTGAGAATGTATTTTTTTAATTGTAAAACAACATATCTATAAATACTACTACAAATCAATCAATACTCATTGAACATTTGGAATTCATCCTATCTCATTTTAAAAGTCATATCTTGCTTTATAGAATATTTTTAAATTCTGTCTTCTAATTTTATTTTCCATAAAAGAAAAACTCACAAACACATATTGCAGCCTGACTCTAGGTCAGCCACCACTTTACCACTCAGTGGGGAAATGCCGACTCTAGTTTGATAAGACTTGGCTATCTCTACAAGTAAGGATCCTTGATCAGGAAGGATGTAAAAGTCGACATACCATCGGGGATCACAGGTGTTGGAGGGGTAACTATGGTCCATCCTGCTTTCTTGAAAAGATCAATCTGTAAGACCAAACAGCCCAACAGAATTAAATCCACATTTGTTATTTGGTTTCTGTCAGTCCTTATATTTTATTTTTTTAAGATGGGGTCTGCCATGTAGCCCAGGATGGCCTTGATCTTGCAATCTACCTAGCTCAACATCACAAGTAGTTAGAATTCTAGGCATGTGCTGTCATGCTCAGTTCTCCTTATCATTAATAACTCTTTTTAGCAGCTCTTTGTCTCCTCCATTTCCAAAATAAGGATGTAAAAAATGTTTAGAAGTTGATGATTTTGTTCAAATTCTAATTTAAATAGCTGTGGATGCCTGTATCAGGTCTGTGCAAGAATGGGCTGTGGACAGTGAGCCAGGGATGGAGAAGGGATCCAGGGGACCCAACCTTCCTGATACCACCAGGCTCCAGTGGGTAAGTTTCAAAATTTCAATCCAGATCACACAGATGGCCCTGATTAAACCAAATGGGTCACAAAACCAACCCCAAAGTCAAAAATCTGGGAAGGGACTGGCAGGAAGAGGTTGGGTTGAGAAGAGAGAGTTGAGGAGAGAATGCATTGTATGTCCGAAGTTGTCAAAGAACAAACTTAATTACATGATGTGTGTGTGTGTGTGTGTGTGTGTGCGTGTATGTGTGTGTATGTGTGTGTATGTGTGTGTGTATGTGTGTGTGTATATGTGTGCGTATATGTGTATATGTGTGTGTGTCTGTGTGTGTATATGTGTGTGTGTCTGTGTGTGTATATGTGTGTGTGTATGTGTGTGTCTGTCTGTGTGTGTGTCTGTGTGTGTGTGTGGTGTGTGTGTGTGTGGTGTGTGTGTGTATGTGTGTGTGTATGTGTGTGTATGTGTGTATGTATATGTGTGTGTATGTGTGTATATGTGTGTGTATGTGTATGTGTGTGTATGTGTGTATGTGTGTGTGTGTGTGTGTGTGTGTGCTTGCACGTGTGACATCTTTTCCTCCCAATGAGGCTGTCAGGCAACAGAACTATTAAAGCTTTTCAAGTTTCAAAATTTAAAACTCCAAAGACACTTTCCTCATTAGAGAAAGTTTAAATACCTCCTACTTAGTTCTAAGAGAACACCACTGTGATGGTGCCCAACTCGCAGTCTGTATGGTCCGCAGTTCCATCATTCGGCACGGCCATGAGTAAGGACAGATGTGTGGTCTCAGAGCACCACAGTTGCCACTCGAGATCCATTTCAAGCCATCTCTATGTACAACCACACACTCGCTTAGAATATCAACACATTCTACCAAAATGAAGCGGATCACCCTGGTCAATAGGTGTGAAAATAAGGGATAGAAACGAACTGTGCACAGCACGGCAGTACTTTTTTGAGAGGCGTCCTGAAACCTTGCAAATAACTCACTGTCTAGCTGGACTGAGAGGCAGCAGACAGGAGACAAAAGGCTGAGGGAGGTAGCAACTGAAGCTTGGCAGATCTGCTCCTCTCCAGAGATCAGGCTCTGTTGAACCTGCCCCACTTGAAGGGGAAGACACCTACTGCTCTTTGGCATTGCTCTGGCCACACTGAAGTCACTTGCTCATAATCTTGTTGAGCCACAGTTGGAAACGGTATGGAAATCACCGGTATGGAATAATAATGTAGTCGGACACAAACTCCATGCTTTGACAGCAGCAAACAAAATCTAAGTCTGATGCTTCTATACTAACCATCAAAGAGCAATGCAGATTTCTGCACATTGACTATCTTATAAATATACCACGAGCAATTCAAAGTCTGATATCAATGCCACCAACCAGTGCTAAATTTGTCAAGAAGTGCCAATCTTTGGTTTAAAACAAAGTTGCTAGAGTCTTTAGCGTTTCTGGTGCACTAAGAACTTCCCTACCTGATGGCATGGACGGTCAGGGTTGGAGAGCACAAGACCAGGTCCAATGATGTTGAAGGTGGCATCAATATGCATTGGATTGGGGTCTTTAAACGAGATGATATGCACTCTGTAGTCTGGGGCAAGATGCCTACGCATCCACTCGATGCCCAGGTAGTTTGTAACCTGAAAATAAATAAAAAAAAAACAATCTTTAAAAGATTCCATTCTAAGTTTGGAGAACCAAAAGTGTGTAGGATCTAAAAGCTGTTAGTTCAGGAATAAAGAATGCAATGACGTAGGTGAGATTTCAGGGCCAGCCTTCAGCAACCTGGCTTCTCTGCGCAAAAATATCTCTTCCAGCTCGAATGAAGTCAGCAGCATCAAAGCAAGGCTCGAACTCGGTTGTCACGAACTTCCCCTGAGCGGCCAATTTGTGTCTGTCTTCCACAGAATGGATGGGATAGTCCTAGTTGGAACAAGAGCGAACACACACAGTGCATTTATTCTTTTTAATGAACTTATTTACAAGGATATACACAATTTTAAAAATTAGCTCCATACCACCATTTCCCAAATTACTAGCAATCAACTCTTGATTAAAACAGCCATTGAAAAGATATTGGTCTGTGATGATCAATTCTAACAGCCAATCTGATTGGGTTAAAGAAAGCAGAAGGAATTAATGAAGCATATCCCTTTTAGTATTTCCAGGAACAATTAGATTATGAAGGGCTGTACCCTAATCAGTGGATTAGTTCTTTGATCAGTCATAAGATCGCATTACTGAGCGGTGATGACAGTTGGAAGGTGGGGCCTAGTTGGGAGAAAGTGGATTCCTGGGAGTGTGTCCTGGGCAGGGCATTTATTTTGTTCTAGTCTCTTCCTGTGTCCCCTCTCTCTTTTCTGTCTGCCAAGAAGTCAAACATCTCCTGGATGCTTCTGCCAACATGCCGTTCTGCCAAAGCACATGGGTGGGGCCAGCCAATGAAATGCACCAAGGCACCAAACAAAATAAGTCCTTTCTCACTTAGATTCTTTCTCTCAAGTACCTTGCCATAGCAAACAGAAAAGTAATATAAACAAATCAAAAACAATAAAACCACCAACACAACAAAGTATAAAACCAGGCATCAGAGTAACTTCCTGCTGCTCAGAAACAAGTAGCTCAGGGCAGTGACAGATTCTGAAGACAGCCCACGACACATGTGCGCATGCGGGCAGCTAGTTACAATACCGAAAGCCAATGGGATGAAGTCACCCTGCTCCTTTAAAGAAGGAATTTGGTCCAGAGCCCAATTCCTACCCTAGAATGAGATGCCATGACTCTTCCTGCCAAATTTGGATCTGCCTAACTTATTTTTTTTCATTTCTATCTTTAAATACCTAGAATAATTTTAAAAAATTATTTCTATAAGTGATTTTTCTATGACTATTAGTTAAGGACATGCACCCCTTGTATTTGTGAGAGGATTAGTTCTAGTACCTCATAGATACTAAAATCTATGGAAGTACAACTCCATTACATAAAATTGTACAGCATTTACATAGGAACTATGCCTGTCCTCCTACCCTCTAGAACATCTTTAAAGTAGTTCTAATCCTCAGTGTAACCCAAATGTGTAAATCATCTTACTGTGATTCTGGCCTAGACTCCAGATAATTTTGCTGGAAAAAAGAGAGACTTTAGTGTAAAGATTTTTGTGATTCCAGCAGTGAGCAGCAATGTGCCCTTAGGATGAATTCTTTTCCCTGTGATGAAATCATACCACTCCCTTCTAGAATTCCTCTTAGAATATATATGATTGATGATATATCCTGAGCCCAGGACTGGGTCCAGAGTAAACAATGAATGCTAGCTACTATTACGGCTGCTATGACCACTAACATTTGCTGCTAGTTTAATCTAAACATAAACAGTTAATAAAACTGCAGGTATATAATATGTGCAAAGTATCAGAGAAGCTCTTCTTATCCTCTGCGGATAAGTTGGAACAGTCACTGACAAGCTGGCCTCTATCTAGGAACCTACCTGGTCATACAGTTCGTCAGCCATTGTGGGCTTGGGGGCCGTTGTCCACTTGGCGCCACGGTGGAAGTAGTCTTTGATAATTGACCTGTATGCGCGGTACTCAAAGAAGCGTGAGCGCCATGCCATGGGAGCCTCTATAATCTCATTCCCCACAACCATCAGGATGTCTCGAGGCATCGCGCTGTATAAACCTATCGGACCAAACAGCCCCGTGGGGACCTCGGTGACTCGAATCTCCAAGACATTCAAAGCATGTATGATATGTCTTTATAGAACAATTTTACTAACAACCTTGCATGCCTATATATTTATATAAAACAGGGCAAATGCAGTGATATACACTAGAACGGATTGTTGACAAGAATTCCCTGGTGGGTGGTGATACCAAGCAAAAATGAAAAGGAAGAAGTGAGAGGAAACTTTGAGCCACCAAGCTTTTTCTACTTATACATTTCTGCCCCATCTTTTAAGAGTCAGAAACTGAAATTTTAATGGGTGGTATCACATGATAAAAACAAGGCTAAGATCATTCTGAAAAAAAAAATTAATTATAGAACTCAAACACAAAAGCAGTTGAGATGTAATGGCAGCTTAATAAAGGGAATGTTTCCATTCTCCCCTAAAAAAAAGTGTGTGTGTGTGTGTGTGTGTGTGTGTGTGTGTGTGTGTCTGTGTGTGTGTGTGTGTGTGTGTGTGTGTGTGTGTGTGTGTGTGTGAGAGAGAGAGTATGTGCACTTCTGGAGGCCAGAAAAGGGTGTCAGATCCTCTGGGGCTGGAATTACAATTTAATAAAGCTTCCTGATGTGGGCCTTGTGAACACTGAGCCCTCAGGTTCTCTGCAGGAGTAGTGACTGCTCTTAACTGCTGAGCCATCACCCCAGCCCCTCTACTTCCCTTTTAATGTCTGTTGTTAAGGAAGATCAAGGACAGCTCGCTGTTCTTATGTAGAATGTCTACCACACTTACAAGTTTAGAATGTGAGCATCTCAACCATATCAAAACGAACCAGATTCTTCCTCAATAATCTCCAAAGCTTCGAAGGACTTGTAAGTAAAACAAAGGATTTTTCTAGAAACCCACAGAGCCTTCTCTTTCTATCCAAGAAGGGAATGGAAAATCAAGGCTCTGTCACATTGCTTTCTTGACAGCACTGACCTGTAGACTCAAAATCAGGAGTCTTATACTTCAGTGACCAGTCAATGGGGTCAGGCCGCTTCACGGTCACGCCTTCCATTGATAAAATATTGCACATCTCTTCGACCTCGGCAACAGCCTTCTTCAGATGATCTTTGGGAAAATAAAGACCTCCATTTTTCTGGTAAAACGGCCAGTACTTTTCATATGTATTGGCCTAGAAGCAGAAGAAGTAAGCAAAAGCATTACAGGAGAACAATGCAGCTGAAGGTAGGTTCACAGGCTATGGACAATTATTTGTATACATGAGAGGGACCCAGACTACAGAGATCCTGTGTAGAGCTGATCCCTAGCCTTGAGCTTGCCCATCTTTGCATAGATACCCAGGATTTGTTGAATGAGGATATCTAAATCATTGTATTTTTAAATTTTGTTTTCACATGTGCGTGTGTGGCCAAAAGAAGCCAGAAAAAGGTGCTGGAGTTATAGGCAGTTATGAGCTGTGCTAGACACAGGAGTTGGAAACTAAACAAGGGTCCTCCGGAAAAGCAGGAAGTGCTCATGACCACTGAGCATCTCTCTCTAGCCCCCAGAATTATCCTGATACTTTGAGGCCTTTGATCCTTCCACCTCAGATCTTATGCCCAACCCCTAATAGTCTATCTGTCCCCAGTACAGGCTTGGACTCTTCCAGGCCAAGCTTCAGAGACAAAACAGGATGTAGATACTCCTGTTATAGTGTCTGAATGAGACAAAACAGAACAAGCAAAGCAAAGTAAGAGAATAAGAACCCTACACTAAGCCAAGATCCTAAACTATCTGCAAACTCCTGAGTTCTTTCAGGAAAACGTTGCTTCAAGAGATCTTTGTGGGGCAAAAAGATATTTTAACTGTGTTCAGATTAGGACATGTTCTCAAAGGTGATTTACATGTCTTAACATGCCTGGCTCGCTTTCTCATTGGATGGGATTTGCATTTTACAAAACTGCGCAGAAATGGAAGTTAGGCTGTGTGGCTTGTCTGTCCGTGTGTCTCCCACTTCACAACTTCCTCCCTCAATTCTCTCCAATGCAATTTCATGTCAGTTCAGGCCCTTTGGGGAGAAAGTGATTTGGTACACAAGTTCACAGAGTTTCATTACTATAGAAGCTAAGTTTTTAAAATCCTTCCAAAGGTTATGAACAAAACATAAAAATCAAAAAAGTTTCTATTAAGACTGTTTTAAGTTATTAATCAGTTTAAAGAAATTTCCTGGGCATGTGCTTGCTGCATCTTATTTTAAAAAGGGGGCCAAAAGGTTAAAGACTCAGGTGCACTGGAGTCCGCATAGTTTAGCTAGACGTCCACAGCACTTGGCAGTTCCACTTAAGAGACAAACACTCAAACACATGGCCCTTTCCCACGAAGGACCAAGCTCTGAGAAGTCATTTGCTCACTTCCTACCTGAATAAACAGGGCAAGAACTTAGCCCTCTGACGGGAGAGTGTTCCAAACAGAGTCAGGGGCTTGGCTATGTCTTATAAGTTTGAATATTTTCAACTTGACATATAAAACTTTCTAAAACTACAATTATTTATTATGGTTCTTGTTCTTAAGGAGTTTTGGTTTTGTTTGCTTGTTTTGAGTCAGGGTCTCATCTTGTGACCCTGACTAGACTGGAATTCCTAGGTAGACCAGGCTGGCTCAGATCACACAGACACCTGCCTTCCTCTGCCAAGTGTTGGGAGTCGGGGTGGATACCACCACACTCGGTGTTTCTAATAGTCCTGTTCATCAGGAGTGAGCTAAATTTCCAGATCTTTAATCTCAAACACATTTTTCTAGGTTATGCATTTCTGCTATCACATTTACCTCCATCTGATAAATATAAAATATATGAATGCAATCTGGTCTCCAGTTAGGCTGGGACCCAGACTGGATACAGAACGAACTGCAAAGCAGATCTTTCACATTTGCAGCTGGGTTGTTGGTGAACTAAGGTCCACGGAGCAAATCTAGCCGGGCTTCTTATTTTTCTAAACAAACAGTTAAGGGGGCATATCATGCTTTTTCCCCCCAGTGCCTGTACTCCTGTTAGAGTGGCAGGGTGGAGAATCCAAAAGCCTCAATGTAGACTCATGTTCTCTGCAAAGCCTGAATCATTTATTGTCTGTCTGATCCTCTACAGAAATAAAGTTAGTTGGTCCCCGTTCTGAATAACTTGATTTTTTTGAAGATCTATGAACAAATAGGAGGGCTCAATTTCTGATCCAGGGGGAAATGTTATCGGCACTAAACATTTGCGTACTTTTATGGCTAATCCACTCTTAACAAAACTAAAAACCAAAACAACAAGTAGTTTTCTACGCCTAGGAGTTCCTTCAATAGCAGCTAGAAACCGAGGATAATAATGGTTCTCTTCTTCCCTTCTCTGACACATCCTGGCACTACTACCCATCCATTCACCAGGCCCGTCTTCTCATGCCGGGCACATCTTCTACAGTCCACTCAGGGACAAAAAAGAAGCCTTTGACAATCCAACACTGAATCGCACAGCCATGTCATCTTGCCAGACTCACTCCAGAGTATCCGGCGGGAGCCTCAAAGACAACCTTGCCTTGGTATGAAACACTAAGCCAACTATTTAGGGAGAAAAATGTTATTTGAACAGATGTGTGTGCAGTTTATAGTCTGGCGAACGCTGGACAAAGTTCAAATGATCAGGGAAAATTACATTTCCCAAGAAAGAGTTAGAAATTGTTTACTCTTCCTTTTTAACCTTGCTAATGAGTTAGTGATCATTAACCAAGCGTTTCCAGGTAAGGAACACTCCATTGTAGCACATGGTGTCTTTAATAACCTGTGGCAGAGATGGAGTCGCAGTCCTGGAAACACTGTAGTCCCCGCTTCCTAAAACCTCTGTGCAGAGTCTGTCTGCCACATTAATTTTCAAACGCTCTCTTCAGAGAGCTAAGAAATACCGATAGACGAAAATCTTTTATTAATCTGACAATAAACTTGTATTTATAGTAGTAGCCTTAATTAATAGTCTTTTTAAAGTCCTCTATTAAGGGCCTTATTTTTAAAAAAAAAAAAAAAGACAAAAGCAACTATTCAGTAAGTTTTATGAAAGAAAAGGCCATTGTGTTTTTGAAATGGTGCTTTCTGACAACACCTTAAAAAATCCCCCCACACATATGTCTTGAAACATAGTTTAAATTCTATTCACCTAGAGAAACTCTACTACAATATTTATCATTTTTTTCTTTTTGAAATGAGGTTTTGCCACATAGGCTAGGCTGGTCTTGAACTCAAGATCCTGCTGACTGAATCCCCTGAGTTACTGGCATTATAAGCATGTGCAGCCAAGCCCAGCCATTATTTTATTTCTTATTGTTCTCAAGAAACTTATCTGTGATCCTGGGTCTGGTGGCATATGTCTGTCACCCTAGGGTTGGAAAGTAGAGTCAGGGGGGATAAGGAACTCAAGGTCACCTTTGGATGCACAGCAAGTTTAAGACAAGCCTAAGCTTCATGAGATCCATCTGTCTGTCTGTCTCCCTTGTAGAGAATGTATAGATCTTCTATTTGCTTTCTTCTCCCTCAATACCTAGCAGAGTTTGTCACATAAAACAGAAGTAACCAGGAAAGTACAAGGAATCACTGTGGCTAATCCTCAACTATCGCACTCCAGCATAGTTTTGTGATGTACCTGGCAAACTGGATTCATAAAACTACGACCTGTAATCTCCATATTTTGTGCTTTGCAATGGGTACCTTTATACCTTCAAGCTTAAGTCTGAGAGGCAGTCTGCAATCTTCTCAATGGGAATTCTGCAGGTCAAGCAAGCAGCAGATGAGACTAGTTCTCCAACGTTTATCAAATACTTCAACACAAGCCTCTTGACTTTAATGGCATTCATTCCACAAGTACTTTAAGCTACAAAGTCTAAAGTCATAAATCTGGTGACAAATGATGCCTGAGAAGTCTGATTCCATAAAATTACATGGTAGTGGGGATAGAAAGTTGGTTGAGTGGTTAAAAGCTCTTGATGTTCTTCCAGACGACCTGAATTCGGTTCCCAGCTCAGAACCACATGTAACTCTAACTCCGGGGGATCTGACACCCTCTTCTGGCCCTCACATGCATTTGCACAGGCACCCGCATGTGCACACACACAACGGGATACACACACAAATTAAAAACAGTTAAGGTCAGACCTTACAAGTGTATAATGGTCAAGGACTGGTTAAGTGATAAACTATTTTCCCAATCAAAATAGTCAGGGATACTTCTTTTCAAAAAAAAAAAAAGAAAAGAAAAGAAACACTTGGCCTTATTTTATTTTAAAATATTAGAATAGCATATAAATCAATCTGTTCATCAAATCTCAAAGGTATGTTCAGAACAAGAGGAAGAAGCGTTTGCTGTGCCTGCCAGGTTTCACTTTAGAACTGCCTTCCTTCAGAACGCTCTGTAACTGCCAGTGCTTGCCCCTTAGCTTTCCTCGCGCTTCAACTGCCTTGCCAGCTTGGTGGCATAAGATACTTAGGATCTGCATGGAGATATAGACATGATATCTCTCCAAACAGAAATGAAGCTTCTTTGTGTCGGTGTACTTCTGGTGATGGAGACGCTGTTACAGATGTATTTCTTTACAAATGAAAATGTAAGTAGGAAGAACTCAAGTACACTCAAGATGTAATAACTCATGACGAACAAGATCGTAGGAACGGCCTACAAAACGGAAGGGACCATTATGTAGCACATCGCCTGAACACTAGCCCACAAGGACCCTGGCCATAAGAATACTACAAATAAATACAGGGAGTTTACTTTAAAGAGGAATATAACACATGTTGCCAGGAAATTCTGGAAGGAATCGAGAAAGGTGCTTGGTAGCCTGGGAGTTGCAGAAGGGAGTGCAGGAAAATGGATGAGGGACACTGGGGTGGGAACAAAGGCATGGATCCTATTGGTCTTTCTCTGCTACAAATGCAAGTAGAATACTCCAAAAGAAGGAAATGTAAATAGAAATGAATATCTGTTATAGTAACACACCTCTAAGATGAAGCAATACGTAAGTTGAGAGTCTTGGAGCTGCAAAGAGGCAGCTTGTGAAGAAACCTGAATGCCAGGAGGGCTTTATCTTCAGTAATGGAAGGAGAGAGTTGGGAAAGCAGAGGAACCATGAGAGCACAATAAGTCACAGGATCAAATGTGTGTTTGAAACAAGTTGCCCCAACAGCAACTGGGATACAGTCTGGGGAGGGGCCATTGGGAGCGAACAGTCTGGGAGGGGATGAGCTCCAGACCTGGGGGAGAGGGTGAGGCACGGGGCAAGCTTCCTTTCCACAGAAAGGATTAGATTCTTGATGCGGAGGATGTGACTGAGGAGAAATCAAAGATCGCTGGAGTTTTGGTTTGATTAAACAAGACTGACAAATAGTAAAAGGAAGAGATGAAGGCTTTGGCTTAGAGGAGAACAGCAACTGAAATTCTAGCTGTGCCAAGTGTGAGGTCCTGTGGCAATATCCGATGGGGAGTTCCTAGTGTAGATCTGGATGAGATGGCAAGTGGGGGACTGGTCTGGACTGGAGTGAGGAGGGGCCAGAAGCTGTGAGGATGGCTCTGAGTACTGGGCAAAAGTAAGACCAGAGACTACGACGCTGTGAAGGATAATATGGAGGAATAACCAAAGAATAGCTTCCCCGGAAAGTTCTGAACTCCTAGAGAGGTTTCAAGAAGGAAGAAAATTGTAAATACCAAATACTGAAGGTATCATGCAAAATACCTTAAAAATCACTCCCCTGCCCCAGTGGAGTGGAAGCGGTTTCAGAGGAGAACGGTTAGCAGAGTTCAGGCTGCAGACGCTGAGGACCTGCTTCTAGACCCATGCTACTCTGGGCTTACCTTCACCTCCACTGTGAATGGTGGGACACAGGCATTTTCAGCTCTGCCCACTATCACTTCCTCTAAAGGGTCCCATTCGTTGTAAGAGGAGACAGGGCAGTCCTTGGGCAGGGGGTGGGTGGCCTTGTCTTCAGCTGCACAGGAATTTTGGGAGGAAGCTGTAGCTGCCTGGGTGCTCTGGAAAGTTCGCTGCACCCATCCTGTTAAGGATCCTCCAAGCTTACAAACAAACAAACAAACAAACAAACAAACAAACAAACAAGGTGTGTGGTTAAAATCAGAATAACACAGATACCTACTTTAGGAGACCCCAAGATATTGACTATCAGAGGGGGTTGGGGTGATTAAAAAAACACATAACTTTTTGTTGATTATAGACTGTTTTTGTTTGTGTCACATGCTGTAACTTTTTTAAAACTCCCAGAAAGATCTGGTTCCCAGACACTACTTTCCCCATCTCTATTTCAAAGTTTCTGCAAACTGACTTTCAGAAACTTTCTTAGAAGATAGGCCATCCTCTTCCCTGAGGAAGTGCCCAGTAAGTCCCGGCAATGTCCAACTGAAGGAGAAGTCTTTCTTTCTTGGTCAGGAAAGTTACCAAAACTGAGCTCTTTTTTACTGTAAATAATAACATGGACTCTGTAAAGACCTTATCTTCCAGAACAAGCAATTCCAACGCTTTTTAACCTCTGACATAACCTCTGACATATACTTCACTTTTTTTTTTTAATTTTATATCAGAGAATGACTGTCATCTGTACCATAAGGATTAACCCAGACAGGCACAGAATTTAAACATTAAAAATCAATCTAAACATGTTAAAAACCTCTCCCCTCCCCGAAGCCCCCCCCCCCGTCCCCGTCTGTCTCTCTTTTAATGCAGGCCTGTATAACCTAGAGAGAGAAGATTCCCTCACCCACCCCATTGTGCAAACCTCACCCCGCCCCCAAATCTCTATCAGGCTGTTAAAAATCCCCCTAGAGGGGGCTGTAGGGACCCAAGGGTGGAGACCCAAAACAAGAGCGCGAGTGACAGCTGTTCAAGAACCAGCTGCTGGCAGAACTCATCTGCCAGAGCTATTCCTGTCAAGGAGCAAGGGAGGGTCTGCAGGCATGGGCTCGGATATCCCAAGGAAGCAGAGGGCCTAGCGGAGCAGCGGGGTGGGGCACAGGATGGACTCATTCCAACTCCCCCTGTAAAGCCCGGGGATCCATGTTTCAGTTGGAGCCGGCCTGGAGGCACCTTTCATCCCTTCACATGCATCTTCCCAGAAAACGACCTCACTGGCCACGGAACCCAGACCATGCCACTGTCCTGCTGGGGTGTCCAGCCTCCCTCTGGGCCCCACCCTGCACTCCGCAGAGGTCCCGAGGCCGCGTAGGCACTCACCCGAGAGCCGATGTAGTGCACCGCCTCGGCGCCTCGGCTGCCGCCGCGCAGACACCGCACCCGTAGCATCGCCCCGGTTTCTGCTGCTGCTCTGTGTGCACAAGGTCCTAGTCGCCAAGCTCGCGCCAGCTCCCAGCCTGCGGCCGCGCGCGCTGCTTTTGTAGCCGAGCCCAGAGCCCGGCCCATTGGCTGCCAGGAACAGGTGGCCGTGGCGTCCGCGGGTCACGTCCCGGGGATTGCCCTTTTTTAGTTCGTGCCTCCCGGACAGGCTCGGGTCAGCAGCCTCGAAGACCCACAAGAAGGCTGGCTGTCCAATGCCTGCCTAGCCGAGACGATTCGTTTGTCTATCTTGTTGGAAGTCCATTTTGCGACCTGAATGGGCAAACCCTAAGGATTTAGTTTAAGTTTAGATGTGTGCACTGACCCAGAACTCCAAGTAAACGCTGAGTGAAACGACCCGTGTTAGTTTCCAACTTTTGAGACCTGATCCTGTGTAGAACACTGACCTTTTCAAATGGTCTTTGGCTAGGTGCCCCTGCTTTGAGAAACTCAATTATGAAAACAGACAGATAATAATAAATCGGAAGTAATAAGGGAGGGTTGCAATTAGCTTCTCCTTTCGAAGCACATCTTCAAAGGCTCCTTTCGACATGACTTGGGTGCTCGATTGCAAAGTAGTTCCCTTAACTGGATTAGTAGAACTAAAACTCGAGAATAACATGTCACTTCCTAACAGAAGGGGCAGATTTGAGTACTTCTTGCCTGTCTGTGTAGTCCAATCTGGCTTCCGTCCCTCCATTGTCCTGTATCCTGTGATTATAGGCATGTACGATGAGCGCAGTAGGCCTCTCTGTGTTGTGTTTTCTAGAAACTGAGAACGGTAGCATTGATTGTCCCTGGTTCATGAGCTAGCCAGAAACCAAAATAAACAGTGCCGGGAAAGTCTAGGCGGCTCTAAGAGTTGTATGGTGAAGGGAGCCAGTGAGTCTAGGTTCCTATCTTAGCTCTGCTCCTAAAATGTTGTGCGGCTTGAACTCACAACCCTTGACCTTTCTAATGAAGGTCCTTCTGCTAGTGAGGGCTTTGGGGAATCGCAAGAATTTCTCAAAACTTAAAAAAGCACTTTTACCCAATAGAAGGACACAATCAACTCTGGGGGCTATGTCTCTGGGTATACTTAGGGTGACCAGCCATGTACCCTTGTCAGTAAAGCAATTTAAAAAGATGGTCAAGGTTAAGGTTATAGTTTATTAGGGGGGTGCTCACCCAGCATGCATTTTAAAACAGCCAAACAACCAAACCAATCAAACCAAACCGCACCACAAGCCCTATAGACCCGGCACAGGGGCTCAGTCTACGTACCAATTCCCAGGCGGCTTGTTCTATCTGATACTCTGTTTCAAACAACTGCGGGCAAATTCACACAAGAAGACTTTCACTCAGCTTGGTTTCCATTCTGTCAGAGATCTGAAAACACCGCCTATCCTTTATTAAAGACATTTTTATTTTGAAAGTGTAGAAGTGTCTGACTAAAGAGCCTCTGACTAGAATGAGGTTAGGGTGCCATTTAGTTTTAGATCATGGGAAACCCTTAGAGTCAAATGGACAGACACCTTTATCTCTTGGAATCCAGGAGGGAAACAGAGTAGGAGAGAGCTAGCCCCGCACAACAGTCCTACAGCTACAAAAGCAAATCAAACCATCCTCCCTGCACTTTACTATTTTTGAGGATTTAGAAAATAAAATCGGGGGGGGGGGGATGTAACGCTGGAGTTCAAATAAGGTAACTAAGGTATCTTTTTACAGCTAGAATGCATAGGAAAGGTACAACACTATTATCTGACTCCTAATGGCATCCTGCTGTACTCTGCCCTGCTCAGCCACCACCAGAGACGCTTCCGCGGCAGTAGAAGGGAACAAATACAGACACCCAGAGCCAGCCATTATGCAGAAAATGAGAAACCTCAGAAAACTTGGTCCTAGATGGAATGGACCGGGAGGTGCGGGGGGACGGGGCACTGAGACCCTAGATGGGAAAAGAAATCCATCAAATCCCTGTCTTCAAGGCTCTACAGAAGAGGAGGCAAAAGGAGTGTAAGCCAGAGAGAATGGAGGACACCGGGGAAACTGCCTTTCTTTTCTTCTTTTTCCATATAAATGTAAACAGTAATTAACAGTACACGGGTCCCTCCATGTGTACTCTTTGGTTGGTGGTTTAGTCCCTGGGAGCTCCGGGAGGTCTGGTTGGTTGATATTGTTGTTCTTCCTATGGGGTAGCCTGTTAGAGCTGTCTCCTGAGAGGCTCTGCCAAAGTCTGACAATACAGAGGCAGATGCTCACAGCCAACCATTGGACTGGCAACTGTATGTCTTTTTTATTGGATATTTTATGTATTTACATTTCAAATGTTATCCCCTTTCCCAGTTTCTCCTCCAGAACCCCCCTTCACATCCTCCCTGTTTCTATGAGTGCTCCCTCTCCCACCTCACTGCCCTGGCATTCCCCTACACTGGGGAATCGAGCCTTCACAGGACCAAGGGCCTCTCCTTCTATTGATGCCAGACAATGCCTTCCTCTGCTACATATGTAGCTGGAGCCACGGGTCCCTCCATGTGTACTCTTTGGTTGGTGGTTTAGTCCCTGGGAGCTCCGGGAGGTCTGGTTGGTTGATATTGTTGTTCTTCCTATGGGGTAGCCTGTTAGAGCTGTCTCCTGAGAGGCTCTGCCAAAGTCTGACAATACAGAGGCAGATGCTCACAGCCAACCATTGGACTGAGCACCAGGACCCCAATGGAAGAGTTAGAGAAAGGATTGAAGGAGCTTTCAAACACAGCAGGACTGATGCACACAGGAACTCACAGACTGTGGCTTCATACACAGGACCTGCACAGGTTTAAGCCCTGAGTCCAGCCCTGAGAGAGGAGGTATATACAAGCACCCATTCCTAACCTAGAAGCCATCTCTAGTTGATAATCATTTGCAAAAGAAAAACTTAGTTTTCTCTAGTGGGGTCTCACAAAGCACCTTTAATGACAGACCTTGTGCCCAGAGCTGATGCCTAACAGGAAACAAACTCAGTGCCATTGCCGGAGATTCCTTGTCTCATAATTCTTTGTCTGGCCATTATTTTTGTTTTGTCCCCCTTACAGTTCTTTCGCCTCTATACACACTACAGTTTCCACTGTTGTATTTTTATAGGATTTCTGAGTGTAGGAACATGTGTAGGAACACATGTGTGTGTCTCCATATCCATATGTGTTTATTGTGATTTTTTTTCTCCTGGTGGTTTGTTTCATCCTATTCCGGTTCATTTATTTTATCTCATTTTATTGTTATTTTTTAGATGCCTGTTTGTGTTCTGATGAGAGAGAGAGAGGAGAGAGAGAGAGAGAGGAGAGAGGAGAGAGAGAGAAAGAGAGAGAGAGAGAGAGAGAGAGAGAGAGAGTGGATTTGGGTGGATGAGAAGTTAGAATGGGTCTGGAAGGTGATGGTGTAAGCAAAACCATAATCAGAGTATATCGTATGAAAATAATCTATTTTCCATTTTTAAAAAGTATTATTTATGATGCATTAAAAACATTTCTTGGCAAGGATACACGGAATGCTAATAGCTTACATTGTCTCCAGTTAGCTTGGTAATAAGGTGAGAATTTTTCACTGTAAACCTTGTTGTAGCTTTGAATTTTGATATATGAATGGATTACCCGATAAATAAAAATACACGTGAAAGGCTGCATTTAACAGCAGAAAGATCACCAACACAGAGTTTGAAAAGGAAGCCAAGTGGATGCTCTACTACATTCTAGTAATCTGTCACAAGCTAAGTGTGAAATCAGAATATTCGCGTCCCTGAAGAAGTGGAATCTATTGACAAGAACAATTCCTCCAACTTTTGAACTCCCAAAGCAACCGTCCCCTTTGACGAAGATGGAGCAGGGGAGAAGGGAGTCACCCAAGCAGGCCAAGACTAAGAGATCTAGAGCCTGAAAGATAGGGCCTCCTCACAAAGTATCTAGCAGTGCGTGGGTTTCTCTGTGGGAATCTAGTGAGCCTGTGTAGCTCAGTCTTTCCTCTCCAGTAACCTCCTCCTCCTCCTCTCCTCCTCTTCCTCTCCTCCTCCTCTTCCTTTCCTCCTCCTCTCCTCCTCTTCCTCTCCTCCTCCTCTCCTCTTCTTCCTCTCCTCCTCCTCTCTTCCTCCTCTTCTTCCTCCTCCCCTTCTTCCTCCTCCCCTTCTTCCTCTTTCCCTTCTTCCTCCTCCTCTCCCTTCTTCATCTCTTTTGTACGTTTTCTCCTTTTTCTTCTCCATTGTCATGGCTATCGTCTTCTTCTGTGGCGCTAGGGATCGAATTCAGCCTTACATATGTGATAATCAAGTACTTGACTTCTGAGCTATATTCCAGGTCATTGTTTTTTTCTTAATGTTGCCTTTCTTCCTTCTTTCCCCTAATCAATTTGAGGAGCTAATGAAACCTCCTTTCTGTAGCCATCCTCTGTAGTCATCCTCTTTACCCAATTCCCAATAATCTTCCAACTCACGATATTCTCCCCTGGAGTCTACCACTAGTCCAGTTTTCTTTCTGTAGGCCCTAGGCTCCTCGAGGACAGGGAGCCTGTTTTATCTTCCACTACACTCTGAACACTAACACAGCCCAGCCCTCAATCAATTGTTCAATGCTGAAATCCCAGCGTTGATACCTTACCATCTTTTACTTCAAATAAAGCTTCAAAAGCTCGCGGGGGCAGCCTCTGCACTACAACCTTGCAGATCCACACAGGATTTGTTTCAGCTCTGTATGGCTATGTTCTGACTGTTTAGCATCTCCTAAGGATTTGTCTCAGCTCTGCATGGTTATGCTCTAACTGTTTAGCATCTCCTAAGGATTTGTCTCAGCTCTGCATGGCTATGTTCTGACTGTTTAGCATCTCCTAAGGATTTGTCTCAGCTCTGCATGGCTATGCTCTAACTGTTTAGCATCCCCTAACGAGGAGGGTTTTTTCATCAGGAGACCCCTGCAAAGAGAAGCTACATGAAGGTCAACTGCAGCTATCTCTATGCATTAAACTAATCTCAGCTCAAGCCAGCCTTCAAACTGATGCAGTCCTAAGATGACAAGAGGAAACAACAGTCTTTTCCAGGGGACTTTCTTACATCTTTCATGTTGGTTTCCAGGAATCCGCTAGAATTCCAGTACACCAAACACTTCCCCCTCTTACAAGTCAAATGCAAACTAAACGATGGCGGTAGTATCTTGATATCAGAGTAGGCAGCAGGCAAATCCCTGCCCTTGAGTCTCACGCTCAACTCTGCCTGCAGAGTTAGCCAGGCACTTGACCAGTTTTCGAAGGCCAGTTCATTTGATAAAATCCACACAGCATACGTACTCCTCTGTTCTCTCTCCCATCTCACCCTTGCAGCCCAAAGTCTTCTCCCACTCTGATTCTTCTTCAAGCCGACTTTCATTTTTGTTTCTGGTCTCGGTCTTTAAAAGAAAATACTCTAAAGCAAGAACGAGATTTAAATGATCGTGCTTCAGAGAATATTTCAGGGAGTTGCAACACATTTGACATAGGACAAAATACTTGACTTTCCAATGAACAAATACATTTTTCCTTAGTGAATGTTTCCTTTTTTATTTTTATATTTAAACATTTGTCACTTATTGTGTGTGAGTGAGCACACATTCCAGGGATATACACATGGACGGAGCTCAGAAAACAACCTAAGTTTCTTTTCTTTTACCACATAGGTCCCGGGATTTGAACTCAGGTCATCAGGCTTGGCAGCAAGCCTCTTTACCTGCTGAAGAACATCACCTGCCCCTGGAATTTTCTTAAGTGGATGAATAAAGTTACTATTTAGAATAAACAAATACCATTATGGGGCCTCCTTCAAGAAGGAGGTTTACAAAGAGATTTCTAATTACCCAGAACAACTTAAATATCAAAAGCTAGTGCCTGTCTTGGGCTAGAAGTGCATTAAGTAATCTGTAGTTCTCTGACTCTAAATATCTTGTGTACTTTCTGCATGAGACATTATTACATTTGTAATCAGAGAAAGAAAACCCTAAAAGCTGCTTTGCTTTAGACACACATTTCCTTGTTGTCAGTGATATTTTCCTTTGCAGCCCAGCTTGGACAAAACTGTAGGCATCGCCCTGGGAGCAAGCCTCCCACGGCCACCTGGCTCCCCTCGGCCCACAGGCTCTTCTGGAGGACAGGAGATTAGTGTGGGAAAGTGTTTCTGCCTGGCTCCTGTGCAGTTTGCCGGGCTCTATGAGCTGAGAATTAGCTGTTTCACTCTTGTGTCTCTCATAATGCTACTGAGCAACTTTCCAGATTTATCGTTCCCCCAAATAAGATTTTCTTTTCTCCAGGAGCGCATAACATCCCTATCTTGGGCAATGGCACAAAAGAAGAAAGCTGTCCTACTCTTCTCTCCACCTAGGAGGAAAAGTGGCAGAATACCTCCATAGCCATTTCCCCGGGCTTTAACAAAAACCTGCACCAAGTTATTCAGAATTTGTAAGCTTAGTTTTAAACTTTTGCTTAGGAACCCTCAATTTCCACTTCTACTATTATCCAAAATTTAAGGGCAGAACAAAATATGATGTGGACAGATTTCAAGCCCGCCGATCTTCCTGGCAAAGGCTGCTGTGACATCATGGGGTTAGTTAGCTTCCTGACCAGCTTAGCTCTGTAGCAAGGAAATATCAGGACTGAGAAACCCCTCAATTGTGGGGGTAGTGGGGGTGGTGGGGGTGGGGAACCGAAACACTCTCTTGTTTTATTCAAAGACACTCAAGACTAGTTTTTCTTTGCCCTTCCTTTCTGGTTACAACTTTTGCCTAGTTGTTTAATTTTTTTTTAAACGACGTTAAAACAAAACAAAATCTTTAAAAGGAACTGCCTAGAACATTCCTTACTCTGTGGCTTCTTTGATGGTCACAGGAGGTATCCACTACATCAAACAGCTTAGGGGAGTAAAGGACTGGAAGGCAAGGAGCAGGTCAGCAGCTGGAGGGCCTCAAACATAGCGTGAGCGCTCCAAACCCAGGCCTTCCCAGGAATCACATGATACTTCCTTGCTCTACATGGGGTCCTGGGTCTTCATTACTCCCAGCTCTGGTCAACTCTGGGCTCCTTCTATTATGAGCTGGGGGGAAGGAGAAGGGAATTTGCTTCCCCAGCCCTTACAGTTGTAATTTGGTTCAAAAGCTGAATGCCACCCACCACTCTTCTCCTACCCCTCGTTTCTCCTATAGCCTTGCCTCTTCTCTGCTGGAGTCAGCAGGGTCAGAACTGGCCTTCGAACTCTGTGCATGCTAGGCTTGAATCCTTTGTAGATGGAGTAGGAAGCTTAATATGGGGTTGTGAGAATAAGAGTCAGGTGGACTTACAGACAGCCATTCAGCCACTGGGTACCTACTGGGCAGTGCTGGGCCTTCAAGGCGCTAAGATTTAGGATGCAGAGAGCTGATGCAGTCGTTCTGCAGTCTTCTCCCTGGAAAGGAGGCAAAAAGAGCACTCTGCAGCATACCAGTGGAAACAGTGGCTGGACAATGACTTGCTTAAAGTAGCATGTGAGAACTTAGTCCTATCTTCATTTTAAGCTAGCTTATGGGTAACATATTAAAATCATAAAATGTACCTACCATTTAATTATAATTATGTCAATTATAATTTTACATTTTCTCCCTTGATCTTGCAAACTTCAACATTCCTTGATCGTACACATTACTTTTCATCAGGTTGTTGTAAAGAAGGTCCTCTTCTGGAGCTTGATTCCTCCTGAGTTGTAGCTGGGGGTGTGAGGACAGCACCAATGTGTATCTTATCAGACTGCTTCTGGTCCTACTTTCTCTGACCTTCAAGATCCAAGCCACAGCACCTAAACTGTTTTCATGTAAAGCTAATTGAGGTCATGAAATCTACCTTTTAAATCATGAAGTTAAGCCTATGATTCCCAAGTGACAGGTACTGCCCATATAAGGCTGTACACGACCACTGCATACAAGATGGCCTGCCTGAGAACTCTGGAGAAAAACCTGAGAGAGAGCAGGCTGCATGCCAATCTAGAGAACTGATTCTGGCCATGCTGGTCCTGTCACTTAGCCTGGGAACAGACACGCAGCCTGTGGAGGCCAACACACACAAACCAGTTACTCATGGAATCTTTTGAGCCGTAGGATTTCAGTACTCCATCGTGATGTTTTTGAAAGCATTGAGTTTGCATTTCGAGGAAGTATTTAACTTTTTTATGATGCCATAAACCGATTTGGCCAATTTCATGCAACACTCCCTACTCTTTTTCTAGCAAATGGCAACTTGAGTGTTATCTTATACCAGATACCATCAGATATGCTGTGTTGCAAGCTGTGCAGAGCTGTGGGTGAGTTCATTTCCTTAGGCGATCACACACACGCGCGTGCGTGCGTGTGCGCACACACATAAACACACACACACACACACACACACAAACACAGTTGATAGCATGAATTATATACTACTCCTCAGTATTTGTCATCATAGCAACAAAGATCACATTGGAGTTACTTTAGTCCACATGGATTTTATGCTTGCTGATAGAGCTATAAGGAATAAAGAGGAAAACCTCTGCCTGCTGTCTGAACAGTTTTACCTGAGTACTGTGGTAGGCACTGTGGCGGAGTGAAACAGTCCAGGACGGTGGCAAAGAGTGTGGCCTCAGGAGCTAAATCGTCCAGTTCTGCAATGTACTAGCAGGATGATTTTACCTAAACCACTTAATCCCTCAGCACCCCGACTCAAAATGGGGAGAAGAGGAACTAGCAGGACAGGATATTAAGAAACAAAACAACGTTGGCAGTAGGTTCAGAAATGGGGAAGAAAAATACCTTCCCTATCTGGTTCCCACACTGGGAGCTCATTTTCTTTGCATTGTATCACCGTTTTCTTTTTAAGACAAAACTTACTATGTAGTCTAGGCTAGTTTTGAGCTCATAATTCTCCTATGTTACCCTCCTGAGTGCTTAGATTATTGATGCGTACCACCACATCTTGCAGGACAACATATACCCCCACCCCCACCCCACCCCCACCTCTCTCTCTCTCTCTCTCTCTCTCTCTCTCTCTCTCTCTCTCTCTCTCTCGTATGTGTGTGCATGTGTGATATTTTAAAATAATTTCATATATACCATCTCCTTTGCATATCAGCAATCCAGAGATCTTGTATAAAACTCAAGAAATACTTAAACTTTTTTTTAGAATGTAGTCAGGTCAGGCACAAGACAGAAGTTGAGAGTGCCAAAACCCAGAGCAGCACGCCCTGCTTCCCAGGTGTGCTTTAAGAACTGTGGATGTTGGGCTCTTGTGCATGCCATCAGAAAAGTACCATGGTGTCGCATTGTTGCCCAAGATACACCTGTACACTCTCCAAATGCACTTCCTGCTCCTTGGGAGTGCCAAACATATTCTGCATGTGTCGCCTGGCCTTTGTTGTGTAAAATGCTTTTCTTTTCTAACATGCACACCAATGCATTCTTTCTGATTGGTCCCAAGAGACACTTGGTTGTTGACTTTTTTTGTTTCCCCCTGGAGTGCAAATCAGGATTCTATATCTCAGAAATATTTAAAGTACCCTTGGGGAACATAGAACATAATCTCTGGCTGGGCATTAGGAAATACATAGCAGATATATTATTACCTTGCTACAACTTCACACAGCTTACGATCACTGGGGAAGAGAGTCTCTATTAGGGATTGTGCAGACGAGGTTGCCCTGTGCATGTCTGCGGGTGTGGTCTTGGTTGTCTCAACTGATGTTAGGAGAGCCATTGAAAGTGGCAAGACCATGGTCTTAGGAGATGGATTGTCAAAGAATAGAGAAAACTCAGTGAGCATCAAACATGCACACACTCATTTCTCTCTGCTTTTGACTGTGGATATGATGTGACCAGTCATGCTCCTGTTACTTTGACCCCTGCTACGACGGACTGTACACTAGAATTATAAGCTAAATATACTCTTCCCCTCTCAGGTTGCTTTTTGTGGTGGTATTTTATCAGAGAAACAGAAACAAAACTAGAGCACCATTATTAAATTAAATTAATTGTCATTGGATACTTAATAAGTGTCTGGCTACATGGGGAATCACATGATTTTTCCTAAGGGAATGAACAAATATCTAGTTACTTAGACAGACCAGAGAGTCCATCAATGTCTGGGACAGTGAACTAATGAGTTTATTGCATTACTTCCACTAGTATGGCTGTGCGGTTTCTTCCAGTATGGCTCATATAGGACCCTGGATCACTTCATGGTCAAAAGCCCACCCAGCATGGATGATAGTTCATGAGGGCTTTGAGAGTCTTATGCCCTTAGAAAGCTCGAGCCTTCTAGTTTTCATGTTTTATTTACTTGCAGAAACATATGAGCCCTGTTCCTCCCTTTAGGAGGGAATGTTTTGATTTATAGGAAATAGTTACACAACACATCACCCTCCCTCTTGCTTTTATATCCTTTCCACCCACTCCTCCACAATTTCCTCTGAGTCTTGGAGGAAGAAGTGATAGAGATGGCTGGTTGTTTTTCTCCACCCATGGCTGAGCATTGGGCCACTGCTATAGCAGCAGTCAGTTGTCCTCAAGAGCTTGACCAATTATGAGTCTGTGTGGTTCACAATCCATTGAAAAAGAAGTCACTCGCCACTATTAACTGAGCCCAACAGCAGTAGTGTATGATTATAAAAACTGTGTCCTTTACCTATGGGTTTTGCTTTGGTTAAAATGCCATGTATGAGTTCCTGCCTATGGAGCTTGAGTTATACCCAAACCAAAAGCAGTTAGTAACCCTTGGAACAGTTGTGCCAATATTGCATCAGCAGGCACATCTTTTCGGGCAAGGTGGTACCATAACATGTGGGATTCATAGCTGAGCAGAACTTTCGGTGATAAGTCTCCCTTTGCATCTTCTGGCGCTATGAACGTCATAAAGCAGGAAAGAAGTTTCAAGGTGGGTCCCAGTCTGAGTTGTCTATGTCCTATAGTCAGAACTGGCAGACACCATGCAGGAAGGAGTGTAGTGGATGGGAGAGCTTCCTGCTTTGCACAGCCATGATGGATGTACCCTGGTGAGGCACAGCCCCAGGGGCTTCATCTCTGTATTGCTTCTCGCTGTTGCTGGGTCTTCTCATGCTTGTTGCTGCTAGACTCCTCATATATCTAGCGTGGTGCAATTGGGTGTGGGGGACATTCCCTGCCTCTAGTCTGGTATGATTGCTTTCTGGGAGATAGTCCACTCTATTGGGCAATTTTCCTGAAGATAAATCTGAAGATGAACTTTCATGACATAATACTGTTTGAGAATTTAATGATGTTACAGAATTCCTGATTTGATTTAAATAGTTTCAAAAGTTAGGTAGTTGATAAAAAGTTTAAGGAGATGACTTAAGTTGTTTTGCCTGAAAGACATAATAAAATTAGAATTAAGGGTAGAGTGTGCCCCTCCCTTGTAGAATAGTCAGAAAAGGAGGTTAGCGAGCTTTTGTGCCTTACATGCACGTAATTGTACTTGGAAGAGAACAAATTAATGATCAAAGAAAACATTTTATTCTAGGTTGGGTCTGAGTTCCTGGATTTTGTGATCTAGGGTTGTGACCACAGGTTTCAGTGTACACCATGAAAAGACAGGGTTATAAACAATGAGTAAATAATTCTATAAGAATAGAGAGTAAATGGTTAGCCAGTTTAGCTGAACAAGACTTCAAAAATAAGGCATAAGATAGATGAACTATTTCTTGATAAATAAAAATTGTCATCAGCTAAGCATAGGGAAGAACTTACTACTGTAAATTTGGCTTGCTTAAACTTTTTAAGTCAATAACAAAAGAATTATCATTTTGGGATTACAAAGAACTTGTGGAAAAAAAGATGGGAAATGTTTAGTCAGGTATAAGTTTCAAGAAAAGACTATATAATCAATAATCCTGTTATAATTTCCTTTTGAGTAATGATACTGATCTGTTTTTGGAGAATATGTTCTTGTGATTATTTTTGGAGAATATGTAACTTGTGGCTATGAGGTAATCTTTTTCTTACCTAGAACATTTTATCTTAGGTGGTATAAAAAGGCTAAGAGAAAAAATAAAGTTGGTGGAGTTTGCTTCACCCAACCAGTATGTGGATGAATGTATGAATGTGCGCCCGCTTTTCTTACATCATTGCCAACTCCACTCCCCTCCTTGGAGCTCTGACCACACTGTTGGAGTTGGTCTTCCACACAGAACATAGTGTCTTCATCAACAGAGACTTATCCATGTAGTTCTAGCTCACAACCAACAGCAAGACAATAGTCTTGATGGTTTGTGGGGTCTCCATGAAATCTTTTCTTAGAAAGCATGACTTAAGGTTCACCATCATCCATTCCAAGTACATATCAATTGTACTCAAGCAGCTAAGAGGATGCTAACATGAAACATGAGCAAGGTCCAATACAGAATAAAAATATCTTCACACTTCTACCAATTGTTTTGTCAGAAAGCAATGTTGTACAGAGCAATGTATAAGGAATGCACTACCCCATTTAGCCAACTATAAGCAAGTCTCAGTTGTTTCCCATGAGATACCTTGCTTCCTGATCCTGGGGCACTGCTATCATGGGGCTGTTGCATATCTCCTCACCCCTGGAAATCTTAGTGGGGTAGCCTTGCACTGTCTAGCTGGGCTCAGGCTCAAGCTCCAGCAGGGGACAGTGCTGTATGCTCTGTCCTGCTGTGGAATTGACTCTAGTTATGACACACTCTGGGCCAGCACCCTTTCCCTTCCATCAGTCCCTGTTAGGACACTCTACTCTCAAATGGCTTGGCATCAGCTCCATGCCCTGTCACTTGTTTCTGAGAGCATGCAAACACCAGCACAGCAAGGAGGCTCGAGGTCCCAGACCATATGGAAAGGTAGGCACATCAGGATACCCCATGCACTTTGCCCTCACATGGATCGATCAGTGTCAGCTCCATGCTCCAGCATTCACCCCAGGGGCCACACAGCCATTCCTCCCAGCTCAACTTTGATTCTGTCAGTCTTTGTTCACCAATCATGCTGGGTGAATTTTCCCGAAGAGATGTGAACCTATTCGCCCTAGGTAGGACACCTAAAGAAAAGGCTCCATCTAAATCTGGAATAATGAACTATCAAGTTTGTTGAGGTGAGGGGTGTCGTTGTTATCTTGTTTACAAGAACATGGGTGATGGGTTACTTATAGGACAACAGATGACTCAAAGATACCACCTCATACAAAGCCCATCTCAGAATGGGTAGCGACTCCTAAAAGCTGCATCCTTGGAGGAGCTCCCTGCATGACTTATAGGCAACTTGACCAACCACATGGCCTTCTCACCCCAGTAATCACGTATTGCTCCGTAAAGCCTTGGGGAAGAGCCTTGTGATTCTTCTTTCAAGGGCTTCTATAATTCTAAAAGATTTTACTTATTGGGCCTTTCCCCTTCCAGGAGGGAATGTTTCAATGTAGATGCAACTGTTACCCAATGGAAGTATACTATGCAAATTTAATTATCCTAATGTCATTATAGTCCCAGTCCATGTTAAACAGGTCAAGAAACATTTACTAAATAAATAAATCTACTATAATTATCTTAAAGTCAGGTGTAGAAGAATGTTAAGGCTTCCTGCTCACAAATTCTTAATCGGAAGACCTTGTCTGCCCATCCAGCTTAGGTTATGCTTCAGTACAGTGCGATGGTTCAGATTAAGAACTTCAGGCCCAGCCAACTCACTTGGTTTGGTACTCTTGCCCTGAAACTCAGGAACTCTGTGGACTCTAGGAAAGTTACTTTACCTTTTTTGTGCCTCAGTTCCCTGAATAGAAACAATATTTTCAACCTCTCAAATTTGCTGGGGGTTAAATGGGATAATACGCTGTGCATAGTTGTCTCTGTTGAGTAGAGCTTCATATTACATACCAGTGAGGGTTCAGTTCTCCAAAAGAAATTTCAAAAAATTATCAGAGAGTGTTCTTATAAGGTCAGTGTTCACAGTGACAGCCACTGCAAGAGTCTATCACTTAATGGTCAAATAATTTTGTAGATTATAAGAATTCCATCTAGAGAGGTTGAGTGAATTCTCAGGAACAACTCCTTCAAGAATGAAGTCAGGTGCTAGCAGTGATTCAGGTTGACCACTGAGGAAAGGGAGTGTGGGGCCTTCTTCCCTGAGATAACATAGGCCAAGATTCCAAGCCAGTGGTTCTGAAACAGGTCAAGCACTATCTCATGTTTCTAAAATACACTGTGTTTACTTGAATTCCAAAGATGTGAAGGTCCAGGAGTAACGACACGGAAAGAAGGGGGCCAAGAAAATCTTGAAAAATGCCTAGGCATTCATAGCCACTCCTGCACAGTTCTGGATGTGGGAGGGAAACTGTGACCTTCATCACAATGGACAAATGGGAACATTCAGCAGCGAGGATAATGAGAACACTGTGTCATTCCGTAGAAAGTCGCATATCTGCTCAGCTTCAGATGATTCAGAAACTGGGTCTTCCTCCCTTTGTCCTCATTTTGTTACTTTAGAAGCCAGCACATCAAGTTCTCCCCAAAGAAGACCTCCTGTTTTTAAGGCTAAATGGTCAGGAGCCTACTTTATCTCTCTTCCTCTCAAAGTTCACACTATCCAGAGAAGTATTGTTGGTCAGTAAAACTTAACAGTTCAGCAAAGAACCATTTCTCTCTTCTCTGCTTGGTACTATTATCTTAGAAAGTATTAGTGAAAGACTGTATTTTCTGTGTGGGTGAACTGTAGAAGATCATCAGAGAAACCTTTAATGAAACAGAGATCTATGAGTCACTGTGAACAAGCCAGTTTTAGGCAGTCACCTCCCTATCTCTAGGCCGGTTTTGTTTCTGTTCAGCCTGTAGGATCAGACTGTATATAATATTGTCAACCACTAGGCAGTTACGCATGCAAAAATTACAGGAGTCATTTGATGGATGGAAACTCTCAGCTCAAATACACCTAGGTTTAATACCCAAACAAGATGTCCTAAAAATCATCAAACTGATTCTCCTAAATTCAAACAAACCTAACTGAATTCAGTAGTAATTGAAGAACCTAAGAAATCTAATTATTGAACACCTACCATTTTACTCAGTGTTGGAATAGAGAGCAGATCTAACTATGGAAAGACAATCGAAGTCCATTTTCATAACTGGCCAACAGAATGCATAAATGCAAACAGAATATATAAATGTGTGGATGGTGCTCCAGGATTCAGGGCAGGAGAATACTGGAGTAAAGACTCAAGGGAATCTCCCTGGAAGATCTTAGGTGTGTGTTAAAAGTTTCTGAAGGAATGGGCAGGAGTGAGAGGTTTGTCAGTGTGCCCGAGTTGTCATTCTGCCTCACTTCCTAGCGTACTGCCTGGCACAGAATGACAATGAGACAGAATTGAGTTCTTTCCTCGTGAAATCCCCATTTCCAGTTCAGCCCTGTCGCTATTCACTCATTTATTCATTCATTTAATAGTGGAGTGTTTTTGTTTTGTTTTGTTTGCTTGTCTGTTGTATAACACTTACATAGTGTGGGTTCTGTGATAGGCACAAAATACCCAGGGAAGAACAATCCCCACTTTCTGTCCTTGAAGGTTTGAAGCCAGAGACAGAAATGCAGCTCAGCTGGTGAGCGCATGCCTAGTATACGTGTAGCAGATGTAGGTTCTAGTTCCCAGGACCATGTACGTCATACATGGTAGCACACATATGTACTTCCAGAGTTTTGGAGGGAAAGTTTTGTTTTTCTTTTGAAATGTCACGAGCCTGGCCTCTGCTGTGTTTCTCTCAGCCTTATCTTCCAAGTTTCCACAATAATAGCTCATTCAACTCTGAGCACCTGATGGCTTTTCCAGCTCAAAGCTCCAAAATTCTTTAGTCTCTTCACACAAAGCATCCCAAGGCATAAGAGCCACATGATCAGGTTGCCACAGCAACACCTCATTCTCCGGTACCATATTCTGCCCTTGTTTGCTTTTTGTTGCCGTAATAAAACATTGATCAAATCTGGCTTGGGCAAGAAAGAGCTTATTTGCCTTACAGGTGATAGTGCATTATCCGGGGAAGCTGCTGAGGGCCTGTCCCAGCCTTTAGGGGAACAGTACTGGGCAGGACACAGCATTGGATGAAGGCTGAACACTGTTGATCCCTGGCCTTATAATCTTACTGTTTGTGTTTTAATAAGTGCTGGTTTCTTTTCTCTGTTGCTCAAGGATCTCTTACTGGTCATTTACTGTGAACCAGAGAGAAAAGAAGAAATGAATTAAAATTCTTTACACAGGCAATAGACATGTGCGCGCGCGCACACACACACACACACACACACACACACACACACACACACACATACACACACACACACATTCATATACATACCCATTCCAGTCAGACCCAACCACATGTCTCATCAACTCCACAAGTGTTCACACACATACACATATAACTACACATGTAGGAATAGACTTCCATATAGACAAGCAGACATAGACATACATACATTTGATGGATTGGGATGGAGCCCCAGATACCACACTTTATTCTTTCTCTCAGGCCTTCTTACACCTTCTTAGACAAAAGTTCTTTAGAACATTATCTCATAGAAAATAATGTTTACACAAAAGAGGAATTACAGAGGGATGCTGATGTTGAGTTCAAAGCAGTGTTCCATTCTATAAGCTCATTATAAGTTCAACACCACAGTTTCACACGGCCTTACTTTATCTTAGTGCACGCCTGTGGCTTCATCCTTGGATCCGACCTAGAATGAATGTGTTTCCTTGATCACAAATCTTTCCCAAGCCTATTTCTCCTTTTAGTGTTTGTGAAAGTTCATTGTATTTCTTATTATGCAGCCTTTACTTACTATTCTATGAGGAGTGGGCACATTCTATTATTGATTCTAACTTTATTATAACTTAAACCATCTCCTAAAACTTTTTTCCTAAAATTATTTTAATCAAATCAGCAATTCTATAACATCATTAATTCATCTAAACAGCATTAATTCATGAAAGATCATCTTCATATTGATCTGTAGGAAATTTGCTCAATAGGGTGGGCTAATGCCCAGGAACCATTAAGCTATGTGACATTGACAGGAAAAGGCATATCACTAGCATGAAGCAATCCTGGGATAAAAATATCTGGAGGCCCTGCAATTCAGAGCTTACTCATCATAGCCATCTCCAGAAAACTTTAGGGTTTCCTAGATGGCTCCTGACAAGAAGCCAGGACAGGAGCTCAAGGCGGGAACCTAGAGGTAGGAATTGAAGCAGAGCTCGTAGAGTAATGCTGCTTACTGGCTTCCTTAACAACCCCTTCTCATAGAGTCCAAGCCTCCCTGCTAAGTATAGTAACGCCTCTAGTGGAATAAGCCCTCCTCTAGCAATTAGCAATTGGGGAAAATGCCTCTACAGACATACCCCTAGGTCAATCTGATTGAAGCAATTCCTTCTTCCCAGTTGACAACTAAGAATAGCTATGACAATGTCACTATAGAGTAGACCCAGGAGAATTAGAGGCTCTCTCCCATTGTCTAAGGGGAGACTGCAAAGGTACTTGAAGTAGGACGTAGGTCCTCACTTGTCCTGAGCCAGCCAGCATCTACATCTTTGTTTCCTAAACGGTAAGAAGTTAAGATCTGTATTCAAGTCATGCACTTATGTACATGGAGGCAAAACACTCATACACATAAAATAAGATAAATAAAATCTTTAATGGGACTGGAGAGTTAAGAGTTAAGAATCAGGGGTTAAGAGTACACACTGCTGTTTTGCAGAGTTTAGTTCCCAACACCTACATAGAGTGGTTTACAGACATCTTTAACTGTAGCTGCAAGGGAGCCAATGCCTCTGGGCTCCATGGGCACCTGCATGCATACCACACAAAATCACACATTTTTTTAATGGAAAAAAGTAATTTGCTATTGCTTATTATAACCTGAACAGCTTGTGGGTTTTTTTTTTAGAATAGCCTGACAATATAATAAGAATACAGAGAGAGTTCAGACAGTTTCATACAAGTGAGTGTGTGAATCCTGAGGAAAATCTAGCCTCAGTTGCAAATGTCCTATCCTCCAAGGGCCCATAGCCTTCATTTGCTGGTTCTGGCCTCCCTCTAGTGGTGAATGCATTTAGTGCTTTAAATGGTGCTCATAAAATTGTCCAATTTGGAGTCCTATAAACCAACAAAAGGACCACCGAACTGTTATTATGCTGTTTTTCTTTTCAAGGTATTCTTCCGGCTCTTTTTTTTTTGAGACTTTTGTGTTTGTTTTTGAGACGTTTCTCCATTCTGTAGTTTAGGCTTGCCTAGACCTTACTATGTAGCACAGGTTGAGCTGGAAATTGTGATAATCTTTACGTAGGCTTCCAAACGTTGGGATACAGGTATGACCCATAACAGCCAGCTTAGAATGGTTGCTTACAAGACTATGTCATTGTCGGTATGATGAATTCAAATATACGGATGACTGAGGCAATGCGTTGAAAATGGTTTGACTTAGAGGAGCATGATGGGTTAAGGCTGCCTGGGAAAGATAATCTATAGTTCTACTGAGAATGAGTGAAAGAGAGTTGAGGGCCCACGAACAGAATCCCTTCTTGATATTTGTGACACAAGGAGGGGAATGGTTGTTGTAGTGGGGAAGTCGTTATTTCTTGGCTAAGGTCAGAGAATTTTAGTCTGGTCCTGAAAGGGATCAATCTCTCCATGCAACACAAAACAACATGTACTCTCCTCCACACCATATCCCTACTAGCTTAACCTCTCTACCTCTGTTTTAAACCAGTGCAGAAACCTGTAAGCATAAGTTAGCTCTAATTGCCTCAGTTGGCGCTGGTTATGACCATTGGCTGTACCTTTCATGCGACCATGCATGAGAGAAAAACCTCTGAAGATCACCCCATTAAACTTCCGTTTCCGTTCTATACCACAGCTATCCACAAGTACGCTAACTTTTACATATGTCCCTTTACGTATTGAAGATGGTTATCATGCCTTATTATGTCTTTTTTCTCATGTGCAGATGCTCAAAGCTTTTTGGAACAAGAATAAAAGATATTTCATAAGATGCGAGCATCATGATTAACGTGGCAGGTATTTTATTTACACGTTGTTTATTATACCTGTAAACAGGTTACACCTTGTTAGCAGCATGGTTTTGTTTCCTTAAGTCGTTTTACTTCCCCAAATGAAAACTCTTATGGCCTAATGGAGCAGCCATAGGATGTTTTGTCTGTTGCCAGCAGAGACCTTTCCTTGAGGCTCTGGGACCAACAACCAGGCATCTTAAGTTTACCGAGACCCAGGCTTTTCTCACTTTCCCAGAAGTCCTTTCGACCGTCAATCAATGGCTGGTTCCTCCATGGCGCATGCGCGCCGCCTGCATCCGGCAGCCGGGTGAATTGCTGCCGGGCTCTCCCTGGTGTGGTTCTCCTAGTCATGGCTCCGGACTCCGGGCCCTTCCCCGACGGACAATTTTTGAAGCTGCTGCCTGTGGATCCCCGGGACCGGGGCACCCAGCGCTGCCGCCTAGGACCGGCCGCCTTCCGCAGCCTGGGCGTGCGCCTGGGCTCGCCGATGAGGATCTCGTTGCCCGCCGGGGGCTGCTGCCTCTGCACAGCTTGGCCACGGCGCGACGGGGCGGACGGCTTTGTGCAGTTAGACTTGCAGTGCGCTAGCCCCGGAGCCGCGGCAGCTGCGGGGAGGATCAGTATGGACCGCTTGCAACCGGTGTCCTGTCCGCCCCTGCGGCGCCTAGAGGTGTGGCCCGTGCTGCGGCCGCAGGCGGGAGCCCCGAGTTCCGACGCGGTGCTGGAGGTATCGCAGGAGCTGCTGCGCAACCGGCCGGTGTCGCGAGGACACGTGGTGGCCACCCCTCCCGGTATCCCGGGCCCTGTAGCAGCTCTGCACGTGGTGAGCGGGACACCGGACCCAGAGCCCGCCGGGCGGGTCACACCGCACACCCGCATCACGCTCAGCGACAAACCTCCGCCACAGGTCGAGCCTCCGGGGGAGGTGACCCTTGGGGGCCTGTCGGAGACGGCCGACTCCCTAAGGGAGCTGCTCCGCCTGCCGCTGTGTTATCCGCTCGCCTTAGCCGCACTGGGGCTGGCGGTGCCCCGCGGGGTGCTCCTGGCGGGACCCCCGGGAGTGGGCAAGACCCAGTTAGTGCGGGCCGTGGCGCGAGAGGAGGGCGCCGAGCTGCTGGCGGTGAGCGCCCCGGCGCTGCAGGGCACTCGGCCCGGAGAGACCGAGGAGAATGTGCGGCGCGTCTTCCAGCGCGCCCAGGAGCTGGCCAGCCGCGGGCCCAGCCTCCTCTTCCTGGACGAGGTGGACGCCCTGTGTCCCCGGAGAGGCGGCCCCCAGCGAGCTCCCGAGAGCCGCGTGGTGGCCCAGGTGTTGACGCTGCTGGACGGTATCCACGGGGACCGGGAGGTTGTGGTCGTGGGAGCCACCAACCGGCCAGACGAGTTAGACCCAGCGCTTCGCAGGCCGGGGAGGTTTGACAGAGAGGTAAAATTCTTGGAAGCTCCGCTTTTTTGGACATTTGGGTCAGGCAGGATTTATAGATCACTTGTGATATGCGAGCCAGAACCAGTGTTCAAATTGTTCTGGGAAGCAGGATGGTCATTTTTGTTGAAGTAACTAAGCCTGTTGCAAGCATATTAAACCGAAACAGCCTTTGGGATGAGAACATGGTCACAGTAAGAGAAGGTAAATAAAAAAACGGCATTAGCCCCAAAATGTATTCGTTCCTGTCAGGATACCAGCTTCTCTCCTACAGTTGACTTCCCTAAGTTGTCAGGGCTCTTTCTCAGGAGCCTTTGGTCAAGTGATTTTTCTTTCTAATTTCTAAGGAATTGTTAGTAATTAAATAAAATTTAAATGTTGTGGTAGGATTCTCTTAAGTCTTTTTAGGACTTGAGTGAATTTCTTCCTTGCACCATCTATTAAAGGGCCCTGATTCCACAGAACAAGGACCTAGATTATCTACTCTGTTATTTGAGCCCTGACTGCCAGAACTTAGTGTGTTCTCAAAAAACAACAAAGACTTCTTCAGTGAAGTATAGAGTTTTCATTGTGGAAATCCGCAGCTACTGTTGTTCCACTGGACAATTTTCTTATATTTATAATAAGGTGCGCTTAGAAGTTCACGGTATAAGTTCCAGAAAGGTTTGCTGAGTGTCTGTACATATTGGTGAGGATGCTTTTAAAGATTTTAAGTTGTTTACTTCTAAGTTCTCTGGTTTTTTGCTTTGCCTGTAGGTGATCATTGGAACTCCCACACTTAAACAGAGAGAGGCAATTCTGGGAGTGATTACTTCAAAGATGCCCATCTCCAGTCATATCGATTTAGGCCTGCTGGCAGAAATGACAGTTGGCTATGTCGGTGCTGACCTGACAGCACTCTGTAGGGAGGCTGCCACGTGTGCTCTTCTCAAGAATGAAAAGGTAGGAAGTGTTCACCTGTTACCAGCTATGATAATCTTTCAGATTTCTATGACAGATTAATGTGGGGTTAAAAAAGGTGGTAAGTACATTCATTCCTTGGTATGGCTGGTAGGTTCCACAGCGCTCTCTCTCTCTCTCTCTCTCTCTCTCTCTCTCTCTCTCTCTGTGTGTGTGTGTGTGTGTAAGAATACAAATATAATCTCAAATATATTTAACATCTCAACTCCACATACATAAATGACTAAAGATGACTAAAGATGAGGATAAATGGCTGAGCCTTCCAGGAAAGTCTTCATGGCGACTTTTCCTCACTGCCACAGTAACTTTAGAGCCTGGAGCAGCCAGGAAACACAGTGTCCCTCAGAATAATTAGATGTGAATTTAAAGCTTTTAAGCGGCCACTTAGATTTACACAGGAAGGTGCAAAAATAATGCTAAAATCTTTTGCATATCTTTCTCCCGGATTATCCACTTGTAATATTCTACCGTGTTTACTTGGACATTCTTTCTTGGTGTGCGTGAGTTTACATGTGTGTATGAGTTTACATGTGTGTATGAGTTTACACATATGTATGAGTTTCTGAGACTTGAGAATATCCCACAGCCATGATAACAGCTAGAACTTTAGTCACTCGTGATGATGAACATCACCAGAGTTAACTTTGATTTTTAGAATAAGCCAGTACCTGTAAGACTTCTTCATTGTCATACTGGGTTTTTTATTATAGATAAATATCTAAGGGAGAAATCAAGTTTTCTAATCTGAAGAAAATTGAGTACTTGGAATTTTATTAAATATTGTCATTGATCTTTATCTAAATTAGTAACTACTTTAAAAATATTAAATATAATATTTTGCAGTACTATTATTTTGAAAATCAGATCATTTTGTATATGATACCCTGGGTCTCTAGACCTCTTCAGCAAGTAATAATTTTAGCACCTGAGGATTTTGGGACATTTCAACTTCATACCATCCTAAATTATTTTATCTAAATAGTTTACATTTTTCCTAATTTTTCCATTATTTTCATTCTAATATTGAAGGTGGGAAGAAGTTATATGAACTTCTGAGTCCTCACCTGAATGGATTTGGTACCAAACTGCTTCGTGTTTTAATGAGTCCCCGTGTGAAGGTGTGAAAATGTCTGTCCCTTGTGAGAAGGAATGAGAGATCCAGAGAGGAGAAGGGAGGCACCTTTAGAATTCCCTCTGCGTTGTGAAGTTCCAGGCTTGATCTTAAGCATCTCTGGCTTAGGTGGACCAGTCAGCTCACTGCTATTTGATGAGGGGCCTACCTAAGTCTAGTCACCACGGTGATGGCTGAGTTCAGAAACAGCCCAGGGAGAGTGGGAAGGCACTGACTCATCTTTTCTTCCCTCCCACTAGGCAGGTGAGGGGCTCTGTCTATATCAGGGCAGACAAGGAATCCATTAAAGTTTTTCTGGACTGATTGGATTAAGGAATTAGAAACATAGTTTAATAAATGCAGAAGAGAAGGATTTGGCGCTTGCCAGGGCAGAGAGTCGAATGGGACGGTGAGAGCACACAAGTGGTCTGAGTTGAGACTTCCAAGTTGGTGTTCTCTAAAAAGTAGAGTTCAGGTACCCAGGATCTAATACTGTAAGCCAGCAAAGCAAAGAAACAGAGCACAAATCTATAACAATGTGCCCATAAGTCTTTCCATCAACAGTAGAACAAATATACAACAATGACTAAGTAGTTTGTCAGAGTGCTTCCACATTAAGCACATGACTGACACTAAGTAGGATGACAGAGTATGAAGAAAGTGAGCTTTGCCCAAAACATTATGTTAGAGGTGACAGTTGCTAACATCTTTAGATGATATCGTTCAGAATAGGTCAACCACAAATATCCATCTTCATGGTCTTCTATACATGGTGTAAAATAGAAAGTGAGAATTTGTAAGTAACCCAGTACTTAGAATTGGATATGAAGGCAAATTATGCAGCAGGTAAACTGGAAGTGAGCACAAGGAGCGTTTAACTGACCCAAGCTGTGCTTCACTAGAATGATAGAAAAAGATCATAAAGTCGTGTAAATGCCTGGTGTTCCAGAGAAGAAGAGTGACAGGGACGTACGTGGCTTGCTGGTCTGAGCACTTGGAGATGGACAGACAAGCAGACTTGCTCATTAAGAGCAGGATAAAGGCTATCAGACCATTTCCCTCATACGGAAAGAACTTTCAAAGACAGTAAGACAAGACCAGCAAAAGTCATTCCCTTTTTAGTATTTTTAACATTCTATTTTTGAAATCACTTAAACTTTATTGGGAGGTTGCAAACTAGAGAGAACTTCAACCAAACCTGTTTATCCAAAGTCATAGTTTTTAGTGTTTGCTAAGTTAGCAATATCATGTTCTCTTGTCCATCTTTCTGTGCGTGCGTGTGTGTGTGTGTGTGTGTGTGTGTGTGTGTGTGTGTGCGAGCATGCATGTGTGTGTGTGTGTGTGTGCGAGCATGCATGTGTGTGTGTGTATGTGTGTATGCATGTGTATGCATTCATGTGTGCATGTGTGTGTGCCCATGCGTACATGTATACGTGTTTTTTTATTTTATAGGAGACATTTGAGAATATTTTTTCTGATCTGAGATTTGTGACTTTGTCGTGAGTGACTCAGGTTGGTTATTTTATAGTGTATTCATATTCCAGGTATGTATCCCTGTTGGGAACAGCACATCGTCACCGTCTGGATTGTGTCTTTACCTTATCCAGGCATAGGACAGCTGTGGGCTGCTGGTTGGGTGCTAACTGACCCGCCATCAGGGCGGTGTCCACTTCTGCACTCTGCAGCTATTTTCTTGTTTGCCACTATTCAGGAAGTGTGCGAGGAGACACTTGAAACATAAAAATGTCCCCTCGTCGGTGTTCTTACTCACAACAGCTTTTATAGAAGCTTGCAGAAAACGATGACTTCCTAATTCCGTTATTTTTTCCATTTCACTCTGAATTGAAGAAACTTAATCAACACAGTGTTGAGTGGTTTCCTCCTGGCTGTCCTTAGAGGCCAATCTGTTAACAGTTGTCAGAATTTAAAACTCAACGAGTGCGCCCGATGCTTCCACTCTGAGGGAATGATTGACTGAGGTGCTTGAACTTGAAAATGGTGATGATTAGATTTATAAGTTCAAAAGAGTATTGGGTTTTTTCGTTGTTTGTTTGTTTTTGTTTTTGGGTTTTTTTTTTTTTTTTGGTTTTGTTTTTGGTTTTTTTTTTTTTTTTTTTTTTAGCATTTCTTATGCATTGTGTATACTATAGAATAGGCCTACCTAATTTTTGGCTTTATTTTTCTTTTGGGAATATATTTCTTCAGAACCAAAACAATCCTAAAATTGAGGAAACAGATTTTCTTGAAGCTTTTAAAAAGGTTCAGCCCTCATCATTTCGGAGTTCCATCGGACTGACAGACATCAGGCCTGTTGGCTGGGAGCAGATAGGGGGACTTGAAGATGTGAAGCTGAAGTTAAAGCAGGTAACAGTTCTCGTCAGCTCCCAGAGGGGCGCTCTGGGTCTGTAATGAGAGTGCTCTCCTAAACTCCCGCTCAGGCCTAACTAAGTAGACTTCTGTAGACACTAGTTTTTGTGTCTCCCTGTCTTAATCTTTTCAGATCTTTGCTTTAAAGAGTTCATTATAATCTAGATCACAGGTCACCAGAATCCCTGTGATAAGCTGGATAGAAAACCTTTAATTTTTGAGACCTGCAGGCGTCAGCCATTCACTAGCCACTGTAATCTGATGAGAGTAGGTCAATGAGAGCATTTGGCCTATATTTTCACGGTTCTGCATCTGTGGCTGCAGCTATACAAAATACCGTCTGCACTGAACAGATATAACATTTCTTCTTGTTATTTTCCCCTAGACAATGCAGTATGCCAACTAGGTACATAGTGTTTACATTATTAAGTGTTACAACTGATAGACTGTAGGCTGTGTGCAGGTACTATGGTTTTTCCTCCATGGGGCTGGAGTTTGACGTTATAGGAGCCTTTCCCATGGACTTGTCCTATTTAACTTTCACAGTATTAATGGAGACACCAGCCACACTACTTCTGATGTCTTCTGTTAGCCTGGTCCTGGCAGTTTCCTATCTTTCTGGGCACTCTTCTCCCTTCCCTGAAATGTTGATGCTCTGAGAGTCTTATGGGCATTTTTCTTTAAAATTATTTTGATTTTATGCATATCAGTGTTTTGGTCCCATGTATCCATTGGTCCCACACACATGCTTGCTGCCCATGGAGGTCGGACGTGTGTGTCAGATGCCCTGAGACTGGAGTTATGGATGGTTGTGAAACACCACATAGGTTCTGAGACCAAAACTTAGGTCCTTTACAAGAGCAACAAGTGCTGTTAACCACTGAGCCATCTCTCCTGTCCCAGGTACCGTTTCTGCAGTCTGAGGTGACTGACAGGGTCTAAGATTGATCTTAGTTGTCCCTTGGGAAGTCTTGGGTAGACTTTTCTTCATGTTATTAGGACTGCTTAGCTGCCTGTCTGCTAGATAACCACAGAGCTGGCAACAAGTCATGTCAAGGGTCTAGCTAATACCAGGCTTAGGATTAATCCCAGCACTTGGGAGGCAGGGGCAGGTGGATTTCTTGAGTTTGAGGCCAGCTTGGTCTACATAGTAAATTCTAGGACTGTCAGGGCTCCTTAGTGTGACCCTGTCTCAAAAAAAAAAAAAAAAAAAAAAAAAAAAAAAGGAAACAAAAAATAGAGTCCAGCTAATCAACTCTACCGCTATACCTAAAATTCCTTGTCTCAGTGAATGCAGTCAACCAGAATGATAGTTGCTTGTCAGAAGTATGGCACTAGAACTTTGTAAAATGCAATTTCTAACATGTCAGTGACCATTCTGTCCTCAATGTCTTCACTGACTAATCTTCCAGTCTTCTGGTACGCTCCACATATTTCTGTGATGCCAATTGGACTATTGTCCATTTCTCTGTCTTGGTCTGCCTCCGCTTCATCCCCATTGTTTCTGCTCACGGATGGGGATGGGGCAGTGGATCCGATGGATTCATGCGTCTCTTTTTGTGGCATCTCTCCTTGGAGAGCCTGGTTCCTCCTGGTTGTTAGTTTAAAACTCTCTCTCCTTCAGAACAAAGCTCACCTCTTACACTCTTTTCTCTCTCTCTTGAGGCCAGCGTTAGTTCTGCCACTTACCAGGAGGAAACTGCACAGGTTCACTGCTCACTTTTCTAGGCCTGAGCTTCTGAGTCTGTAAAATGACGGTAAACCAGTTTTCCTCAGAGGTGGCCAGGGCTTCTTCCCCATTCAGTAGCATTTCTTGAGCACCTACTTTAGGCATGAACCAGTGCTGCTGAGTTTGTAGCAAGAGCAGAGTGGCCAGTCCAACATGGAAAGGAGCAGTAGTGAACTATAAATGGTCTAATCTCCAAGCAGGTACACTTGAGCTAAGGAGAGAGAAAGAATAGCCTCGTGGGGCTGGAGAGATGGCTCAGCAGTTAAGAGCACTGGCTGTTTGTTCTTGCAGAGGACCAGATTCAGTTCCCCCAACCCATATAGCAGCTTATAACCATCCATAACTCCAGTCCTAGGGGATCCAACGACTTCTGACCCGGGCAGGGACCAAGCGTTACGTGGTGCATACTCATACATGAAGACAAAACATCCAGACATAGAGAGGGAAAGATAATTAAAAATTTAAAAAGGATAGCTACGAGAGATGTTGGGAGAAGCTTCAGGCATAGCACGGTCTCACAGGTAGAATGCCTGGGTGCAGATGAAGTGAGTAGTAGGGGCCTGGCTTCCTGGGCTATGGGAGGACAGGAGGCTATTTGAGCCCAACCGGTTAGGGGATGTTCCGGATGAGGTGGATGGTGCACTAACAGCAGTCTCTCTCTCTGCTTATTTACAGTGTGTTGAGTGGCCTCTGAAGTTCCCTCAGGAGTTTGCTAGGATGGGTCTGACACAGCCAAAGGGCCTTCTCCTGTATGGTCCCCCTGGATGTGCCAAAACCACTCTGGTGAGGGCCCTGGCCACAAGCTGCCACTGCTCCTTCGTGTCAGTATGCGGGGCTGACCTCTTCTCTCCTTTTGTTGGAGACTCAGAAAAAGTCTTGTCTCAGGTTGGTTTATTTTTAAGTTTTGTGTGTGTGTGTGTGTGTGTGTGTGTGTGTGTGTGTGTGTGTGTGTGTATGCGCGTTTCCTGTTGTGAGGGGTATACATGCTTAAGTTTAAAATAAGAGCCCTCATCCCCATAAGCCTTCCATGTACTGCTACTGTTTGGTAAATTTCCTCTCTGATTTTGAGTAAGGTAGTATTTATTTTTGTAATTTTTAAAGACCATATATATGTGTGTGTGTCTATGTGCACTTATGTGCAGGGGTTTTTGTAGACCCAGAAGAGGATGCTGGATCCCCTAGAGCTGGAGTTGTAGAAGATTGTCTCTCTCCCTTGTGTGGGTACTAGGAAGTGAACTCAGGGCTTCTATAAGAGCAGCATGGACTCTTAACCCCAAAACATCTCTCCAGCACTTTATCTTGTTTTTTTAAAGGTGAACATCATCACCAGATGGATTTGGTGGCATATATCTTTGATTTTAGTACTGAGGAGACAGGAACAGGTAGATCTCTGAGTTCCCAGCCAGCCTGGGCTACAGAATGAAATCCTGCCTTAAAAGAAATTCTGAAATTCCATTTTCAGTATCTTTTGAGAAGACGATTTTTTTTAAACAACTGCCTATCTTTGGCCCTTGTTCTACATTATTTATTCTCTAGTTTGTAAGCACTTAGAATCTTCATTTTTTTTCTGTTTTAATAGTTGCAAATAGGAGAGTGAAAATGGTCACCGGAACGGCGTGTGACGTTCTGTTTTTCTTCCCTCACTAAGGTATTTCGACAAGCAAGAGCCAATACCCCAGCGCTTGTGTTTTTGGATGAAATTGACTCAGTCTTGGGGTCTCGCTCAGTCGGCTCCTCGGGATGTGATGCTCGGGAGAGAGTTCTTTCAGTTCTGCTGAACGAGCTCGATGGTGTGGGAGTTAGGACGGTAGAGAGAAGAGGGAGTAAAGCAAGCCAACAGGGTAAATACCAGGAGCTGGAGACGCTGTGAGCACTGTCTGTTAGCTCGAAGGCACAGAGTTAGATAGCATTCCCTCCCACAAGGCTGCTTTTCCCAGGCTGAGTTCATTCCATAAAGGGTTTCATATGATTTCATTTAATTCTTGGGATTTTCACAGGGCAGATAAAAGTTGAGACTTGGACAGAAGAAAGTGGAAAGTTTTATAAAATTATCTAATGTGTGAAATTAATTTTTCTAAGAATGAGAAATAGTTTTTACTTAGTGAAGAAGGGAAATTATTCTCATGGGTATATCTTGAAGAACAACTTATTCCTTCTTTGATTATGTGTGTGAAACATTACAAAACAAATTAGCACTTAAGTAACTTTAATAGTTGAAAGCCAGTGAAGGTGGCTTTTGGGGTGTCCTGCATCTGTGAGCCTCTCTTCAGAAATGGTGGCTTCTTGTCCTGAGCTGGTCATTTCTTACTTCTCTTAGTATGATCAGTTGTTTATTTCGCATTTTAAAAATCATTCCACAGAAGGGGCACTTCAACCACTATAATTAGAAGGGACCCACGATAATGCCATCTCATGATGTTAGCCCATGACATTAGCCCACTGGCATGCTAGAGTACGTGCTTTGAGAGTAAACACTGGAGAACTGCTCGGAGTATTCAACTTATGAATGGCTTTGATTTTAGGCCTCACCTTGTCAAGCTTTTAAATGTCCCTTTGGGGCTGGGGAGCGTGTGTAACTCAGTGGCCGAGAGACTGCCTGTCAGACCCAAACCTTAGGTTCTATCATAGCACCACGTAAGTGAGGTGTGCTAGTGTGCACTGGTAACCACGTAAGTGAGGTGTGCTAGGGGCTGGAGAGATGGCTCAGCGTTAAGAGCACTGACTGCTCTTCCAGAGGTCCTGAGTTCAAATCCCAGCAACCACATGGTGGCTCACAACCAACTGTAATGAGATCTGATGCCCTCTTCTGGTGTGTCTGAAGACAGCTGCAGTGTACTTATAATAAATAAATCTTAAAAAAAAAAAGAATTAAAAAAAAAAAAAGTGAGGTGTGCTAGTGTGCACTGATACACCCAGTACTCGGGAAGTGCAGACACAGCTCGTAAGGTCAGTTTTGTTGGGTAAGGAGTTTTGGGACAGCCTGGGGTACATGAGACCTTACCTCAAATAGAAACAAATTTGCTGCTTGTCATCCAGGGTTTGCATAACTGCAGTTCAGTTTGATTGTCATCATTTCTGCCTCTGGAAAGAAGAATAAAAAGTGACTTTCCACCTTTGGGAAAGCTAGACTTTCCAGAACTGTACCTGTCCCCCGTGGTCACACACGCTGCCCTCGAGCAGCTTCTTTGTAGTTGCTGCTCACTGAGTGCTTGGGTGGATCTGGGCGCTGGCCAGGTGTTCTTCCCTGTGGCCTCTCCCCAGTTCTCACACAGAGAAACGCCTGTCAGGACTAGCCATTCCTTCAGACACACAAGGTAGCTTTGATTAGTGAGTTGTCATGGGGTGGCTTTATACCAAGAAGGTGGCTGGGACTGGGGAAGCATCCTGGTTCCAAAAGAAGGCCGTCCCTTTCAAACATTACCTTCTCACATGGGATTATTCACTAGGATCATCTAGGATTTCACTAAGTCACAGTTTGCGATGTTACTCTGTGTTATATGCTTTCCCTCAGAGTGTCAAGAAATTCTTAGTCGGAGTGTCATGATTGTTGTGGCGACAAACAGGCCTGATGTGTTAGACGATGCCTTGTTACGACCTGGCAGATTAGATAAGATGGTCTATGTCCCCCCTCCTGATCGAGAGGTAAGCAGTGCGTCACATCTGCCTAGTAGCATGTCCGGATAAGCTCCAGACTGGGTAGTGGTGGGCGGAGTGTCCTGCTCTCACTGTGCAGTGCTGGTATCCAGTTCTTTGCTTGGTGGCTCTTCATAAAGTCACGTATTTGTCCGTTCTGGTTCCCTGGCCCTGCCTGGAACATGCCTGGAAGTGACTCTAGTGCTCCCAGCAGTACTGAGGGCACTGGGTGTCATTGTATCTGGCATGGAAAAATCCTTAGGCATTTGAGTCCCTGAAAGGGCATTAGTGGACTGGGTCTGTGGGGACTGCAGCATGTCCAGTCAGGAAATGCTTTGCTCTTAAACACCCAGAATGACTGTCAGATGGTGAAGGGCTCCGGGAATTAATTTTTCCTTCCTTGGGCTTTTATCAACTTTTAAAGAGATCTCTTTTTTATGTAAATGTCTGATGCTTCTAAATGTGTCTCATAAATCGTGTGTTTGTCTCTAAACCTATTCTGATAGCACTCTGGTTCCCAAAAGAGAGTCATCTTGTCCTATAAGGAGAAATGCTTATGACTGGCAAGTTCAGAAGTTAATTAACAATATTTGTTTTCCATGATACTGTTTCTACCTTTGCTGTGTAGACCATTGATGACTCCTCTCTCTTTCAGGAGCAAGACTGATTTTAATTGTTTGAATAGAACACACACCACACACACACATTGTACACACAAATATACACCCCCCCACACCACACACACACACAAATGCACACACCATACATACATCACACATAGTCATCACACACACACACCATACACACATATACTGCACCCCTCCACATACCCACACAACACAAACATATACATACATTCTTTGTAATGTAATAGAAAATTTGAACTTAAAATGCTTACTGTATCAGTGCTGAACATAAGTGTGATAACATTGTAAATATTTGTTTGTTTGTTTATTTTCTTCCAGGGCAGGCTTTCTATTTTAAAAGTCTGTACAAACAACATGCCAATAGGGCTCAATGTTTCTCTAGAGAACCTGGCAGCAGAAACCTGTTATTTCTCTGGAGCTGATCTGAGAAACCTCTGCAAAGAAGTGAGTATGTACTGTTTTATTCGAGGCCAGAGCCTTTGAATGGTTTCCCTTTCCGTAAGCTTTACCAAATATAAAATCGAGAGGAATGCACAGAGCTGAAGGAAATGGTACTGAATGACTGTCAAGTGACCACACTTTTATAGCCAGCACATGTGTCAGGAAGGGATTGTTGGTATTCTAGAATCTTCCTCTGACCCTTCCTACCCACTGCCCCTGCTGCCCACCAAAGGTGGCCACTTGCTCACTCCTACACTGGAGACGAGCTTTGCGGCCTTTGAGCTCTGAGTTTCTACATTCTGCCATAAACAGTTTGTCTGTGCTGGGAGTGTGGAGTGGATCTTCCATACACATACATGGCTGGAAGAATTGCCAAGTCATAAATGTGCCCTCTTTTCTTTTATGAGCAGTGCTGCAGGGCTCCTCTCATCTTAGACTGTGTGTGCATTCAGGGTGTGTATGTTATTCTACAGTCTGCCTTTTTAAGGCTGGATTTTTAGTGTACAGGAAGCTGTGGTCTATGGTGGATTTGTAGTCAGCTTAACCTTTAGTGTTTTTGGGTGGCTTTGAACTCCTTTGATGTGACACTGGATTGCAGTGCTGACAGTTACTGTTCACTGTTAATGTGAAGCAGATTGACTGTTGCCCACTGCTTGTGTCCTTCAGGCTGCTCTGTTTGCTCTGCAAGAAAATGGACTGGAAGCGACCACAGTGGAACAGGAGCACTTCACAGAAGCACTCAAGACTGTGAAGCCGTCCTTAACTCTGAAAGACCTGACTTTCTACGAAAACTTATTTAAAAAAGAACTTTCCAACTTGGAAGATCATTAAATTTTTATTTTATTCAGTTTTTTATATAAAGTGGTTTGCAACTTCACGCTTTCATGAGAGGGGGAAGGGAGAGGTAGGGGACTGGAGAGAGAGAGAGAGAGAGAGAGAGAGACTGAGACACTAAGAACTTGCCTGATAAGGACCATTTCACTTCTGAAAGATATATTAAACACTATAGTAAAAAGCATGTGTGTGATTTTGTTAGGATAATTGTTTTTGGTGATCGTCTTATGACTTTGAACTGTATTATCCTTTGGGAAAGCTGCTGGCATAGAGCAGTGGACTTCAGCATGCTCTAGCCAAGATTCACCACACTGGCATTTTGTCACATTTGTCTTTGCTTCTTCCTCTGCACCCACACCATTTTCTTAACAGCCTCGGGCTACAACAGAGCCTTAAGTCAGTCTTGGGACAACACTGAGAAGTGTGCCATTAGGCAATTTTGTTGTGAATGTCATAGAGTAGTATGGTTATTCCAGCTAGATAGTGACACCACCAGGTAAGATTTTGGGAGTTCCCGCTCGTACACGTCTGTCACTCAAGCATACTGTTCATGGCTGTGCATGTGCAAAGCTCCATTATGGCTGGTGTCGAGTATGTGTGCCTCACAAAGTTGCCTTACGTTACAGTTAACTCACAAATTCTAGGAAGTTTAGCATCAACGTTTGTGTTTTAATGTATTCCATATATTTCCCTGTCCCAGTGATTCCCTGTGTGATGGTGTTGTTTTCCTGTCAGACGATTTAATCTGGGATTACACACTGAGTAGTTTTCTTGAGTCTTCCATGTCTTGGAAACAATTCTCAGTCTCTCTCGGCCTCGACAGCTTTGAGAAATGTAGATCAGGTTGGTTGGTTTGTCTGTCCGTCTGTCTCTGTCTCTCTCTCTCTGTCTTTCTCTGTCTCCCTCCCTCCCTCTCTCTCTCTCTCTCTCTCTCTCTCTCTCGCTCTCTCTCGCTCTCTCTCTCTCCCCCCCACCCCCCTTTGTAGAACAGGCAGCCCTGGACATGTGTTTGTCAGGATTTCTTTGGTTGTAGGTTGGAAAGCTCCCAGGTAGCTTTGCTCTCAGTATCACGGATGGAGACGTGCTCTCCGCAGCGTTGGTGATGTTTGTTCTGATCACTCAGTATTGTTTAGTTTCCCTATCATACACTTAACTTTCCCCCTTTTATATTATACATAATTTGAGGTCATAGACTTGTCTGTGTGTTTATTTTTATAGAAGTAATTAAAAATTAAAAACAGTTTGGTATTTAACCTTCCAGTCCTTGATTTCTTTTAGTCCCCAAAGTAACAATAGTTCACTGTTGCAGTAAGACACCAACCCCAGTAAGCCTGTGCAGAGACACACAAGTCCGTTACAGATTTATAAGGTGCAGGCCTAGACTGGGCAGACTTACCACTACACTACACTGCTCTATTCCCCAGCTATGAGACCCCTTGCTCCTCGTGGCTTCTCCAGGCCATGTAGTTCTGCTCCATCCCCCTTCCACCTCTTCCTCTGTCCTGTTTCTCTCTTGTTCCCTACTCTTCCCCTCTTCTCTCTAAAATCTCCAGCCCCACCTTTCCCTTCCACTGGCCAATCACAGGCTCTATTTAACCAGTTAAAATGGGGAGGAGCTTCACATAAAATCACCAGTCTTCAGAGGGTCTCCCTTTATCATGTCTGATTTTTATCAACTTGGAACCCATAGCTTTTTCTTTTCCTATGGAAATGTAGGCACAGCCCGTCCCCAAGCATAACACATTTCCCATTTTCCATTCTGTCAGAACATTCTTTTTTTTACTGAATATTTTTAATTTACATTTCAAATGTTATACCCCTTCCCGGTTCTCCATCCATAAACCCCATATCCCATCCTATCCCCCTTCTTCTATGAGGGTGTTCCCATCCCCAACCACCTGCCCCTTTCTGCCTCTCCGCCCTAACATTCCCCTACACTGGGGGGGGGGGGGGGTTCCAGCCTTGGCAGAACTTCTCCCATTGGTGCCCCAAAAGGCCATCCTCTGCCACATATGCAGCTGAAGCCATGGGTCTGTCAGTGTGAACTCTTTCGGTGGTGGTTTAGTCCCAGGGAGTTCTGGTTGGTTGGTATTGTTCTTAAGGGGTTGCGAACTCCTACAGCTCTTTCAATCCTTTCTCTAACTCCTCCAATGGGGACCCCATTCTCAGTTCAATGGTTGGCTGCGAGCATCCACCTCTGTATTTGTCATGCTCTGGCAGAGCCTCTCTGGAAACAGCTATATCAGGCTCTTGTCAGCATGCACTTCTTGGCATCAGCAATATTGTCTGGGTTTGGTGGCTGCATATATATGGGCTGGATCCCAGGTGGGGCAGGCTCTGGATGGCCATTCCTTCAGTCTCTGCTCCAAACTTTGTCTCCATATCTCCTCCTATGAATATTTTTGTTTCCCCTTTTAGGAAGGACGGAAGCATCTACACTTTACATCCTTCTTCTTGAGCTTCATGTGGTCTGTGGACTGTATCTTGGGTAATCCGAGCCTTTGGGCTAATATCCACGTACCAGAGAGTACATACCGTGTGTTTTTTTGTGATTGGGTTACCTCACTCAGGATGATATTTTCTAGTTCCAGCATTGTTAAACAGTCTGGTTTAGTTCAGTAGTTTTTCCCACAATCCAGTGTCTTCCAGCAGCTGTAGTTTTTTGTTCATTAGCATTTAAAAGATTAAGGTTAATAAAGTGCTATGTAATCTACCCCTGGGGTCTGTTATCCCATTTGCCTGTTAAGCATCTCCTTTAGAGTCCAGATAGATTTCTCCACAATCGCTTGTCCTGTAGGATTGTGTGATATGCCTGTAACATGTTTTATAATATGTAAAGAACTGCTTCATCTTATTAGAGACATAGGCCAGACTGTTGTCCATTTTAATTTGTATGGGTATTCCCATAATGGTCATGACTTCTCACAAATGTATAACTACAGAATTGGCCTTTTCTGAAGCTAAGGCAGTTGCCCATTGAAATCCTAAATATGTTTTTATATTATGATGCACATATTTCAGTTTACCAAATTCCACAAATTTGCCATTTGTCAAGTATTATTTCTTTGGGTACCTTTAGGATTAGTTTCTATAGGCAATGGAGTTTGGTTATATAGTGAGCAAGTAGGACATTGCCTCACAATTTCTTTGGCTTGTTGCCAAGTGGTAGAGAGTTCTTTAAACCTTTGCTCTTAACATGGTGTTTTGTTTTGTTTATGGGATCCGAAGCCTCTGGTGCACTTGCTGTCAATAGCTGGTCAATTCCATCATTGCCTGTGGCAGAGGGCCTGGCAGACCTGTGTAGGATCTTATGTGTGTTATGTACAGTGGATCATGCCTGTTTCTGATCACTTGTTGTAGCTGAGTAGTGGAATCAATTTAGAATCATCTTGAATAAGTCCAGCAGTCTTTATGTGTAAAAAAATACTTTCTGCAAATTGAGACTCAATGACTTTAGTAAGAGTGAAAGACCACCGGGGTGGGGAAGACCCCCACTCAAATCTCGAGACGACACAACCCCCAAGAACTCACGAGAAACCGATCTTGATGTAATAAACAAGAGGTATATTTGACGAACCAGAGCTCTGGGGATGACACGTATCTCACACAGGAGACAGAGGAGTCGACCCTGAGCCCAATTAAGGGAAGGGATTTATAGGGAAAATTACATAGGCAGTTGGCAACAGTCACACAAAGCAATTTCATTGGTTTGTAACTTGGGCTCAGTTCAACTCTAGGCCACCCTCCTTCTGGGGCAAGCTGACCCTAATTCTCATTTTTCTCAGGACTGTTGAGTCAGGCCTTATAGAGGCCAGATGGTTTGTGGTGGCTATAGCCAGGCTACATCCCCAAAATAAGTTATGTTATTCTTTGCTGTGAGGTGCACTTGTCCTCACAGCAGGGTCAGTGGGGGATAGTTTAAAATCTTTATTCTTTCATTTCCCACTTCTGCTTGTGACTAGTTCTAATCTTAGAACTCAGGGCCTTTAATTTTTTTTAAGGTCGTCTGAGGCATGATATTGTTGGTGAAGCATTAAAATCTGCACTGTACTAACTCTTTCTCTAATAAAGGCTATTAACTTATTAAAAATACAGGGTCCAAATGTCAAAAGTAACAAGAGAATAACTAAGGGTCCTAGGAGTGTGGAAATTAGTCTCACATCTCCAAGCAGAACAGTGTAAACTTTCTAAGCCCCCACAACGCTGGATGGTAGCCTGGTCTCAGACATCTCGGGGGCAAATGTAAAACCTCAGTCTCCCCAGTTGGCACCTTGCTTCTGGACTTCCGCATCTGAACTTGTCCCCAGGTGAAATCTCTTTGGGACTTCTAGGGGCATACTCTGAGGATCTGTCAGGAATGTCCTAGGTGTCCAGCCCAACTACCAACTTACAAAAGTCAGGGGTGAGAGTGGGCCACCATGTGTATGTTGGGCTCACCTTGGAGATGGACCATATTACCTCCCCGGCCTGGGAGGAACCTTGCCAAATCAGTTTCTGGGGGATATGGGGATTACAAGTGCTTTCAACAGAGACGAAGCTTAAGAGGATTAGCAGTCTTTTCTAACTTCTATTCATTTCTAAGAACATCTGGTACTGTCTTCAAATGGGAGGCGTGGACCCATGTAGCAATCTCATCTACCTTAACAACAATGGGAGTGATTAACAGTACTAGATAGTGTCCTTTCTGGTGGGGTTCTAAATTCTCAGCCTTGTGTCGCCGGACCAGGACTGCATCTTCTGCTGGGAACTGGTGAGGCGTCCTGGACTTCCCATCTTGTAGGTGTCCTTCACTTGGCTCCAAATTCCACTTTGGACTGTTTCTAAAGCCTTTAAATGAGCAAACAGGGTTTTAGGAAAAACCTCAGGGTAGGGAGCCCCACCCGATTCAAGGAGTGGGGGGGCTCCCATACATAATCTCATAAGGTGTTAGACCAAAAGGGTCAGGAGTGTTCTGTACGCGGAACAGAGCAAAAGGAAGGAGGACAGTCCGGTCTCTAAGGCCAATTTTGTCAAGGTCTCCTTTAGAGTTTTATTTATCTTTTTCACCTGCCCTGAACTCTGTAATCTCTTCGGGGATGTGGGTAAGGCTGACCCAGAAGGGGCATTTCTTGCTCTGAAGAGAGCAAGAGGGAAGGAGTGCCACCCAGTCTGCGCCAGTCTCCGTGGTCAACTTGGTCAGGGTCTCTTTTAAAATTTTATTTATTCTCTCTATCTGTCCTGAACTTTGAGGTCTTTAGATGTAATATAATTTTTAATTGACCTCTAAATACCTGGCCACACTCTGGCTTACCTTGACACCGAAGGCAGGGCCATTGTCTGACCCAATTACCTTAGGCACTCCAAACAGGGAGAAGATTTCTTCTAGTATCTTCTTGATGACTATTGAGGCTGTCTCTTGCTTGGTGGGGAAAGCTTCTACCTATTCCTGAAAAGATATCTATAAACACTAGGAGACATTTGAAATCATATTTTCTTGGTTTTATCTCTGTGAAGTCCACTTCTCAGTAGGATTCAGGCTGTTCCCCACAGAGCCTCCTACCAGAGTCAACTTTCCTGAAAACAGTTACCTTTTGGCATGGTATACATCAGTGTACTATCTGTTCCACGAGATACTTGATACCTGTGACATAATATTTAGTTTTTGAAAACATCTGGATGAGTTTGCTTACCCCTAAGTGAGTCTATTGATGCATTTGTTTTATCATGGCCTCTGCCTGTTTTTGTAGCAGGATCTTCTTTCTCGTTGAGGTGTACCAGAGTCTCTTCCTCGACCAGGCTGGGTCATGGAGGGCCCTTAACATAGCCAGAATCGCTTTTTTTCTTGTCCTCAGATGTCAGCAGGCCCCTCTGCTGATGGGCTGTAGCAAAGGCATACCTGCTGTCCACAGAGATGTTAAGTCTCTTTCTCAGCTCAAGGGCTTTGGTGAGGGGAGCGAGCTCTACCCTCTGAGTAGTGGTGCCTTCTGGTAGGGCCTGAGCCCAAATGACTCTGTTACCATTTACCACTGCCACCCCAGCCCATCTTTTTCCTTCTCTAAGAAGCTGCTCCCATCTATGAACCAGATGACATCTACCCCCTCTGGTGGCTGGTCAGTCAGATCTTTTGCCATCCCTGTGCTTTAGTGAGCACCTGCTGACAGTCATGAAGGGGGATCTAGGTCAGGGTCTGGGAGCAGGGTTGCAGGGTTTAGACTCGTAGGGGCAGTCTGGAATCACAAGGTCCACCGTTCTTCGGGTAGTCCATGAGTATCATTTGTTGCGGGTAGTCCCCCATACTCAAGGTCTTTTGCTGGACACTAGCCCATTTGGGCATAGGAGCACAGAGTGTTGGGCCCCCGTATTCACAAAACAACTGGGCAGGCTTCCCTTCTCTCTTTGCGCATAGCCAGCACTCTAGGACCAAGAGGCTTGCCTTTGGGGCTGCTGGAGAGGCCCCTCTTGTTCTTCCTGGGGCAGTCCCTGACCCAGTGTCCTTTTTCTTTGCATTAGGCACACTGATCTTTAGCCAGGAATTCTCTTCTGTTGTCAGGTACTGTCTTCCTAGGTTCCCTAACTACTGTGGCCAGTATATGTTCCCCTCCTGTCTTTTATCTCTCTTTAGCTCTCTAGCTTCTTCTTCTTTTTGTCTCTTTTCTTCCTTAGCTTCTTGCTCTTTTTACCTTTTTTCCTCTTTCTCTTCCTCAGTCTCTCTCATATCTTCTGCATCTTCCTCTACAGCTATTAGATGCTGTCCACTTAACCACACTTCAACTTTACGTTCTCTGTAACTTACACTAACTCTCAGCAACTTAGCTTAACCCTTCAAATTTCTGTAACTTTCTCTTTATATCTTTTCCTTATCTTAGCCAGATTGGTGGGGCATTTTCCAGCCCCTCGGAGACCCACCCTTGGAGCCTGGCGGCAGACCCGGAGCACTCCCTACCTTCAGGGGTATTGAAGTCAAGAGTCAGGAGTGAGGGTCTTCCATCTATGTCTGGAACATTCTTTCTGGCCTCTAGTAGGATTCCGTCTTTCCTCAGTGGTAAAGAAGACCTGTAACAGTTACTAACAAGCATCTCAAGTGGGATGGTGAGAAAACAAGAGAATCTTGAGAATAGAGGTCCACTGAAGAGGGCAAATAGCATTTAGTCACACAGCTAAACCAGGAGGACTTTTTGGGACAAAAAGGCTGTTGTAAAAATAAGCACAAGCTTTGTTCCTGTGAAACAGAAAGGCAAGCAGAGAGGGAGCTGATCTGTTACCAACTATCTCTCTGGACTTAAGAACTAATAACAAAAGGATGGAGAGATGGTTAGGATCTGGGTGCTAGATGCCAAGTGGCTGACAGAATTGTAACCGATTCACCTGGGACTTTCAGGACCTCAGTAGCAGCCCTTTACCAAACTGTCTCACTGGGTTAAATGCCCATGGAAAAGAAAACATTAATACTGACCTTGGCCACAGCCAAAGCCTGAATTCTAAATTTTGACTGGCAAAACAAAGTTCTTCACAGTTTGTTGCAGATTCTTTTTGAAACTATTTTAGGGGCTTCTCTGCCCCCCAACCTGGGGCATTTTGACCACAGGGGCAGGAACTGGCTGCTGTGGGGATAGGATCAAAGGCACTCTCATGTCAGTGATGACTAACGGGGAAGGTTATTTAATGTTGGAGATCAACTCCTCTCTTGGAATAGGGCCAGCAGATAAGGCAGGCTCTCTTAAAGAACTTCTCTTAATGAACGCTCTCCTTCTGTGAGCAAGTGTTGAAGGTCTGGCCACTAAAGGCAGCAACTGGAATTATTTTTTTTTCAGGGCCAAAAGTCTCATAAAACAACCACTAACTCTACGCTATCTTTTTGTTGTCAAAGCATCAACCCTGGCCGGCCTCATCACCTTGAAACTCCTCTTACGCTGACTTAGCCTGAGCTGCGCCGCTGCCCACGCGCAGCCTACAGCCTGCTAGCAGGCCTGCATGCTTGTCACCCTCAGCCCCTACATTTTCCTACTCTGTGCTGTCCCTTCCTTAGAAGCTGTGAATGTTTAAGCAACAGGGAGAAATTTTCTTCAGGATCTAAGGTAAAGCTTTCAGGTTCTTGTTAATGCCTGCTTCAGACAAGGTCACTCGCTAACCTGGAGTCCTTCATACACAACTGTTAATAGCAGCTAGACTGGACAAGGGGAGTAAAGGGAGGAGCATCTCTCCTTGGAGAGGAGGCTCAAGAGAGAAAGATAAAACTCCCTGGTAGAAAACAATTTTTCTCAAGCAAATTATTTTTAACTTTTAAGTTAAGCACCAAGAGGACCAAGTAAAACTCCTTGACGAACAAAGCAAACAGTTTCATGATTTTAAAAACAGTAGTCAGTCCAAGATTTCAAACACAGTTGTCAGTCCAAATTCAAAAACGAAACAAAAGCCAAAAAGACACTCGACAATACCACAGAAAACAAACCAGACAAACAAGACCAAGACAAAGCATCCTATAACCAATTTCTACAGATGCCTGGTACCTTCAGTACCTGGCCCAAACTGCAGCTTAACCTTAGCTGCTTCTGGGATAAGACGGACCATCTGATTCCACCTCCCAACAGGATTCCAGAGTGTCCTCTTGCCCTAACGTCTGTCCGATGGTCCACCGTCAAAGACAAAGGGGTTGTCGCAGCCTGCCCCATGGCAAAGAAAAAGAACACCAAACACAGAAACAGAATACAAACAACAGACACTAACATGTCCAAGCACACTTGTCCGCGCCTAGACTTAAATAGGCAGCCGAATGCGACCTCTGACGGAGTGGGATTCCTCGTCCACTCCCGCCTAGGTAAAAGGAGCACTCCGTCTCCTTTGTTCCAGAAAACCACAGTCAGGTCCTCCTGACTGCCCACAGTCGGGTTCTCCCGACTGCTCTCCACCCATGGAACGTCTTCCAGGGCTGCAGCTTCCGGGCTCGGGGCGTCCCCCCTTCTGCAGCCAGAGGATCCTCACGGACCACAGAGGCGGCTGCACAGAGTGGGATTCCACATCCACTCTCCTAGGAGGCAACACTGAGTGGGCTTCCACATCCACTCTCCTCTCCTAGCACAGACCAGTACCAAGACACACATATACACACAGCGGAACCAAAACAGAGACAGACACAGACAGCGGCCGCATACTCAGACGCAATTGGGGATTCCCCTTACCTCCAAGAAGGTCTTCGGAGTTGTGGGTGGTTGCGAGATCCTGGACGAGCCCCCAAATGAAAGACCACGCTCAAATCTCAAGACAACGCAACCCCCAAGAACTCACGAGAAACCGATCTTGATGTAATAAACAAGAGGTGTATTTGAGGAACCAGAGCTCTGGGGACGACATGTATCTCACACAGGAGACAGAGGAGTCGACCCCGAGCCCAATTAAGGGAAGGGATTTATAGGGAAAATTACATAGGCAGTTCATAACAGTCACACAAAGCAATTTCATTGGTTTGTAACTTGGGCTCAGTTCAACTCTAGGCCACCCTCCTTCTGGGGCAAGCTGACCCTAATTCTCATTTTTCTCAGGACTGTTGAGTTAGGCCTTATCAAGGCCAGATGGTTTGTGGTGGCTATAGCCAAGTTACATCCCCAAAATAAGTTATGTTCTTCTTTGCTGTGAGGTGCACTTGTCCTCACAGCAGGGTCAGTGGGGGATAGTTTAAAATCTTTATTCTTTCAAGAGACTCTTGAAAATCTGATACCACCATGAGTATTGCATATTGTAGTGAGATTTGGGCCTGGCCGCTTTGTAACTGCATGGCCACAGTAAAAGTCATGGGATTGTTGGACAGAGGCCTCTCCCATGTATTTACGGCACAGGAAGAAAAGACCAAGTAGTAACACCCAGTGTCTCCACTGCATGACCTCTGCTGAGCCCGGCTGATGCATGTGGAACCGACACACCTGGACCACACCTGGGTGGTGGTCAATTTACTTCTGCCTTTTACTTCCTCAGCCTTTATCCTGGAGATTTAGGCTGGTCTTCTGGGATTTCTCCCTAATTAATTCAGGTCTCGTAGTTGGTCTTTTGTTACCGAAGTCACGAGCCAGGTAGTCATGAGCCAGGGTTTCCCACTGTGCTTCCCAGTTATTTTCTACCTGGAGACTTGGGTATATAAGTGGTGAATAAAGCTACAGGAGTCTCTCACTCTTCTTCCTCACTCTCACTCTTCCTTCCGCTCTTCCACTCTTTCTCTCTCTCTCTCTCTCTCTCTCTCTCTCTCTCTCTCTCTCTCTCTCTCTTCCTCTCTTCCTCTCCTGGCGTGACATGATGACCTCTGTGTGTGTGTGTGTGTGTGTGTGTGTGTGTGTGTGTGTGTGTGTGTTTCTTTCATCCTGTAGGCTTTCGCCCGATTCTCGGTACTGTGTTGGTGCTGGCACCGACAGCATATAATTCAATTTTTGAACCGACCTATAGGGACTTTCAGCCACCTTACTTACATCTTCTGATTTATATCCTACCTTTTTTGATTTATTAGCATCGGGGTAAAACATAGGGGCTAGCATTTTCTAGCATCCTACGCTGGTTTTCACGAGTGTCTCACATACGTGCGCTTTCTTCATGTTTTCTCCCCCATCCCTTCATTGTCACTGACTTCTCATCCCAAATACTCCCTCTTTCACGCAAAGACCTTCTCTGTGGATGATGGCTATTCAGCCTGGAAAGACATCAGTAAGTCTGCAGTGTGTGTCGTCCTCCCATCCCCCTCAAGATCATCATGGGGAGGAGGTTGTAAGAACCTGGGGTTGTGGGGGATTGGATCTAAACAGTGTCCTCTGGACATGACGGGACAGCTTCACTCAAGAACTCATGGCAGCTGAGTGCAGCAAGGATCTGAGAAAGAGCAAACTAATCCAAGTTTAGCATGGGGAAGGAGCTCACAAACCCTGACCCTTAGCTGAGGAGCCATGGGAAGTTGGTGGCTTTTCCAGAAGGGAGACCGTTTCCTTTAAGAATGTGGCCCTCAGCAGGTGACCATGCTCCAGTGGATGACCCCACACCCCAGATTATATGGAAAACACAAATTGGACTCAGTGGGTTATTTAAAACAAGCAAACAGAAACTACTTAGTTGGGAGGGGAGGCATGGATGTGGGAGGAGTTAGAGGTGAATATGATCAAAGCCCTTGAATGAAATTCTCAAAGAATTAATCAAATAGTCTTTTAAAAGGTGTTCTCTTTTCGCACAGTGTAGTTGTACACATCTATAGTCCCAATGCCCAATCAGCTGCATAGGATGACCTTAAGTTTGAAGCCAGCCTGGGCTATGTTGTAGGAAGATGTTGCCCCACCCCACTCTCTCTCCCTCCCACCCACACCCTCTTCCAGCAGAAACCCAACTTTTGGACCCGGTGGCATAATATCATTATCTGTAAATGAGTTGGACATCCTGTGATTCATAGGCCCAGGGGCCATAGGCTGAACATTCTAGTATATGCTAGGCTAGGGGTTTCCCACTGAGATACAACTTCAGCCCTTCAGTGTATGTTTAAATAAACCAGGCTTGTTTACACTTAAAGAGAAGGGTGCACTAAGAGTTCTGGTGTTAGGAGCCAGACTTCTGTCCTGATCTCATCTCTACCACTCACCAGCTGCCTATCTTGACCATTTCTGCTTCCAACAAAGTATCCCTCTGCCCCCAAACACACACCCACCCCCAGTCCCCATCCAAGGAATCATTTCAGTGTCTGGCGTATAGCCGCTGGCCTAGTGGAATTACTTCCAAAGAAATCTGTGAGCCAAAATTGCTGAGTTGGGGGTGTGGGGGACCCAAAGCTGAAGCCAACACTCAGAATCTGCTGCAGAAATGGAATCTTCTGCAGTGGAATTTTGTTTTGTTTCCCTTAAAAAAAGAAAAGAAAAGAATCTGGACACTGTTGGAGTTAATCTGATCTTTACAATTTACTTTTAAATAATCTCCATATATGCAACATGTCACGTTTTGGAGCTTTTCTGTGACTGATTTTGTTCAAATTTACCCCACTCGGCATCTGGCAGCCTCTCCTGGTAGTGGGGTGAAGGTGGCAGCCAGCGCTGGAGCCCCTGCCTCCCTCACCCCTCTCTCCACTCCTTTTTAAAGGGGCTGGGTGTCTTTTTAGGTCTCTGGCTATCACACTGGAACCTGAATCCCCTAGACATTTGAATGTGCAGGACCAGAACAGAAAGTGATGGGGACCGCAGGTAAGGACCGCGGTCAGCGGCCGCGCTGCGCTATCGTCCTGCAGGGGGCGCGCGTGAGCTGGCTCGGTGCGACTCGGTCCGATCGGTCTCCGCGTGACCTGAACGCGCGGCCCTTCCGGAGCGGTTGGCTGCATATAAGGCCGGCTCGGTTCTGGGCGTTGACACCCTCTGGCCGCAGCCGCCTCAGGTGCGTCATCTTTCTGAAAAGTTCTGTGGAGCGGGAGGTCGCCAGGCCTTCTGCGATTGCTGAACCGCTGGGTGTCCGGGGTCCGGGGGAAGATGTTTTTGACCAGTATCTTGGATTTTTCCTTCTTCTAGATTTGGAATTCTACACTAAAGTCATCATGGGCATTTTCCAGAGATTGATGAAAAATAAGGAAGTAAGTTTCTAATCTTAACGTCTTCTTAACTTCTGAGAGTTTTCCTTTCTAAAAGGAGGGAAAAGATGATGAAGATTTTGAATTTTTATACTAGTTTTTTATTTCGGAGATTCTTACTGAGTTTATCTCCCACCTGTTCTCTCTCAGCTCATTCCTTTGGCGTTTTTTATAAGCGCGGCAGCCACTGGAGCCTCATCTTTTGCTTTGTATGCTTTGAAAAAAACCGACGTGGTGTAAGTACTAACGCCTTCTGTGTAGGACTGTCTTGGGGAGCTTTTCTCTGACCTGGAGATTCTGAAACTGCCGGTGTCTGGGTTTTTCCCATGAATAAGAGCATCAAAATGTGGACTGAAAAACAGTTCTGGTAACATAAAGAAATGCAACCAATTCTGATTACATTTGTTTCTTATGTCTGACCCCTCCCCTCTCCTGCAGGGAAGTAAAATTTGATTTCTTTTTTAACTTAAGTTTTGAAACTGAAGTACTTAAAAACATTGAGGGGTGCACACCATCAAACATAGTCATTTGACGTTTCAAGATTTCAACTTTTCTTTCCTGGTGTGGTAGAGCTGAAACATACAGCTATCTGCAATGAACTCTAGCCTCAACTTTGGAAAAAGGGCAGTAAAAAGCCTTGTCTCCTGGTACACAGGAAATGATATCTCTGAAACTCACTATGGCTGGTCCATGGTCCTAGAGGGCAGTGACTGGGGAGAGGGCGATGCCTGGAGCCAGTGCCTCCACAGGTCAAGTCCATCCCTCCCAGAAGCCCCAGGAGGCTCCACCTGCTCCTAGTATCCATATCCGTATCTGTTGCTGCCTGTTTGTGGGAGCAGTTTCCAATCTTACCAAACAAAGCAAATAGACCTCTTGCCCTGCCCTGCGGAGGAAGAGCTCCTTAAAGCCGCAACAAATCCTGAATTTTCAGTGGACACTTGTTTAACTTCAGCTGTTACCAAAGTTTAGCCGGTGTCTGTAGACAGGGTCTGTCTCCAGAAAGTTTCTAGATACAAATAGCTCTTCGGGGTTTGTGTAAACAAATTTACCTTCATTTAATTAATCTTCTTTTACTTTTAGTATTGATCGAAAAAGAAACCCAGAACCTTGGGAAACGGTGGATCCTACTCAACCCCAAAAGGTATTGCTGAATTTACCGTGTGTGGTTGATGTCCAACTCAAACCTCTCTTTAAAGAGTGGACTGCATGCAGTCCTTGCACTTACAGAACAGCATTCGGAGTCCTGCGAACAGGGGTCTAGAGACCCAGTTCAAGCCCTTGCTCTGTTCTGCAGAGGACTATGGACAGTTTGGCTTTTCTGACTCTGTGAAATGAGTACGATAATAAAACAGACCTTAGAGCTAAAAGCATTAAAGTACAGACTCCATTAGCGTAGTACCCAGCCCCTCATATTAAGCACCTAGATATAAACCTTTATATCACTGAAACTATGTTGTTTCCTTATTACTTACCTAAAATTAATATAAGATGTGATGAACAATAGGAGTTCTTTAAAATGGGAGTGTATTCATTCTCAGTGGAATTAGCTACATTCCTCTTCGAAAGACTATTCCAAAGGTTTTATTTTTAAGCATTTATTTTTTATTATTTGTTGGGGGCTGGGAGTTGTCCTGCCTGTGTCATGGTTTATGTATGGCGTTCTCCTCTCCCACCATGTGGATCCCAGAAATCAAATTCAGGTAGTCAGCCTTGGTGACAGGCCCATTCACCCACTGTGCCATCTCACCATCTCCCCAGCCTAGGTTTTAGTTTTTGTAACTTAAGTATTCTGAAGGGTTAGAAGCATGGGGTCAGAATGAACACCAGTTGGGACTGTTAACAAAGAGTACAAAAAGCAAAACTCTGATAACATTTAAGTCAGGAGGGGCATTTGGCATCTTTGTAACTTTGTGTCTCCCAGGGTCTGGGATGAGAGAACACCGGTGAGAGCGAATGTCAGGGTGTCTGACTGAGAACTGACTGGGTTGTTTATACCTACATGAAGCAATTGCAATGGGGAAGTTTTAAGAGCCTACTGTGTGCCTTGCCCTGTGTTTTGACCATTGTACATCCATTTACAAGGAACAAATGTGCCTCTTGAATTTAAATGCTATCTTAGCAAATTAAAAATCTTGAAACTTCTAATGAAAGCAAGACAGGTGTATGACTGCTCTCCCTGGTCCCCTAGGGGTTTTAGGGGACAGACTGGCAGAAACAGCCCCAGTCTGCTATTCTGTGCTTGTTTCTGAGATGAGGGTGTGTGTGTGTGTGTGTGTGTGTGTGTGTGTGTGTGTGTGTGTGTGTGTGTGTTGTTTTGTTTTTTATTGCTATGATCATGTCTTTAGAATCATATAGACAATTCTTCCAAAGAAGTGTGAGGCTGGAGAGTAGAGGTTAACATGTCTTGCTTTCTGTTTTTAAAGCTTTTAACCATCAACCAGGAATGGAAGCCTGTTGAGGAGCTGCAGAGAGTCCGGAGAGCGACCAGATGATTACTCGCTGCTCCTTTCTTCCAAAGAACACTCTATGAATCTAGTGGAAACACTTCTGCACAAACTCGATTTTGATGCCAGTGTGCGGAAATGCTTCTGCTACATTTTTAGGGTTTGCCTGCATTCTTTGGATCCTGCATAAGCAAGCGAAGGTAGCACATAGTCGAAAATGGTTTTTCGTGTTTATTGGTGTAAATTTCAATTTTACAGTTGAAATTTTATGTTTGTGATGGTTGGATATTTTCCTTGAAATGTATAAACATGTAAAAATTAGATTACTGCCTGTAATAAATAATTAGATGGCTATCTGTAAAACGTATGACCTGTGCAAGAGATATCAAAAATTACTTAACTTTAAAAGTGGAGGGGGCATCTTTTTATGGGAACAAGCACATTTTGAAGTATAAAACTTCAACTTTTAAATATCAAGTGCATATTTCTGAGTTTTATTTCCAAGTCCATTCACTCTCACCCCAGAAACTTCTTGAGCATGTATTGTTTGCAGTAAAGAAAAAGGGTGCAAAGTTAGCAAGGGTTTGGATATGGTCCGTTTGGAGCATGGAGACAGCTGAGAGGGCTGCCTGGGAATGGCTGGTGACCAGGAACCTGAGGCATGCAGAGACCAGCCCTGCAGATCTCCGTGGGACTGCTGCTCCCCAGGAGGATGGAGAGAGGAGCCTGGGGAGCCCTGGCCAGCACCCAGTACAGTCTGACCAAACAGAGACCAGGCGATTGTTTAATTCTTTCCAGAATGTGCCCCCAACCCCATTCCTTGCCGACTCCTAAAAATGGGACGAAGTAGGAAGTTCCTTTTCATTGACTGTAAAATAAATACAGCTATAATTCATATGCCATAGTAATCACTCACTTAAATTGCATATCCCAATGTTTTTATTATGTTTACAGTTGGGTAATCATCTCTGTCTAATTCTACAACCTTTGCATTATTCTCAAAGGAACCCTGCACCCCATAAGCAGTCACGGTCCCTGACCTGCTCCTAAGCCCAAGGCAAACACTAGTAAACCTTTATTTCTGGGCTTGGGCTACTCTGGACATCTTACATACACAGGACCATGTGTGGACTTTTGTTTCTGACTTTATCTTCGAGGGGTTTCAGCCCTTATGTGGCCTCGCACTGTCAGCATCACCCCTTCTACTGAGGAATTGCATTGTGCTGATATTCCACAAACATCAATGGGCATCTGCAATGTTTCTATCACGGACTGTGGTGAGCAATGTTAGGACCATCTTGGCAAGCTTCTCCAGGCCATATTCTCACTTGTATCAATTATACGCTCAAGATCTTTATTGGATTATGATGGTAAATATACCTTGGTTAATTATTATATGAATACAATGGGAATATAGGAAAGGGGCTAAATTCTTGTCACTTACATAGCAATAAAACCCACTAGCCCTTGGGAGCTTGGAGACGATCATGTTAGACTATTTCTCTCAACCTTTGTTTGCCAGAGCCTCAAATGTTCCCGCAGGGAAATCTCTGAGGGCTGATCCCAGGGGTTACACAAAACAATTGGACGTTACATTTCTCTTTGCTCCCATTTTTTTGAAGTAGAATATGATTCCACTTAGGGAAATAAAACTGAACATCCTGATGGCAGTTAGCCAACCCCTAGTGCAAAGTATAAAGTGCTCTTGGCTGGGTGGCTGAGCCATTGGATTTCCAATCACAAAGCTCACTGTAAGCAGCATGAACATGGCTCTGGAAGGTGCTAGTCTACAGGTCTACAAGACAGAGCAAAAGTAATGGCAGCAGCCAGGGGAGCAGGAAAAAGACTCATCTGTCTCCTGCCATCATGTAGAGCCACAGCTTAATGACGAAAGGTGGGGAAAGGAAAAACTCAGTCTTCTTACTAAGGCCAAAGACCCAGCCAGGGCAAACTGTGTACATCTATGAAGGCTCCATCTACTGCTAGACTTGGGGACATGGGGTAGCAGGAGGGGGTTAGCAAGGCCTTTGTAGACTCTCCTAGGCTGGTCTGTTCTGTCCTCCTGGGAACAGGGCCCAGTGCTTTCTGGGACATGCAACGTAGGATAGACAACTTGTTCCTGGCAGGTTCTCACACAGAAAGGTGGGAGGAAATGCTTGCAGTGCAATGCTTCCAGGTTCTGTGGCCAGTTTGCAGAATGGCAATAATCGAGCCTATGGCCCATGTTGAAAATGAAGAATTTTGGTTTCTACAGTTTGCCTCTGGGACAGAAGGAGGGTTAAGGGACAGGAAGGCGGGCAGAAGGCCAGAGATACTGCTTGAGAAGCCTTCACTTTGGGTATCATTTCCTGAGCCCCTACAACACTTCGGTGTCAAAAAGATTTGGTCTCTAAAGCTGTGATACTAAGCTGGACATTGTGACATCTGCCACAATCTCTCCACTAGAGAGGCCTAGGCAGGGGGAATCAAGGGTTCAAGGCCAGTCCGGGCTATGTGAGACCTTGTCTCAAAAAGCGAAAAGTAAATAGATAATAAGTCTGTATTCTTAGAGCTATCCAAGAATGATAGTTCAACACTCCAGCAATTTCATGAATCAGGAGAATTGCAAGTTCAAGGCTAGTCTGGGCTGCATAGTGAATTCTAAAGCCAGTGTAGGCTACATGACAACTTTCTATCTTAAATAAGTAAATAAATAAATAGGTAATAAATAGACAAGCTCAAAGTGCTTTTGACCTGTTTTCAAATATTGTTTTAATTTCAAGTGGGCAGAGAAGTGAGAAGGCTAGAATTAGAAACACATATACTTCCCAGCTGATATTTTGCCATATTTGCTGTTCATGTCAGCCATATCTGTCAAAATGAACTCTTTGAAAAGAAATTATGTTACCAAAGGTATTAGGACAGCCCCTAACAAGCTAAGCTTAGGCACCCATCCTCAGCCAGTAAAAGAGATAAGCATTAGTAAAACACAGAGAAAGATGGATTTGATAGGGCCACCCTGGGGAGAGGCCCAGTGACCCTGCCCCTCAAGTCCATTTCAAGAGCCCTGAGATGAGATTTGGGTTACAGAGAGGATGACTGATACACACTGAGCAGTTGGGCAAGGTGCAGTTCTCATCACTGGCTGTCATTGTCCTGGCTCCAGCTTCCCCTGCAAGGTGCTGTGACAAGTAAGAACCCTGTGAGGTCACTTGCCGGGAGTCAAACTTCTCCAATGGTATCAGAATCCCAGGCTCTGTCCTTTTTCCTTTCACCTTGAGATTCCTGGGGAATTCTGATAGCACGGGGCCCATTATTTCAATAGCCTGATCACCAAGAGGAGGAGCGTCCTTTAGAATGTCTTCTGGGGCAGAGAGCCATAAAACGGCTGATAGCTGCTGGGAAATTGGAGGAATGGAATTTTCACATCAGGAATGAAGTGGGAGAGATTGAAAAAAACTATTATCTCAAGCTACAAAGGAACCAGAAGAGGAAGTTAAGCTAAAGATGGAGATGATACCTCAATAGAGATGTGACTGTAGCAATTAGAGGTGGCAGATGTGCACTGATGAAGACTTTCAAGACCAAAGATCAATGCCAGTGGTCCACGGGACAGATGGTGAGAGCCTACGCAATGGTGACCAGTCTAAGCAATGGCAGAGGAAACGTGGGGGAGGGGAAAGGAGGGTGCATTCGAATGGCCAAGGAAAAGTCAGCACTAGGCCCCACCTCTAAGACTCCAGCAGCTCCCAACAGCACCAAGACTTAACACAGTTTCTGAGAGACACTTCCCAAAGTCATAGCAAAGGTACGCACCTGAGAAGAGAAGGCTTCAAGGCTGTCACTGGTTTCTTGGCACCCCAACATGTTGACAGTACAGTGTCAGAAATAAAGGCAATCAGGAGAAAGGGGAACTGAGCAAACCAGGAAGACACCAAGGTAAGATGCCCCCTCCATCTCTGTGGCTGGCAGGATTAATGTCAGCAGCTATGAGCCCTAAAGCGCTGAGGGCTGTCTTGGAGGCAGAGCCTTAGAGGAGCATCACCTTGTCCTCACTGGTGAGGCCCATGGGCCTTGCCTGGCTGGCCCTAAGTTCTTTCACACCAGCCTGTGATCTCACCTGTGCTGGTCCTGGAAGGTCCCTTCTGGGTTTATTCTCTGAAGACCTCAGGCAGTGGAGGAACTGGTGGTGGGAAGGACATTCCCTCAGGGCCCCAGCCCCAAGGAAGGCCTGGGTGGTAGTTGCTCTATTATCCTTATACATTGGGCACTCTGGAAGGAGGAGGAGAGTTACTCTCATGATGGTAAGTTTCAGTTGAAGATCTTTGCATAACGATGGAAAGATGCCTTTCCAATCCCTAAATTCCCTTTGAGGATGGTACCAAGGCTGTCACTCGGGAGAGATGCTGGGTTTCCTCTCACTGACAGACTTCTGGGAATCACTCCGCTAACACTAAGCCCCAGGCACCTTCTGGAGCATTCTTTAAACATCGTATCACCTTTCTTCCTTTCCCACAGCCCTAAGGCAGGCAGCCCTGAGCAGGGACTCTGCTGCCCATTGTTCCTGTACTGAGAAGTGGGTGCTCTGCCCGCTTCACTCAGACCTGTGACCCTCAGAGCTGGGACGACTGGTATTTCGAAGTTCAGTGTAACCCATGTGAGGGCCAGCCCTGAGTTCTCCCCTAGTACCAAACTTCCTGCTTCTCTGGACCTGAGTCACTGCCTGCCTCGGAGATCACCCTTAGACCGCAGGCTTGCTCTGGTCTTGACGGCAGGATGTTCTTTCTCTACAGCTTCAACCCCATGACAGGAGGAAACAGCTGCCCCTGCCTCACGTCTCTTTCACAGGAAGGAAAGGTGAGAGAGCACCTCAGCAGAGGCAAAGGTCACGGTTCACAGCTGTCCTCGACGTTCGTTCCTTGGGTCCTTATTTTCTTTACTTCCCTACGTGCCTCTATTACAGAGTGCCTAGAACACAGAATGTTATTAGCACTGAACACTTGGGCTGTTTTCATCCTGCAGCCATGCTCTGCTATGTGCGTAATCACAAGATCATCACACAGCCACAGATCCCGTGGAAATGTAAACAAATCACAGACACAGGCCACGTGTAAGTGATCAATCGACAGCACAGACTAGATCTGCACAGAGCTAGGACAGGACCAAATACACAGACAGGAGGTGCCACTGGGCCCTCCACCCACCACCACCCAGTCTGAGCAGTGTTTCAGGGTTGGGGGAGTCCTTTCCCAACAGACAACTCAGCATTGAGAACAAAGTGAACATCAAGATAAACTAGTTTGAGATCATATTATACACAATCCAGTTCTCAGACACAAGTCAGAGTACGAAGCAGCTGTCAGAGTCAGGGAAACAGAATTATGTCTGTTGGGCGTTGCTGGACTGCAGCCTGGCAGCCTGTGTATAGGGCCACAGTACCCTGATGGCCGACTGAGGGAAATATTCCAAACAGACATGATGGTGCTGGGAGCAACATGCTTTTAAGAACACAGAGGGAAAATCATGCGATATTAAGGTGTGAAAGAAGAATCTATGGATGCATGAAGTGTGCCCATTAAAAAGGGCAAAGATGTGTGGCATCCTGCAGGTGAGGGAGTAACCAGATAGCAGAGGCCAGGGCAGGAAATGCTAGCCCCAATTAAATGTTATCCCTTATAAGAGATGCCTTGGTCATGGTGTCTGCTTTATAATGCAAATTATAAAAAGTTTAAAGAACTTCCGCACTCCCCACTAGATTTCCACCATAAAAGTTTTACGCCACTCCATTTTTCTTATAATTTTCTATTCTCTTTCTATTCTTTCTTTTTTTCTTCCTTCCTTCCTATCTATCTATCCATCCATCCATCCATTCATTCCCACTTGTCTATCATCTTCCTGTCTGTCTATCTACCTACCTACCCACCTATGTGTAAGTATGGCATATGTATGAATGTATGTATGGAGTAAGTATTCATGCATGTACGAGTGTATTCCTAAGGGAGCATTAATATATGTGAGTACAGGTAGAGTTCAGAGGTCAGCATTGGGTGTCTTCATCAATTGCTCTCCATCTCATTTTTGAGACTGGGTCTCTCACTGAGCCTGAGGCTCACTGACAAGCCAGGCTGCCTTGCTAACAAACTCGGATCCACCAGTTTCCACCAGGCTGGGGATATAGATGCACACTGCTGGGCTCCACTTTTATGTGGATTCTGATCTTCCTTTTATGTAAATGCTGATCCTCAAGAGTGTGTCAGGCACTTTACTGTCTGTCTATCTTTTGGGGGGAGATTTTTTTAATTGGATATTTTTATTTACATTTCAAATGTTATCCTTTTCTGGTTTCCTGTCCATAAATCCCCTCCCCCGCTCCTTCTATGACAGTGTTCCCCCACCCAACCACCCACCCCTTCCCGTCTCTCCTGTCTGTCTGTTATTATCTACCCATTTGTCTGGTCTTATTTTTTTCTTCAAGTCAACCAAATGAAAGTCAGAGCATGGAATGGTGCTTCATCCTTAAATCCTTTAGAATGCATCCTAAAAGACAGGACAAATTTTAAATCAATAAGACACATTTGGCTACAAACTTGTGGTGGTTTGAATATGTTTGGCCCAGAGAGAGTACTATTAAAAGATGTGGCCTTATTGAAGGAAGTGTGTCACTGTGGGGGTAGTCTTTGAGACCCTCCCCTAGCTGCCTTAGGACTGTTCACTCCTGGCTTCCTTTGGATGAAGGTGTAGAACTCTCAGCCTTCTCCAGCACCATGCCTGCCTGGATGCTGCCGTTCTTCCTGCTGTGATGATAATGGACTGAACCTCTGAACCTGTAAGCCAGACCCAATTAAATGTTTCCTTTCTAAGAGATGCTTGGTCATGGTTTCTCTTCACACCAGTAAGACACAGATTAAGACAGAAGTTGGTACCAGGGTTGGGGTATTGCTGTGATAGGCCGGACCATGCTTGTTTGGAGGAATGTGAATTTTGGAACTTTGGAAAGCAGTAGAATGTTTTACGTGGAGCTTGATGGGCCATCCCAGGAGGAATATTGAAGAGACTGGTGCTGAGGGTGATTTGAACTGGGCAGACCTGGCCCAAGAGATTTTAGTGGAGAAGAATTTCAGCATGTGGCCTAGAGACTGTTTTTGTAGTATTTTGGGGAAGAATGTAGCTGCTTTTTGTCCTTATCTGAAGAGTCTGCCTGAGGCTAAGGTTAAGAGATTTATATCATTTGCATTGGCAAAGAAATTCTCAAAAAAGGCCCAACAGAGACTGTTCTCTGGCTTAGCCTCTTGACGAGAGCATTCTGATCAAGCATCGTAGATTAAAAAGATTAAAAAGAAAAAATGCAGAATGTATGGTTCAAGTAATAATAAAGGGGCACCAGGAAGTGGAAAGAGGCTAAATGCTGTGTTCAAGGATATTAAATGGAATTAAGGGAGTGGGAACTTTGGGGCGAGATCTCACCCAGCTCATCTTATGCTTTTGCAGTTGAAGAAGGGGTAGTCGTATCTAAGCACTGTATGACCTGGCTACTGTTTCCATCTGGACTTTTGATCTGAAATGAACCACAATCCAGAAATTGAGGGCACACTTGTGATCAGATCTTGAGGCTGGAAGGCACAGGCTTTTGATCTTGATCTTGAGGAACAGTGGCCATGAAAAGCTTAGGCCCAGGCAGGGTGGTGCACACCTTTAATCTCAGGAGACAAAAGTAAGCCGATCTCTGAGTTCAAGGCCAGCTTGGGCAGAGCAAGTTCCAAATAAAGGTGTGGTTGGTCACGCCTTTTAATCACAGAACTCAGGAGACAGAAGCATGAAGATCTATGAGTTCAAGGTCAATCTATGGAGCAAGTTCCAAGACAGCCAAGCTTTGGCAGTGAAGGGGTTGGAAAACAGAAAGCTGGTGATACTGTAATAGAACAAGGGGGCCATGTTCCAGCCCCAACAAGCAGCAGGACTTGGCAGCTTTGGCCATGTGGCTCTGGCTTTAGAGTCAAGAACAGGAGACATTACTAGGGCAATTGATGCTGGTTAGCTGGAGCTAAGAAATTAGCAGTGGTTAAGAAGAGGCCAGCATCACTGAGGTGAAATCTTCTGGGAAGTGTGTTCTGAGGGTTCAAAGAAGCTGTGTTCCAGAGATACAAGGTTTTTTACCTCGTGCTAGTAGCTGGACTCGGTAATGGGCAAGATCACCCAAATGGTACTGGCTTGAATGCATGAAGGGCAGCTGAGGCTGGACACTGTGAGAGGCCAGGGAAGGCCATTGGTGAAGGTGCACCCTCAGCTGCAGTTGATGGCCCAGGACTAAAGGGGTCATGCAAAGGAGTTGAGGCTTGGCACCATAGAGGGAGCTTATGAGAGGCTGTTGGTGAAGCCTAGTTGCAGCAGAAGACTCCAGCACATTGGAGAGATGTCAGTGCCATGGGGTGACCACCAAGAGCAGCAGTGGAGTGGAGTCAATCAGAGCCTAGAGTGCTACAGAGGGCAGAGCTGGAGAAGTGACCCAAGTTGTTTTGAGAAGCCCAGTTGTTCCTGTGTGGATCCCAGACATTGGAACAAGAAGCTGCAAAGTTTAAGTTACCTTAGAGGCCCCAAGATGTTAGAGATGCCAGAGCTGTGGGACATCTGCCGAAGAAAGTTGCTAATAGGGAGTGGATCTGTTCCAAGAGAAAGAGTTTCAGTCAGCAAAGCTGAAAGGAGGTGGACATCAGACATGGAGATGCAGAGTTTGGAGTTTGTCAGCTGCTTTTTTGGTTTTGCTTTTGTCCAGGATTTCCTCACTATGCCATTTGGAATGGTAATGTGTAACCTGTGGTGTTGGAGGTATATGACCTGCTTTTTTATTTTGATTTTATAAGGGATTACAGTTAAGAGATTGTATGAATCTCAGAAGAGACTTTGAGGTTTGGCCTTTTAACATCGTTGAAACTGTTATAGGCTATGGGACTTTTAAAGTTGGACTAAATGTATTTTGCATTATGCTACGGCTAGGTATGGCCCCCATAGACTCACTTGTGTGAACAAGCCAAGGGGGCTCCAGGAAGTGGAATGTGGTGATTTGTACATGCTTGGTCCAGGGAATGGCACTACTAGGAGGTGTGGCCTTGTTGGAGTAGGTGTGGCCTTGTTGGAGGAAGTGTGTCACTGTGGGGATGGGCTTTTGAGACCCTCCCCTAGCTGTCTTAGGACTGTTCACTCCTGGCTTCCTTTGGATGAAGACATAGAACTCTCAGCTCCTTCTCCAGCACCGTGCCTTCCTGGATGCTGCCATGCTTCCTGCTATGATGATAATGAACTGAACCTCTGAACCTGTAAACCAGCCCCAGTTAAATGTTGCCCTTATAAGAATTGCCTTAGTCATGGTGTCTGTTCACAGCAGTAAAACCCTAACGAAAACAAAACTTAAGGGTGAAATCATGTGATTTCTCACCAAAGACCTTGGAAAACCAGCTGCTGAAGAGACTGACCTTTCTCTTAGTCACCATCAGCAGTAGGCGTGAGGACTGAGGTGTAGGAGGGAGGGACTTAGGGCCTTCAGAAAGAATTTCTGAGGAAAAAGGCAGTTTTGGAACAGCTTAGGCAGTGGGGAGGGTGACTGTCTCTGGCCCAGCGCCTTCTTGTCTTCACTCAGTCCTTGTCTGATAGCAAGCCTCCCATCCCGGTGGAGGTCCCCCACCACCAATCCCAGTTTCAGGACATTTCTAGAGCCCTAGCTGTTGTTATGTGGCTGAAGTCTGTCACAATAGTAGATGATAGCTGGTCATGTTTTTAATGTCACCTCAGTGTTCGCACACATCATCTACTGGACACTCAACATCCTCCATGAGAGACAGGAAGCTCAGGGCATGTAGATGCTGGTTAAAGTGTTTACCTGCACCCAAGGACCCTGTACTACCAGCCTCAGTCTCACAGTGTCTCAGGTTCCTCAGAGTACTCTGGGCTATGGTCACGTTGTCCTGTGGGGGAGGAAGCTGAGGTCATTGTCTGCTTTCGATATTTGCCCCTGAGTCACAGCCTGGGTGGGAAGGTGAAGCTCAGGCCAGCTGGAGGCTGCTGGGAGCAGGTTTCTGATGGTGAAGCCAGGAACCTTCCCTAGCTCTGCCACCTTACCCACCCGTGGCACCTGCCTGCTGGGATGTACTGTAGTGTGGTTCTCTTCCCTAGTCCCTTTCAACTTAAGTCAGGTCTGCAGCCTCCAAACTGCCTACTCTGTTCCTGCTGTCACCATGGCTCACATTCTTGGCTCCTGCTCCTGCCTATGTGAAGCTGGGTGGCGCTCTGCAGGACTCACACAAGGAGTTTCCTCCCAAAGATGTCTTTGGCAAGTGTGGGTCACGGGGCAGTCACAGCTGCTGAGACACTGAAAGAACACGAGGAAGCTCTGCCCACAGAGCCAGAGCCTCGCTGGAGCAGGCAGGCTAGCTCTACTACTATTATGAATTGTAAATATCTGATATGCAGGATTATCTGATATGCGACCCCAGTGAAAGGGTCATTTGATCTCCAAAGGGGTCAAGACCTATAGACTGAGAAATGGTGTGTTAGAACCTTTGGCTAGGGATCTTCTGGGCACTGGTACCTTCACAACAAATAAGACTGAAGGCCTCTCATGGACCTCTTTGTGTGCCTCTTTGTATATGGAAGTCCCACTTGTCCTTCGTGGCACACCTAAGATGCCGATTCTTCAGTAAAGCCTTCCTTGATGCCCTGTTTCCCTGGGATTCAATAATTGTCTCTGTGGTTCACCAGTAACTTTGCCAAGTCTGAGAGTTCCCTCATCTGTGGAATGAAGTAGTGAATGCCGATGTAACATAGTTATTCTACAGTTAGGTGCTCCAACCACCTATAAGAGGGCGGCTAGGAAGCACTAGCCTTTTCCCTTTAACTCCTGTTCTTTGCTGTCACGTCTAAACTGAGAACACGGACTCCCCGAGGACAGTCATATCCTCTCTTGTCCATACATTCACTGCTTCAATAAACGTTTGATGGAAACTGAGCCAGAAGGGGGTCCCTGTGCAAATGGAGCTTTGCTCCCCAACCTAGCTCTGGACAAAATCAGGTCCATGCACTGGTTTGTTTGGCAACTTCTCCCCTTTCACTGTGTCAGTGAGCTGGACTCTCAAACTGGGAGATCAGGGAAGCACTGCTCGCTCTCCTGAAGAGACATGGGTTCACAGCTGTGTTCCTTTATTGTGCTGTAACTGGTGTGAGTGGGGGAATGCGGGACGGGTGGGGGGGGGAGGATATTGGAGGCTAAGGGAACCACAGTGGCCTGGGAACCTGTAGAACAGTGTGGATTGCTGGGACAGAGCACAGAGCCCAGAGCAGAGGCATTGGGGCTGGACAGGAAGATGGTAGTTGGAACGGGGAAGGCATCAGGGCTCGACTAAGGGACTTCACCCAGCAAGCTGAGAAGGTAAACAGCATACGCCCACAGCAGTTTCCTCCTTTCAGCCGCCCTCTGTGCCACTCCTTAGCCAGGCGGGCTGAGACTGAGAGGCCTGTGAAAGCCTCTATGATACCGCCTGGGAGAGGCCAGTGAGGGGGTGTGGAGCCTGTGCCCACCTCTGGCCAGAAAGCTGGGGAGGAATGTGTCTATAGTCCTTGTCAGTTTCATTCATTGGGAGTTTGACTTTGGGGCTCCAATCAGCTGGAGAGGAGGTAGGGGAGGGGTGGCCCAGGAGAAGCAGCCAGCACCACCTGAGGGGTAGATGGATGTGTCTTTTCTCTTTGCCCTTTTGCTGCTGTGACATTTTGGCTGCTCCAAGTCTCACAGTGTTGCCTGTATACCAGAAGGTGTGACCCAGGTGATCTGATTCTCACTTCCAAGGAAGAAGGAAGCTCAAAAAGTCTGTGGGATTCTTAGATAAGCTGTTGGGAGCCAAGAGCGGGAACTCCCAGCCAGGACAAAGTCTCTTCCACAGACCTTCCCAGAGTGGGTAGGTCTGAGAACATGGAGGAAAACAAACACAGCCTTCTCCATACACACACAAGCACACTTCACTTCTGTGACCATCCAAACCTTCAGATTTCCCTCTAATATCAAATTCCACCCAGCGCAGGCACTGTCTCCTGGTTCCTGGATGTAGCGGTAGGCCACAGTCTGAACGCTGGGTTCCCAACAGTCCCCATTTCAGACCAGTCCCAAGTCTCCCACTCCTGCGACTGGCCGCTGCCAAGGTTCCCACATAGTACCTTTTGGGTTTGATTAATCTCAGCTCAGAGATAGTCAGGACCACACCTTCCCTGCCTACCTAGAGTCTATGAAAGGCTATGAATATACAGCCAGACAGACAGAAACCTGGTAAGGCATGGAGAGTCTGGATCACAGAAGCTTCATTCCCGTAGATTTGGGGTTCATCATTTTTCTGGCCTGTGGATAACTCCTCCACACCGTCCTGCAAGCCTGTGTGCACGCATCTAGCCTCCTGAACACTGTTCTCTGTTAGGAACCAGGCCCTCAAGCTGTAGTGTTTTACAGAGTTCATTGCATGAGTTTGACTGAAGACTGTGGTTGTGTAGAAATGTGATGGGACAGAAGGGATCTGATGTACTGATGGTCTGGAGGTGGGGAGCACAGAAAGGCCTGTCCAGTCTCTTCTTGGCTTCTTTTGTGCAGCACAGTGTTTTGGAGAACATTGGGGGAGGACTCTGTGTGAAATGGGGTCCCCTTAGGACCAACCCGCAGACAAAGTAGGTCTACGAGAAGGGGTGGTAGGTGGCAATGGGAGGTAAGCAGGAAATTTTGGACCTGGAGTCTAGAGAGGTGATGGGGTGAAAGGTTGAACAGCTGGGTCTGCCCTTCCTCAGTAGCTACACTCATAGACATTGGTCTGAGTACAGAGGGCACCTGACTCCAGACTCCTGTGTCCTGGTACAGAGGACCGAATCAGGAACACATTAATAGAAATAAAAGTAGAGACTGCGTATTGAGGAGGATAAATCAGTCCTGATAATGGGACTGTGTTACAGAGCTGAGGGCAAAGTATGGGCTGGACAGTAGTGGGCCACACACCCCTTAGTGGGCTTTTATGCAGCATCTGCCCCTCCCACATTTTTTGTACATCAGAAGTGTTTTGTACGAGTGTTGTGTTCTAAGATGTGTTCCTAGTGAGGAGGAAATTCTAGTCTCTCTTGGCAAACTCACTTCTTTTAAATGCTAAAACCCATACAGCTCTTCAACCCTCACACCACGACCCTCAATGCTGGCCTAGGCTATCCTGGAGACCTCCTCTACCAGCTTAGTCAGTTATGCAAGAATCCTTGGGTTCACAGACATTTCTGCTTTAAGAAATATTTATCTGGGGTTGGGGATTTAGCTCAGTGGTAGAGCGCTTGCCTAGCAAGCACAGGCCCTGGGTTCGGTCTCCAGCTCCAAAAAAAAAAAAAGAAAAGAAAAAAAAAAAAGAAATATTTATCTAAGTCTCCACGGTGACCCAGAACTTTGTGAAGTGATTCAAAGTAAAGAATTTTATTACTTATTAAAAAAAAAACACATGGATTAGGTAGACATTTCATGAGAACTAAGTCTAAGTGTCTATTGGGTCAAGGTCTGTGCTGGGTTCAGGAGTGGGGACAGGTGTCATGGAACCACGTAGAAGACTCTGCAGAAGAGAGGGTTGGCAACCCCATGGACCTGTATCATCGCAGCAAGATGAAGAGCTTGCCCTGAAGCAGGAGGCAGTTTGCCATGGCTAATCAGGAGTTGACAGGAAATACTTCTAAAGCAACACATATCACAGTGTGAAAAATCTGTCTAGTGCCTGTGTCCCCTGCTTGAGCCCAGGCTCCAGGATGGGAAGCAGAATGCTTACCACAGTGTCCTAGACCCAGCACAACACCACCCAGCACACGGTAAGTATTCAATAGAATCAGAAGACATGAATGAAAAATTATTTAAACATCAAAGTGGGTTAGACTAGAAGCTCTGTGACACCGTGCTAAGGTTTGAACCTTGTGCTGCCTAGGTTTATATCAACTTGTCACAAGCTAGAGAACAACCATTTGGGAAGAGGGACCCTCAATTAAGGAAATATTTCTCACTGGGTAGTAGTGGTGTGTGCCTTTTCTCCTAGCACTTGAGAGGCAGAGGCAGGCAGATCTCTGAGTGTGAAACCAGTCTGGTCTACAAAGGGAGCTCCAGGACAGCCAAGGCTGTCTATTACACCAAGAAATCCTGCCTTGAAAACAAACACCCCCTTCCCCTGAAAAAAAAAAACCCACAAAAAACCAAAACCCAAACGAAACAGTTTCTCTAAGATTGGCCTGTAGGCAAGTCCATGAGGCATTTTCTTAATTAGAGTTTGATGTAGGAGGGCCCCGCTCCAGGGTAGTGGTCCTGCCCTGTAAGTGGCTGTTCTATAAGAAAGCAGGCTGAGCAAGCCAGGGGGAACAGGCCAGTAACAGCACCCCTCCATGGCCTCTGCTCATTCTTCTCCCTCTAAGTTCCTGCCGTGGCTTCCTTTAGTGATAGACTTATAATCTGAAATATAAATAACTTTTTCTTCTTCGAGTTACTTTTGGTCATGGAGTTTTGTCACAGCAACAGGAGCTCTGATTAAGACAGACATCACTCTAAGGCAATAGGAGTGGCCGGAGGTCTTAAGCAGGGAGATTCTTCCTAGGGTTCAGTCTGGAAGGCTGGAGCTGTAGTCCAGTCAGCACTGGGAGGGATTTCATGGCCACCTGTGGGATTGAGGGGCTGCATAGATTTGCACTTTAAGAGGCTTGGTCCAGAGATTGGCAGTGACTGGATCTAGGCAGTGAGGATCACGGAGGCAATCCCTTACTTGAATACTGATTTTGAATAGTTATAATGTACATCAATGGGTTAACCAAGGAGATCATGTCAAACTTCCTGACTCCTAATTGGACACTCACTCTCTCAATATCTTTCATTACTGTTTGAGACAAGGTGTCATGTCCCAGGAAACAAGGTCCCAGCTGGCTTTCAACTGGCAATACAGCCAAGGTGGCCTTTAGACTCCTGATCTATCTAATCCTCAGCTCTTGAGGGATGAGAGTAGGCGTGTGTGTCACCATATCACTTAGACTTTCCTTCCTTTTTAAAAAATTTGTTTTATAGGTATGAGTGTTTTGTTTCCATGTGGACCACATGCATATCTGTAGGCTGCAGAAGTCAGAAGAGGGTGTCAGATCTACTGGGACTGGAGTTACAGGCAGTTGTGAGTGTTGGGAATCGAACTCAGGTCCTCTGGAAGAACAGCCAGTGTTCCTAACTGCTGAGCCATCTCTTCAACTCCAGACCTCACTTCTTGATGGGTCCTTCTCTCCATTCTTATAACACATTTGCTCACAGTCCCTTAGCTTAGGGCCAGCAAGCATTTTCTGCAAAAGTTAGATGGTATCTACTTTAGGATTTACAGTCTCCACTCTGCTCTTGAAGCACACAGGCTTCCTACAGCTTCAAGATAAAGACAGGGGTAGATTTGACTGTTGATTTTGGCAAATTAGAAGAAATGTGTGATTCTGGGAACATCGTGGAAGAGGGGGTGGGAGGAGTATAAGAGTCAGAGGACCAGGAAGTTTACTGTGAGACTGTGTCCCCTAGGAACTGCAGAAGCTCTACCTGTGAAATTTCATCAACAAGACTGCCCATCTGTGATCTGTACAAGGACAACATCAAGAGACACACCAAACTGAATGGGGGAAAGCCTATGAGACCTCAATCATACAGGTAACTGAGGAAAGCTGAGAGCAGGAGAGGTGGTCCTCCTGGGAGAAGGATACACCAAACAGTCAGCCCTGAAAACATATATACAATTAATATTATATGGACTCAACAGGGGACAGGGACACACACACACACACACACACACACACACACACACAAAATATGCATGCAGTAACAATGAAGAGAGAGGCTATGAATTTGAAGATGGCCAGCAGGGGTATATGGTATATGGTGAAATGTAACTACAACTTCAGAAATAAAAAATAAAAATAAGAAAGTTATGTTTGGATCATTATCTTCCAAATCAGCTTCCCAGTCCTGGAAGGACTGTGTACATGTACCCACCATTGTCCTGACCTTGAAACATTGCCACAATTTATTGATTCTTTACGTCACCTTGATCACTAGAATTCCAGGGCCAAGCCCTGGCCACCTATATATTCTTCACACCCAGCTCAGGGTGGGAACAGGTCAATGGTTCAGTAAGTGTTTAGTTGGTGAAGTCCTGACTGAAAGTTGAAAAGAGTGGGAAATCTGTCAGCATCTGGTGAGTGCAGTGCCATGGGCGCCTCTCAAGACATACATAGGAAAGATCATTTGGTGGTAGTGCTCAGAGGCCTGGAGGGAGGAGGAGCAGGAGTGAGTGCCAAGTGGCAATCAGCCTAGTGTGTGGCTTGGAAGCCTCTTGGTGAAGGTGACTCAGAGAAACTTTAAGGAGGGGCCAAGAAGGGAGTGTCCCCCCGGAGAGGGCTTCCTGTGCTGCCCAGAGCACCCAGAGCATCCTGTCACTCTCTCTAGTGCCCAGCACTGTTACCCAACTAACCCTATTAACAGGAATTAGGGCAGCAGCAGCAGGGGCCACGGGGGAGTCTCAGCCCTACGACTGCTCAGGTCTGGCTCATTTGTGGTCACAAGAATGTGAAGCCCTGTGGCCGTCTTTCCTGAGTGTTCACAAGGTTAGCTGCCACAGGACAGTTTCGGTTCTTGAAGTTAACTCCCTTATGTCCTAATGCTCCTGGGTTTCTTTCATTTCCAACAAGAAGTGAGTAGGCTCTTTCTGGCTGTGCCCCTGGTAGGGGTGGGTATGCTCCTGGGTGTGCCACTCCTACCCCCACTTATTTCCTGCTTTCCTCTAACGGCTGAAGGTCCAGGGCTGTGGCAGCAGTGGCTTGATGACCCAGGACACTAGCAGTGTCATGGGTCCTGGAAGCCACTGGCCAGGGGCGGCGTCCTTCTTGAAGATATGAAACACAGGCACTGGGGGCAGAAAGCCATGCTCTACAGGTGTTTGCTGATCCCTGCAGAGCATGTACCCTCTGCCTGGGGTGAAATGAGAGAAACCACCATGATGTCTAGAAGGCAGAATAGGAAAGAAATGCTCCAGTTGCCATACATTATTTTACACTGGGTGTAAGTCTCCCTGTGTGAATCCCTCTGCAGGCGTCTGGCATAGACAGAATGGAAAAAAAAAATCACTGGGAAGTGAGAATTCTAAGTATTTCTTTTTAAAAATATGACTGATCTTCATATACACTTTTATAACATATGGTGTAGATCCATAACAGTTTAACAGCTGCCTGGCAACACTGCAAATTAACCATTAGCCTTTGTGAGCTGTGAACACTGCTTTAGCTGGCCACCAGCTCTACCTGGGCTGGGAGAAAAGTAAGAGACTGCAAGCCCCAAACTCTAGAGGGTGCCACCTTCATGACTTTGTCTCCTTTCCTCTTTCGGATGTTGGACAACCTTAGCTGAGATTGCAGGTGACCATCAACAGACCTAAGATTCCTCCTAGCGCCAGACCCAAGGAACAGAGCTTGTCCCTGGTTTCCTGGCACCAGCAGACAAGCAGACATGCCATTTACTGGCTTGTGCCCGTGGGCCCTGGGCCTGCCCTAGCCCAGCCTCTGAATGCCTACCCTGGTAGCCCAGAGCCAGGAAGTCCCCATGATGCAAAACCCTTCCCCCTGGAGGTGTGAAACTCTGAGAGCTAGAATTACCACATTGCTAAGATCTGTGCTTGCTCAATGCTCCCCACAAAGGAAGGAAGGACAGGCAATATTTTATTTGTGTCTCCCCTCTGCATCTGCTTCTCTATGACTGCAAGGGTGCTAGGCTTAGTTTGCATGAGTGTGGCTCTGTCTGGAGTCATTCGAATTGAGGAGGGTGAAAGGCAGAGCAGAAGTTATTCATCAAATTCTACAAGTGCCCACCCCAACAGACAACTGAGGTGGTGACTCACAATGGAGAAAAGACCCAGGCAATGCCTTGAATCTATGGCTGCACATTCCCACGTGTCTACTCATGAAACATCATGTATTCACTTCCAAAGGTGTGGGTCCTGTCCAGGGCTTGGAGAAAGGGTCACATTCAGGTGCCACACATTCTCCAGGCCCACAACTGCTGATGGCTTTCTTCCTTCTTAAGCACAGTTCTCTCCATGTTCCTTTTTAGAAGTGCCTTCTAGCCCGGCAAAAGCTCTCTCTGGGTCCCATGCTTAAGAAGATGAGGACATTGTCATTTGGTCATTCGACCCAGGTAGCTTGTGGCAGTGCTGGAGAGGAAAGGATGAAGGACTTGTCCAAGCCTGCGTGTGGGCAGCTGAAGCCAGGAGAGCCTCCGAGCTGAGTGCTGGGCAGAGAGAGTCAGTGCACTACAGGAAGCAAACTCTCTACAACACCCTTACCCAGCAAGCAGTCTTCTTTTCACTAGGTTTCTAAGGCCCACCAAGTTGGTTCTCAGCAATAAAACAGAGCATCTGAAAACTGAAAAGAGAAATAATGGACAGGACAGAGGGAGAAAAAGGTGCATAGCCTCCCAAGAAAGTCCCCGCACCACTCTCTCCACAGATTGAGTGCCTTTTGTAAACAATGAAACAGGCTCCCTAGGTGACACCTCAGAGGCTATTTCTATGGATGCCTCCTTAGGACACCCTCATCTGAGGTCCTGCCTTTTGGTGAAGACTTCTCTGTTCCTGTATTGAAGGGGTTATTTTCCTCCCAAAGAGGGGTATATTCCTCTCATCTGAAGATTTAGTTCTAGCCATTTACACTCTATTTATCAGGGTTGAATTTTTTTGAGATTTAACATGTAATATAGCCTATAAACATAACACCATCACTATTGGGTCAATAGTATTGGGCTGTCCTTGTCTCCCCAAAGGTCTCAGCTCGATAAATTAAAAGGCTTGATACCTCCCCACGTCATCAGCTTGTTCAATCCTCCTGGTTGAAAATATAATCTCTTTTGCTCTGCTTTCTGGAAAAAGATTTTGGAAGACCAGTGGGAAAGGATTTGGGTAAGACGCAGATGCAATCCCAGAGCGCCATCTACTGGTTGACTGTGAGTATGATCACGCTGAACTTGAATGGAGCTCTCTGTTCATACGGGTGATTTAAGCCATCAATTTAAAAGTTAAATCGGCCAGTGAGATGCTCAACAGATGAAATCATTGCAACCCAAGCCTGGCACCCACCAACTCCACAAAGTTGTCTTCTGACCCTCGCACCATGGACAAGTCCCACCCCATCCCATGTTAAAGAGGAAAGGTCTGTTGTATCACCAAACACCACAAGGGTTTGTGCCTGAATCTCGCCAGGCCATATAAAAACGCAACAGAAACATGGAGATTTAAGAGGAAAACATAAAAATGACCTCCAGATGAGAACGAGTCTGAGAGAAGTCAACCTGGAGGGGAAGAGATGGAGGAAGTCCAAGAAACCTACAAGCCCTAAGACTGCACGCTGTGGAGAAAAATCCTAGGCTGGGCATGGTGACCCACACCTTTTATCCTGACACATGGGAAGCAGAGGCAGGACAGGAGGATCTCACTGAGTTCAAGGCCAATCTGGTCTACACAGTAAATTCCAGGACAGCCAGGGCTACACAGAGAGATCTCACCTCAAACCCATACCCTAATCCATAACCACCTCCAAAAGAAAAAACAAACATACAAACAAAACCATCCAAAACAAAAGAAAAATCTATCAGATAAGATTTCATATGCTAGAGGACTGACTTTTACTATATATATATTTTTAAATCTGCCCCAGGAAAATGTAAAGTGAGATGCCACCATTGCACACCCAGAATGGGTTAGATTAAGAGCAATTATGACAAGTCGGACAAAATAGGGCTGCAGGGTGCTTACATCCACTGGTGAGCAGAGCACGCCACTTTGGATGATTGTCCCGCACAATCTCCTCCACGGGAGAGGTGTGACTTGGAATCCAGTGCCTCATACTTGGAAGGCAGGGGTTTGAACACTGAGCTCCAACAAGTTCCTGTTCCACAAAATACGGAGTGTGTGGTGTGAGGAAGCCCGTGCCTCATGCCTTCAAGGCAGGGGCCCCGGCCCCACCCCTTGCCCACCTCTTATTCTCTTATTTTAAAAGTTATCTGTAGACATGCCCTGCAGCAGAGCAACTGGATTCCTCGGTGTATATTCAACAAAAATGTCCACACCTGTAAACCAAGAGCCATAGATTAATTGTAGTACTAGTGGCACTGGCCAATAACGGAGACTCCTGACATGACCGGGATGAGTAGGTGTGACAGACAGATTACACTGTTGGTAAAACAAAGTAGCTAACAACGGGACGACCGAACCAAAAAGACACCTATATGCAGCGAAAATATGAGTAGAATCTCCAAGCTTAAGCTGATCAAAACCAGTCAAATGTAAAACAATGCAGACTGTATCAACCTAGAAAGGTCAGAACTGGGTCAAACATCTTGCAGTACTGGATGTCGGGATAATATTGATCTTAGATGCAGGGGAAGGTTCATACTCTCCCGACGGTTTTGGGGCCACGCCTGAGCAGGTTAGCATATGCTTCTCTAACCATTAGAGAGACTTGAATGCTTTCCTCTGAAATGCTTGACTTCCCTTCACGCATACTGTCTGCTCAATGGGTAGCCCTTGCTTATTTACTAGTAGAAGACTATTTTCGTTATGGATCTGCATTCATATGGAAATCAGCCTTATATTAGTATCTAGTGTATTTCCAGAGGAGTGACATGATATAGAGGTTTTCTTCAGTGTGTCTCAGCAAAAGTTTTTATGCATGATCTAGCTAATCTTGTTTGTTTGGTTGGTTGGTTTTTCGAGACAGGGTATGTCTGAGTGTCCCTGGCTGTTCTGGAACTCACTCTGTAGACCAGGCTGACCTCAAACTCAGGGATCCGCCTACCTCTGCCTCCTGAGTGCTGAGTTTAAAGGCATGCACTACCAACACCTATTTGGTTTTGTTTGTTTGTTTGTTTGTTTGAGATAGATTATATAATCCTGGGTGGCCTGGGACTTGCTCTGTAGATCAGGCTGATCTCAAACTCACAGCCATCAGCCTGTCTCTGAACAGCTCCTGACTCCAGCGCTGGGATGAAAGGTAAGTGCTACTATACCCAGCTTCTTAATCTCCCACTTTGCCAAAAAATGTCCCACTGCAGAATCCGCTATAAATCTGTGTTTCTCATATATCAGGAACTCATTGACATTCCTTAGCAGAATTCATTAAGCAAGACATCTTGGTGTTGTTTCACTGTTTCCCATTTATTGAACAGAATTTTCTCCATGGGGACTTCCGATGTAGTCATTTTGTTTTACTGGCTTATGTCATGTACTATGTCTCTAGAAGAAAGACTCTTTACTCTGTTCTGCTCAAAGCATTAAGAACCTCTTGCTTTCCCTAGCATTGGTTGATGCCAAGATGGATTGGTAGCCCGGGGCCTGTTTCCCGGTACACAGTTGTGAGAGTAGATGGTGCCAGGGAAACACAGAACCTCCACAGACCCCTGGCACTGCATGGCTAATGGAGCAGGAGAAGGGGTCCTGGGGGACAGGAGTGTGAGTGGTAGAAGGGATGGGTACTAGTGGTTATTAAGTACATGGTTGGTGCCAGACACACTCCATATTCCCCCGAGTACTGTTCAGCAGCTTATGTGCAAGCGCTGGAAACTGAGGTAGCCCAAGTTACCACAGAGCCTTATCCAGGTCTAGCCAGCCATAGCTGCTGTGCTTGTTCTACCTTTTTTTTTTAAATTTATGTATTTATTTCTGGGTCAGGGGCATGCATGCACAAGCTGCAGTGTATTTGTGGAGTATGGAGGACATCAGAGAACATCTTGAGAAAGAGTCTGTTGTCTCCCTCCACCATGTAGGGTCTGAGGATTGAACTGAGGTCCTCAGGTTTGGTGGCAAATGACTTTATCTGCTAAGCTACTTCACCAGGTTCCTTCCCTCTCACGGTCATGGATTGTGTCTCTTTTCTTTCTGGCTATGGCTTTTTCATTATTATTAAGTGCTTTCACTTAGTAATATTTAGGCTAGCTGAAACACAAGGGCCTTGTTTTCCCCGAAGATGGGATATATGAGTGCCTGAGGATGCCCATAAAGAGCAGAAGGTGATCTAGGAGCTGCAGGTCTCCCTTCTCGTTTTGTTTTTTTTGGTGGCTATGAGCGCGGGCGGCGCAACCGTGGATGCGGATGGCTCCACACTCGCTCGCAGCTGTAAAGTCTCAGCCATCTGCTTCTGCTTCCTAGGAAATCTCCCCAGGAAGAACTGAGCTTCCAGGCTGCGCTAGTCCTTTCCCATTGCTGTGATAAAACACCAGTGAACACTGCAACTGAAAGAAGGAGGGTGGGGCTTATCTGGGGCTTAGCTTTTTTGCTGGAGTCCAAGATGGCAGGGTAAAAGCAGCAGGCAGCAGGAGCTGGAAGCTGAGAGCTGGGGACCCACATCTTGCACCACAAACAGGAAACACGGGGAACAAACTTAGAAACCTTAAAGCCCAACCCCAGTGAGGTATTTCTTCCAGAAAGGCCACACCTCCTAAGTCTTCCCAAACAGCACAACCAGCTGAGAACCAAGTATTCAAACACCACACAGGCTGAGCATGAAGGACAAGGCTTTGGAGGACCCCGACTTGAAGGAACAGGGCGAGGCAAGGGCTCCAGAGAAGTGAGGTGAGAGGTGAAGTAGGAGAGGGTATAGGTGCAGACCCAGTGTGGTGTCAGGAGCCAGGTCACCAGAGTGGGCAGATCGATCCTATCAGGACTTGGGAAGCAAGCTTGAGAAGGCTCTGGGGGCGCTGATATGGACGGCCACAGAGACCGAAGCAGCTGAGCATCGGTGTGTGTTTGTGCCTGCTTTCCTGTGTGGTAGGGAGAGAATGGGGCAGGTACACTTTGGGAGAAGTGACTCAAGAGGTTAGCACAAGTATCTACTTCTGGAAGAGACAGTAGGGATTCTCTCTCTCTCTCTCTCTCTCTCTCTCTCTCTCTCTCTCTCTCTCTGTATGACTGTTTCTCTGTGTGTGTCTCTGTGTGTTTCCTATTGTCTTCATGTTTGAACCATAGGAGGCTTCAATAAAGAAAACTAAAATCTACTCAAAGAACTCTCAGGGCTCTGTCAGTTGGAAGGGTATTGGTGACCTCATGGGGATATTTTGAGCAAACTGAGGCAGATAAATTAGGATTAAAAGGGAGTACAGGGGAAGAAAGGTGGCATCTAGAAGTGAACTCAGGGCACATGGTTTGCTTTGTTCCTCTTTGAGCTTACACATGGGAGGGAAGAGGTAGCTAAATCCTATGGTAAAATTTAATTTTAATTAAGTTTAGTTTAACAGCAAAAGTAGCCATCACACCAGGCCACAGAGCCCGGAGCCTGCTCGTTACTGCAGTGAGTCATGTCAGGGAGACTCCCATGTTTGTTTAAGATCTGCATTCATTGACTTAGCACTTGTTGAGCAAAGATCAAGTCACAGGCTGGACTGTTGATCTTATTCTTAAGGTGCTTGTAGCCAAATGGACTCCAATGTGTCAATTCATAGACTATGGATATATTTGTTGCTGAAGTCTGCCAAAAAATAGGAGGACGGACCCAGTGTGACTGTGACATGGAGCTGTTTAAGTAGATAAGTGGGTTTGGGTCTGTGTTTAAGTCAGCATTTCTTTTCCTGCCCAAACATCAAAGCAAGTTGGGGAGGAAAGGGTTTATTCAGCTTACATTTCCATGGTGATGTTCATCACCAAAGGAAGTCAGGACTGAAACTCAAGCAGGTCAGGAAGCAGGAGCTGATGCAGAGGCCATGGAGGGATGTTACTTACTGGTTTGCTTCCCCTGGCTTGCTCAGCTTGCTTTCAGGACCACCAGCTCAGGGATGACACCACCACTGCCCCCTTGATCACTAATTGAGAAAATGCCTTACAGCTGGGTCTCATGGAGGCATTTCCTCAAGGGAGGCTCCTTTCTCTGCGGTAACTCCAGCTCGTGTCAAATTGACACCCAAAAACAGCCAGTATAGTCAGGGACTGAGGTAACCTTGCAAACATGAGGTAGATAGATGGGGGGGGGGAGGTTAGGGAATAAGGTGCAGTTGTTGGTGAAAGGAGAAAGAGGACACAACTGTGTCAGTATGGGTCATTCTGGATGGGGCATGGCAACCACTCAGTGCAGGAGACTAGATTAACAGAGCTCCCGGAACTCACATTCTGCCACACATGATGTGACAGAGACATTTCTAGCCAGTGCTCTCCCTAGAGAGCAGCTATTTTCAGGCTATGACTATGGGTGTGGGTGTATTGAACTGAGAGACTGCTTAAGAATTTTAGGTCCTTGTACCTATGACTGATTAGATCTTGCCCCAAGACATGTCCCTTAATCACAGGCTTTTGATGGGAGAGCAAGTGGAGGGGAGGGGGGGGTCTGCTATAGGGTATAATTTCTGAGCTGATGGAATGTTCTGGGGTAGGACAATTATGAGTGACTCATTTGTGAAACCCACCCTGCATCCTACAGGTATGTTTAAGTTAGAGTTCAAGTTTGTTTGTAGGGAATCTGTAAAGATAGGGAAGCCAGGAATCCTAGGAAACCAAACTGGAGGGACAGCCATGGAATATTCAGCTTATGCCAGAGGCCAGGAATGCATTACTTCAGTTCTTAGGAGAGTCCTACAAGTTGGGCAACAATTCCTGCTTCACCTGTGAAAGCACAGGTGCAGACCACACCCACTGAGCAGGCTTCAAACTCTGGGTTAGTTCTTCCCTGCCCAGAAGGTGATATGGTTGAAAGAAACTGATGCAAACTACTGTCCTGGCTCTTTCTACGCCAGTGTGACACAGGCTAGAGTCATCTGAGAGAAGGGAACCTCAACTGAGAAAATGCCTCCACAAGATCAGGTTAATTTTCTTAATTAGGGATTGACGTGGGAGGGCCCAGCCCATTGTGGGCAGTGCTGCTTCTAGCCTGGTGGTCCTGGGTTCTTCAAGAAAGCAGGCTGAGGAAGCTGTGATGAACAAGCCCCAAGCATCATTCTTCCAAGGCCTCTGCATAAGATCCTGGCTCCGGGCTGTTACATAGTTTGAGTTTCTGCCTGGGCTGCCCTCAGTGGATTGTGACCTGGACTTGTAGCCAAATAAACCCTTTCCTTCCCAAATCACTTCCAGTCATGATGTTTCATCACAGTAATAGAAGCCTTAACTGACACCTATACACTAAAAGTTTCCTTCCTTAGATTAATCACTGAGGAGAGAATCTCCTTGGAATAAACCGATTACCTGTAGTATATGGCTATGCCCATTTTCAGTTTTACAGGATAAGATCGAACTTAGTGTGGAGCCTTAGAGATGATCACACAAAGTAGTTAGTATCAAATGTCCTATATCAAATCGGTATAGGAAAATTACCTATGCCAATTTGCCTGTATGAAACAAGCAGGCTGGAATTTGAACCCACTATAGGCTGGTCCAAACCCACTTCACTAGGCTGTCTCCCGAGTATCTCACCGATAGTGCTTGAGAAAAGAATATCTCCTTCAGGGGCTTTTATTTACACACACACACACACACACACACACACACACACACACACACACACACAGAAAGAGAGAGAGAGAGAGAGAGAGAGGAGAGAGAGAGAGAGAGAGAGAGAGAGAGAGAGAGGAAGGAAGGAAGGAAGGAAGGAAGGAAGGAAGGAAGGAAGGAAGGAACCAGATAGCCTAGCAGTTCTACGTTCAGTCAGGCAACTATTGATAAAGCAAGCCTGATCCTGCTGTGCATCTCCACCGTCTCATCTGCCCCCTCCCACACAGCTGCCCAAGCAGGCAGGTTTTAGTTTTGCCTGGGGCAGCCCCCTGGTACACCAGTGATCTTGAGAGCAGGAGTTGAGACTGCACTAGATCAGCGATAAGGTCAGTCCCAGCTTTAATCTGGTTATAAAGGCTGAGGATGTGGATGCTGGAGTCAGACTGTCTGGAATGGAATCTCAGCGTTGCACTTACCGGCTATCCTGAGTGGTTTATGCAACCTTTCCCTGTCTCAGTTGCTTCAAGTGTACGACTGCGGAGATAATCGTCAGGACTTTGGGTAGAATTCCATTGTTAATATCAATATCCCCAAAGCATTTAGGAGCACTTCCAACCATACACAGTGCTACATGTTTACATTTTACTGTATTTCTAAACAGCCAGGCCAGACTGAGGTCCTGCAAAGAAAGAGTGACATTTTCAGTGAGATACGCCTACCAAAGCTGGGACTAAGCTGAGTTCTTCATCCCATAAATCTACCGAGCTCAAATATACACAGCTAATATTGTAACACTGAGGATAGAGATTAATGAGTTTTAAGACACCTTCCAAGGTTTTCACTTCCAGTTTCTTTCAGCCTGTGTCTTATTTAGTGATTCTGTTTCTACTTCACATTTTGACTTCATTATTTCATCTGGTTGTGTTTTCAAGGTCTTCATTAAGGCATTTATTCATATCTTTACATCCCTTGTTTATTTTTTCAATACAGGGTTTCTCTGTGTAGCCCTGGCTGTCCTGGAACTCACTCTGTAGACTGGGCTGGTCTCAGACTCAGGGACCTGCCCCTTTGTATCTCCCCTGTGCTGGGATTAAAGGCATGAGCCACCATACTTGGCTAAGGCCCTTAAACATTCAGAATTACTATTTTGAAGTCCTTGTCTTGTGCTTAAACTAAATCAATTTTCTCAGGGTTGATTGCAATCGGATTACTACCTTCTGGAGGAGGCATGGTGTCTTGGCTCTTCATGCTTGTGTTTCTGCACTGGGATCTAGGCATCTGGAATTATGGTATTTGAGGTGTTTTGTGTAGATATCTGGTCTTGTTTTTGTCAGGTGGGTGCTTTTGCACTCTGGATCCTAGGCCAGTGTGGTGGCTGTGTGGTCCGTGGTGGAGAGGGCTTTTGTGGCTTGGCAGATGACTGACACAAGGAATGAAAACAGGTTAGTAGCTTAGAGAGGCATCGGAAGCAAACTAGGGGTCTGGGGTCTTCACTAAGAGTCAGAATCCCCAGAGAGAGGGGATAGGATGGGAGAGGGGGCTTCCACAGGCTGGCTGCTACAGGGCTAAGAGTAATTCAGGAGAGCCTGGAATTGAGCACAGGAATGACAGTAAAAATCTCTTACCTGCATTCCAGCCCCATGTGGCTACTGGGGGTCGTTGGTAGAAAATGTTTCTGTGGACCAGCAGCTGATACAAAGGAGTAGATATAGACTAAAAGGAAGGCTGAGACAGTGGTGGGAAACAGCTGGGGGAACCCTTGGGTCTGCACCAGGAGGTGGGCAGGAAGAAAGCCTCCTGCAGGCAGCTGCAGGAGCGCCTTGTAGGAAAAGTGTTACCCCCGTTTTACGGATGAAGAAACAGGAGCATGGAGAAGTCAGGGATTTTGCTCAAGTCTCAGTGCTGAGGAGAGAGTCAAGATGGAGCCCAGCCAGATTGTCACTGTGATGAGATTGTTAAGGGTGAGATTGTCACTGTGCGAACTCCCAGCAAAAATATGGGTGTGGTTTGGGACAACCTTGTAACTAACTCTACTACCGGCTAATTCAGTCACCAACGGAGAGGAAATCAACTCTAACTTTGAGTTCTGACCCTCTGCGTAGTCTGTGACTCTGTGGAGATGCATGCCCTTGTTTCCAGCAGGCTCCAGCTCCACGCTGCTTTTCTGAGCAGTTTCATGAACATCCCATCTTGGTGATGGTCCAATTGTACATCCAGTCCCTTCTGTTCAGTGTAGCCTTCTCTTAGGATGTGGGCTACTGCTATGATCACTGAGTGGCACAGAAGGTTCACTGTAATATGCAATTATTCCCTCCTATCAAAGACAGGACCAAGAAAGAATACAATACCACAGTGACAAAGCAGAGGTTGGTTAGAGAACAAAGGTCAGGAGAAGCCTTGGAGTCATGGTTTTGAGGACCAAAGAGAGGAAGGCATAGGGGCAGGAACACAGTGGGGCCTTTATTTGATACCAATCTGGTGCTCCCCCTCTCCCAAGGACTTAACACAGCAAACTTTTGGCTATAACAGCAGCAGCTAGCAAACATGAATCCAGTTTTGGCAAGTGCTACTGAACTATCGTTTTTCATTACTTTCATACATTACCTAAAACTTGGTCACGATTTTGACCTACATCAGTCAACACCAGATCCCTTCTGAGTTACATCTTACCAGTTACAACTGTTTGCTGTGTATGATCTAGGGCTGCTTTACAACTCTACCCATAGGAGCTTAGGGATGTCACCTAACCCCTTTTACTGAGCAATATTAATTCACAGGAGCATCCTGGGAGGACAACTGAGAGAGATTAAGGCACAGAGCACAGCATTACAAATGCATAAAGATGAACAAATGCAAGCAATGATTTATCTCCCTGACTAGCCCACACTGGCTGTGGTTTGGCATAACTGACAGGTAAAAGCAGGATGGTGGTGGTGGAGAAGACATGGCAGAGGGTTGGTCAGCTAAGTGGTGACCGTATCAGGATTTTGCATCTTTACCAAGAGAATGGACGGTATCCTGTGAGCCAGGTTCTAAAGCCATTTTCTATCTGTAGGGGTGAGGGTATGGTTCAAGATGTCCCCAAATATAACAGCATTTTCCTGTTTAACAGCCAAGAACACTTCTGTGTCCCGTTTCACGCCATGTTCAGTGGTAACAAGGTGGTCTTTAAGGGTCATTTTTAGTTAGAGGATCTTGAGATGTGAGGCTTTTGTGAATAGTTCCCAGATACTGATTGAATGACCTTTTGATCTCAACCTTAGTTCCAGTATCATGGTGTCTTAGAGATGAGAAGTAATTCTAGAGCCAAATATTCATCCATGGCCACTACACTGAACAACATACTACTTTGTGTTGGGTTTTCAAAGTGTCTCAGTCTTCCCTAAACACATGCACACAAAGAGGGGAAGAGAGACTGGAGTGGACTTGTGTTCCGACAATACTGAGATACAAGCTAGCTATAGCTGACTAAGAGCCTGAAGGAACACGGATTTGCTAACGACAGAGAGGGGAGTGGGCGGCCAGAAAATACATTTTCTCTTCCCCAGGTCTTTTTCATGCCCCAAATGATGTCATAGTTACTATCACTGCTTGAAGGCAAACATCCCTGCAATTCTTTACGTTAACAGGTTTCCTCTGGGTGGGAAATAGTGGCAGGTGGTAGGAAAGGGTGGGGGTCCCCGAAGGAGCCTGAGGGGCAAGGCAGTTTTTCTTTAAGGTTAGGCTTACTCTCGTGAGGCTTTTGGCATTTTTCTATTTTAAAAAGAAACATACTCTCTTACCAAGAAACAGCTCAATATATTTTGGGGAAAAACCAACCCACATAACATTTTTATCTTTTTCATTTCTTGTGGTGCTGAGGAAGGTAGGCAAGTATTTTGCCACTTTCCCAGCATGCACTTTTTCAGTATTGTCAGTGGTTTGTTAAAATGAAAAATTACAAAACCCAAATCAACCCCGCACAAACCAATGTGCAGGAACTGGCATGTAAACCATAGACCAAAGGAATCTGGAAATGAAAGCAGAACAAACACTTGAAAACCATGTCTGCCAAGACAGGAGACATGGAGCTATTTGGTTACCCTGAAGTATCATCTTGGCGTCTATTGGGCAAGACCCATGGACCAAGCTTTGCTGTTTGTAATTTTCTATAAAAATCATATGAAGTCTGTTAAACCAGGATGCCGCTCAAAAGACCGAATCTTTTGTAGATGGCTAAATCTCGTGATCTTAAACTCAAAATATGTGGATTATAGCCACAAGATTGTAGACTTCCCACTACTCATAGTCTTGTTACAGTCTACTTAGTGTCCAAGTGAGAATTTAGATGTGTAATCTTTTGGTTGGAAGTATGCTACCACAGCTGTGGTAAGCATGTGCTGTGCAGACAGCTCTATGGAATACTGTAGATGGTAAGATGGGAAATCTTGCTACTTGCATATTTCTCCTCCAGCCCCAAAAGAGAATAAAGAAAAAAGCCAAGGAAAGAAGTGGTGGTGAGAGATGCCTAAGTTTCCCCAGGTACATCAACTTCCAAGTGGGTCTCTTGCATCCACACATGCTGTTTCAGCCTTTCCAAGGTTTAACCATCTACACCAGGACAGGGCAAACTTTTCCTACAAAGTTCCCACAGTAAAAGCTTAGTATCTGTCACAGCTACTCAATTCTGCCACTGCAGCATGAGAGCAGCCACAGCTACCATATCTGGATGAGCAAACATTTTCCCAGGGACATGATGGCCATCGGAACTTAGAGCTCACATAATCTTCACGTCATGAAATACTGCACTGATTAAAGACATTTAGAGATGCAAAATCCAATTTTACATTACAAGTGATTGACACCAAGAGAGAAAGTTTCTTTCAATATTAAATCCTACCTAGGAGATTTTTAAAAAGGGATTCTTTTTTTAAGATTTATTTATTATATATGAGTGCACTCTGTAGCTGTTTTTCAGACACACCAGAAGAGGGCATCAGATCTTACTACAGATGGTTGTGAGCCACCATGTGGTTGTTGAGATTTGAACTCAGGACCTATGGAAGAGCAGTCAGTGCTCTTAACCACTGAGCTATCCAGACCAAAGGCTTATTTCTTAAACACTTAGAAGGGCACTGAAGTTTTAGATCAGTATGTTTTAAGGCCTTCTACCATTAACTAATCAATGAAAATAGAAAAAATTTAGGTGGCTGTACATTGTAAGTTTTTAATAAACCACAAGGCAAAACAACACTTTATTTAATAATCATATAGGAAATTTCATTTGAAAATTACAAATACAGTACATATACAAAGAATCTGGTCTTCATTACACAGATAAACCCCAGCTTCAAAATCTTTCTAAAATCAATCATTTGCAAAATACTTGGTTTTTGGAGGGGCATACAGGAAAGTATATACAATTCCTTAAACTGTGATATGGCTTATTAATCACATATTTATTTAGAGAGGCAGACAGTTTCCAAATATAAGGTTTCTCCTGGGTAGAAAAGGGGCATCCTGGCATGTTTCAACTTTGGGTTCCATTTATTTCGGGGTATTCTTAATTGCACTATTTAAATGGACACTGCCATGGATTTAGCTGGCAAGGTCTCCATAAACACTTACCAATCTTAACAAAAATCAGAAAATGACTGTTGATCTCCAACAAACATTCTGTAACCAAGAACTCACTGATGTGTTGCCTAAATGGAGACACACAATACTGAGGAATTCCCACAAATTTTTCTCTCTAGTTTGCATGCTCCCACTAACATCACAAACAATATATCTACCTGTAGAATCAAATCTGCAGCCCTGGTCCATAGGATTCATTTGACAGACCTGGAGTTGGAATTATGAGTTTGCAAATGGTGTTCTGGCTACAGAGATGTTAAGTCAATTATCTAGAGATCAGACTTGCTCCCTCCCTCAGGACAGTAGCTAGTGAGATGTCACTGATCATTTGTAACTAAGAGGGTCCAAAGATGAACTGAACTGAATGGTATTATAGGTATATAGAGTGGCACATTCTAGACCTTTCAGTTTACTACCTACAAGGTAGTCAACAGCAAACGAGCTCAGAGTCTGTGAGAGCATCATATGATGATGAACCAATGGTTATAACTACAGAAAACCAGATGGAGCTGAAGTAGGCTTCAGGATCAAAATCTCTAAGTGTGCTTGCGGACTGGCACTGTGAGAACCTCAAAGGTTCACAGTAGCTGCTCAGTCTATTTCTGTCTCATATTCTCTACCATGTTCCCATGCAGAAATCCTGGTCAGGGGATGATCTGAGGTTTTAAAACCTTTCTCACCTGGAAACGTATTTCTAAGTATTGGCTGAAAGTCTCTGAAAAATGGAGAGAAGCTTGTGTATCTCTCTGATCTTCACTGTGTCCACTGTGGGAAGGATCTCCTGAAGACAAATACTGGCAAGTGGGTGACCTGGGCTTAAGACAGAACACTGAGAGTCATATAATCAGGAAATATATCATAGAGGAAAATGAAAACCTCTACCCCAAACTGACAAGAAAAATGGTAAACCAAGACATCTAGTGATCTGCTAAACAATGCGGATGGAAGCTGTGAATGTGAAAATCTATGCTCACATTAAGACCTTTAGCTGTGGAAGTTAACATAGCTGCCAGTAAGAAGCACAGTAGCTCCAGTTCTGCCTATTGAGTATGCTTACTCAACTGCATTCTTGGTCTTCTTCAGACAGCAAGACTGTTAGTCAGACAGTCTTCCTAAAACAAAAGACTTCATGGGCCCAAGGTGTGAAATACAGGTTAATGTCTACAGTAACTAATTATCTGAAATACTCCTTAGAACATACTGCCGTGGAGAAATGCCATGGTGTTTCCCAGTACAAGATTAGCACTATATCTCCCAAATCAATTCAGATCCTGCTTTTTGCAGAGCAAAGAGTTTTCATAGTTAACTGAGAGGCTGTGCCACGGTGCACTGTGTCTCAATGGGGGAAAGACAGGTCAAACCTCACAGCTGTGTAGTCCCTGATGTAACTGCTGACTTAATGTCTTTCCTCTATGGGTTGACAATTTAACTCATAAGGTCTACCAGCTTTCCATCTTGTGGACCCAGTGAGGCACAGAGTCTAGGTCCTGCTGCAAGGTGAAGTGCAGAGACCTCAGGCATCCCACTTTACGTGAATATGACAGTTAAGACTTCCAGAACTGGTCTTAAGGACTAAGTCAACATGAATATCCGGATATACCCACACTATGGTAAAGGGTTGTTTACAAGAAATGAGCTCACCCAATGTGGGAAAATGTTAAGTATAAAATGCACACTTTCCTTTTCCCCTAGATATCAAAAGGCCACAAATGCCCAGGCAGCCACTTAAATGCCTGCCATCTACTCAGGTTAATCATTGTTTTATTTATATTCTAAGAAAATTTGAAGTTCAAATATTTATAATTTTAAATGGACTTACAATAAAAGTTAAAGTAAACTTTTTGTTTTTTTCAAAGTAAACTTTGAATTCAACACATACCCATTGAGTTTTATGGAGTAACACCAGCTGTTTTTTGACCCTATTTCTTATTTTAGTTTTACACACAGAGAATGTCTCAACTTCTCACTCTTCATTTACACGTCTCTTGGATTTCTAGAACTTCACAACCTGTTTGGGACAGTGTTACTCCACTCTGATTCTGAGGAGACAAGAGCCATCCACAGTGTCTAAGCTGAAAGGAGCTCCTATCAAAGCAACTGCTGGGAATGAAGCATGAATATTCATGACTGTCTCTTTAACACAACTGCAGTCAGCTGCCTTCCCTTGAGCTTGGAAATATTTACGCTGCTTCCCAGACAGTTTTAGTGTCCATCCTTATTTCAGTTCTTCTGTGCACATACATGGTCAAACAAAACTAAACAAGACAAAACAGAACCTTTTACCTTGTGTTTTCTCAAAGAGCTTTCTCCACCCAACGCCTTTGTATCTTTCTGCTATGGCATTATTGTAAAACTTCAAGATTGTACCTTGGGAGTTTCTGCAATCTGTGGAGAACCCCTAGCCTATATCATAACATAAATTCTCTCTGGAGTAACGAAGGTACTCCAGTGGTAGGTGTTACTAACCTCCGTCTTGGCCATTTGTAGGTACTGGGGAAGATGTCCACAAATGATACTGAGTACACCTGAGAACAAGGTGCTAAGCAAACTTACTAACAAACGTCGGAGTTCTAAGGAGCACACTGGACAACTGCTGAAACTCTGTTGTCTCTTACTGTCCTAAAACAATTCTACATAAAGCACAGAAGTGATGTTCAGGAAGACAGAATCCAAAACTCCACAGCCTACCACTTGGCTTCTCTGTTTAAGATCATCATATGGTAAGGGAATTTGAGGTTAAATCTAATTTCTGCCATTCGTAATTATATTAAAGTTTTCCTACATAACTGAAGGACAGTGACGGCATAATGTGAATATTTCAGACAAGATTACAAATAATCAAAAGTGTTGAGATTCAAAATCCAGTACTATCTGGAAAATCTGCTTATAAGTTATTTGTGAAATAAAACAGTTCTGAAACACTTAGGAATACATGCTTATTCCATTTTCTGGATATAAATATTTTCTGAAATCTGTTGAGGGCTAATTTTTATAAAAAGAGAACACAATTCCAGAAACTGGATGCCAAGATTACACATAGACAAAAATCTCAAATAGTTCAACACTGAGTTTGCTAGCACTGACTTCATATAAAAGGCTCGAAAAAAGTAGTTTTTAGATGCAAATACTGAATTCTGAGTCTTCCTGTACATGTTGCGTACTCTGTCAAATTAATGAAGTATGGTCTTGGATTGTCTTCTATGAGGTATCTTCAGAGTTACAGCTCATTCTGTAAACAGTACTTTGGAACTTCTTTGCCTGAAAATCATGCAAATATCAGTCAGAACAGAGTCTGTTTTGGGGAGACTGGGGCTTGACATGGACACAGCTGTCAGGGACTCCATTAGGTTTGCGTTTATTGCTCTCAAGTCTGTGACTGCGGGATAAATAAGGCTGTAGACCCCAAGGACATAGAATCAGGTACTGGAACTTTGACAATTTGCACAAGTTCTGGTGGCTTCCTGTCTGTAGCTCTGGAGCTGAACAGTGCACTTGTACATGCCGAATGTGTTCAGCAAGAGGTGCTTAGCTTTCGACTGCACTTCCTCCCATTTTGATGAACTTCCGGGAACTGCAATAACAATAAAATATCAAATTATTTATTGTGCATTGCCTGACATTAGTAAACGAGATACAGAGAAGAAACCACAGCACACTACAAGCATATGCTCATCTGACGCCTCCCTCTCTAAGTCCTTCCAAGCCCAGAACAGCTTCTCAGGATCTCAGTCTTTCAGTCCATGCTCAGTGGAGAATGTTACAAACAACTGCAAGTCTCCTGCTTAAAGACTTGCATGGCTTAAGAACCAAGTGCACATGCTATTTTGATTTTAAAAAGCCTCCAATCTCTGAGATGATGTAAATAAGAGTTTGGCTTTTATTATATAAAAGATGACATAGCAAATCTATGTAATGTCTTTAAAATGGAGACAGGTATCAATTTGTAACATCTCTTAAATAAGTAAACAATTTAAATGTCGTTATTTATTTATTTGGAGTTTCAGGAATTAAACACACGGCCTCATGCATGGTAGGGCCAGTGCACAACACTGAACTGCCTTCCCAGCCCTTGTTACCCTTTGATCTGCAATTCATCTTTTGAAGAGCCTCCTCCCTCCCTAAATCTTCATACATATGATAAGCTCAGATGCTGACTCATAGGACAGAAGCCTGTCCCCATGAACCCATGAGCAACATACTTAGCTGCATGTGCACTATGGCAGTGGCTTTTCCAGAAGTGAGAGACCAGATATTCAAATCTTCCACAGAATATACATCTTCTATCTTCATCAACGACTCTTTGATATAGTCTACATTCAAATGGCTCGGTACACCTATTAGTTTGGAATATATAATTTGTAAGTTTACTTTGGTAGGAAAAGTTTTAAGTCACATTTAAAGAAAACAAATGGCTTTGTCAAATTCAGTTCCAATGAATTCATTAAGGTATGTTTATACTTTAAGATAAATTATGGACATTCTTACAAAAATATAGGAAATATACAAGAGATCAATACATACTTTTAAAATGTCAATTCTCACTAAAATTGAGTAGCAATCAAGTTAGAATACTTAGTTTAATCTTAATAAGTTAGGATAGAAAAAATTATTCTCCTTCTCAACATGGTTTTACTATGTAGCCCTGGCTAGCCTGGACCTCCCTATGTAAACCAGGTTGACCTTGAACTCATGGAGAGATACTTTCCTCTGAGTCCTAAGTACTGGGATTACAGGCCTGTGCAGTTATGCACATCTTAGAAACAGTTGACATAAGCTATTGCTGAAAACTTTTGTCTTCATGCTCTCAGGAAGACAAGGATGCCAAAAAAAATTACAAAGACACAAATTAAATGAAGTGAAGGAATCAAATAAACCACAAGTTATAACTGTGCCAAGAATTAAAAGCTGCACTCTTTTCCTAGCCGGAATGACACTGGCTGTCAAACATTTTCTTGTGTGTAAAGATCCTAACTCAGCAGACTGTCTGCTTTACTTGCTGGAAGGGTTAAGTGCGTGACTGCACTGCTTCTTGTTATGTACAAGTGAACATCAAAATGCAAGACATGACTCCTGTCCAGGGCGCCTCTGACTCAAGCTCTCCCGGGAAGGGTAACCCACAGTGGAGGGTATTGGTAAGTGCTTACCTTCCAGTATTATCACTACTGTGTCCCATATAATGCGGAGCGTTGTGAATGCCACAAGTAATGAAAATATATACGTACAGATGGGGTCAGCAATCTTGTATTCTGGCTAGAAGGCAACAGAGCAAAGTCGTGTGACTACAGAGACAGACATTAACATACTATAAAGTGGAGCAAGACACTGCTCTTTCTCTTTCTTTTTTTTTTTTCTTTTTTTTTTTTCCCGGAGCTGGGGACCGAACCCAGGGCCTTGCGCTTCCTAGGCAAGCGCTCTACCACTGAGCTAAATCCCCAACCCCTGCTCTTTCTCTTTCTTTACCAGGATTGGATTCTGTACTTAAGAAACATCTTTACTCTTTAAGATTGTTCAAATGACTTGTCTCCTGTGTCTTTTCTAGAAGTTTAATCATTGTATCTATTCTCTTCTGTGGCTTCTCTGAATCCTTCACTCAGAAGCATAAGATATTAAAGCTGGAAAGAACTGAATCAGTCATTTGGATTGAAATATTCATACTGAACAGGACTGAATTAAAATTTAGAGTTGCTGCAAAGATGAGACCCTCAGTGCATAGCCTGTGGTCTAATGGCTCAGTGATAAGGGTTAATTAACTGTTTTACAGTGAAAGTGCTATTAAAGCTAACTTCAGGTGTCAAGGCAATGCCATTGCGCTTCCTGATAGTAAGTAACTGCACCAACTAACCTTACACCAGTGAAGAATGACTAGAAAGTCTGTGTCCAGTACATTGATAAGAGACAACTAACTTTTTAAATACCCAAATTAAGTAATTTGAAATAGGAAGTGCACAATTTTACCTTGAATCGTATGATGTATGCAGCTATAAGCACACCAACACTTTGTACCAAATCCCCCAGGGCGTGTACAAATGCAGCTCTCACGGCCAAGCTGTCCTGCCCATGGCTGTGTCCACTAGATACCATGCTCGGAGAATTTGAAGGTAGGGAGTGGGAATGAGCGTGAGAATGGTGGTGACCGGACTGGTTCAACAGAAACCCCATTCTGTTAAAAATGAAAGAAAACATATTATTTCTCTAAAATTACTGATAAAACATTTATTACTATTCAGACAGTAATGGAGCAATCCAGAGCAGTCATTTAATATGGATTTAAGCACCTGTTAAACAGCAAACACTGTTTAAGGTTTATGGAGCTTACGTTCTGGATGTCAGAGGTGCAAGCAAATATACATTGAGACAGAGCCAGTTAATGTGAAATGCCTTGGAAACAGCTTTGTATACAGCGCTGTGGAAGTTGGAAGATGAGGGCCAGGTAAGTGGGGAGGGGGTGGGGTAGGCACAGAAGAGCTCTCTCAGACTTCATCTGAGCAGGGACTTGAAGAAGTCAAGAGCAGATGGTGGCTCTATATTCTAGGCAGAGCAGCCGGCAAATGCCTGAAATGAAAATTTGCTCCATGCACTTAAAAAGTATGATACTGTGGCTAAGGAGAGCAATGCTAAGAGGGAAATAGGAGGGCTGCATGGATTTTATTTAAGAATGCAAGTGTTGAAATTTCTGATTTTTATTCCAGATTTGAATAGAAGCCATTAGACAGTGATTTGTAAACTAAGGCCACCAGACCATATTTGGCTAGTTTTAAAGATAGTTTTATTAGATACAGGCACACATATTTGTTCACACAGTGAATATGGCTGCTTTTGTTTTTAACATCAGTGTTCTGTCACTTCAAATGAAACTGTGGCTCTCAGGGTCTATGATACTAATCAGCCTTTTTGTTGTATTGGAAGTGCAGGGATCAACTAGGGCCTCGTGCACACTAGGCAGTGTTGGATTGCTAAGCTCTACCACAACCCATCTGTCCTCTATAGAAAGTCAGCTAACTTCTGCTTGAAACGATTAAGGATGAAACATAGTTCAGTAGTTTTGAGAAGGAAAAAGTGATTTTAAGAACTAGCTAACAGAAGGGGTTGGGGATTTAGCTCAGAGGTAGAGTGCTTGCCTAGCAAGCGCAAGGCCCTGGGTTTGGTCCTCAGCTCCGAAGGGGGGGAAAAAAAAGAACTAGCTAACAGACTAGTGAGATGGTTCAGCAGGTAAAGATGCTTATTGCTAAGTCTGACAATGTGAGTTTGATTCTTGGAACCCACGTGGTCAAAGAAGAGAAATGACTCCTGTAAGTTGTTCTAAGACTTCCATGTATGCACAATATGATGTATGTGCTCCCCATACACAAATAAAATAAATGAACAACCCCCTTAAAATGTAGGTATCATAAAAGTATTAAATATTAAACAACATATTTGGTTCTACTCAAATTCCTTAGTGTTAAACTCTGAGTCACGTGGGCAAACTAACAAGTTTTAATGCTCTATTTTATTATACTTCTAAGTAAAACTGACTTACTATATTTTTAAATATGAAAATATTCCATAGTCTGAATACATGCAGTGTGCAATAATCTTTTAGCTCATAGTATGTGAAAACGTTGTGCTTACATCACATTAACTGCAACTCCAACAGCTGCAGTGATGAGCATGACATCGCCATTGATTTCATAGTTCATATGGATGGTTCTCTGCACAGCCTCGTATAAGAGGAATCCCATAAGTACATACACCAGCATGACACTGATCATGGCCGACAGAACCTCTACAAGGGAAGATGGGAAATGCAGGCAGCTTCAGCACAGCAGTTACACTTCATATCAACTAAACATTGTTCAGTCTTTGACTTACATTTTCTTTCCTCTATGGAGGAAAAGCACTGTTATTTTTGTCATACAACATTTTTCTTACTTAAAGTATTTAGCAACTTGAATAATTTAGATCCTTAACTATTTCATCCCCATCCTTTATTCACATCTCTATTCAGAAGGCAAAACTGATACAGAGAAAAAGAAAACGTGACCACAGACCACTTTTCTAAACTAAATCAATTAAAAGAATGCTAGCAGCTTGTGTTGTAGCGCAGCATAAAGCCCTGGCTTGGTCTCTAGCTCAGTTTGGGTCTGGAGGTGCATTTGTAACCTTGTCACTCAGGAAGTAAGGTCAAATGGATCAGAATTCAAGGTCATCACCCTCAACTGCACATTGAGTTTGAGACCAGCCTGGGATATAGGAGACTTGGTCTTAACAACACAATAACAAAATGAATAACCCACAGGAAAAATGGGTAAGAAGGGGAATAAGTAAGGAGATAAAGAGTAATTCATCATAGGAAGAAATGGACAAATTCTAAATGATAATTACAATAAAAGAAAATCTTGTTTTATTACTTTGTATGGGTGTTCTGCCTGCATGGATGTCTGTGCACCATGTGCTTATGTGGTGCTGGCAGAGGCCAGAAGAGGTCATCAAATCCTGTGACTAGAGTTATAGATAGCTGTAAGCTACCATGTGGGTGCTGGGGATTGAACTCCAGTTCTTTGGAAGAGTAGTCAGTGCTCTTAACTGCTAACTATCTCTCCAGTCCCTAAAAATTCTTGAAAAAAATTTCTTTTTGAGATAGTGTTTTTCTGTATAGCCCTGGCTGTCCTAGAACTTGCTCTATAGATTAGGCTGGCCTCGAACTTGGAGATTTGCCTGCCTCTGCCTCAGGAGTGATGGGATGAAAGGGTTGTGCTACCACTAGTTTGAAAGGAGATTTTTATGAAAGTTCCATATTGTGTAGTGTCATAGTACTAACATATTTGCTACTTTATATACATAAAATTAAATCAGTCTATTTGGCTAAATTAAGCAGCTAGAAGAGAGTAAGCATGAATGTAAGCTTTCTGTTAGATCACTTGGGGATTTTGAATTTGTTTTGCTTTGCTTTTAGACAAGGTCTAAAACATTCCCAGGTGGCCTGTACTTTGCTCTGTAGACCAGGCCAACAGCAAGTCCCAGTGATCCTGCTGCCTTTGCCTCCCCAGTGCTGCCATTATAGGCACGTGCCACCAAGGACACTACTTCACATTTTTGAAATAAGGTCTATCCTGAACTTGTTTGGTAAGTAGCCTGGGCAGGCCTCTTCCTTCATCCTCCTAAGTGCTGCGATCACAGGTGTGTGACACCATGCTGAGCCTCCTAGGGTCTTTACTGGGCTGTCAATTATCAAGGCATAGCACATGGTACATTTCCCATATGAACTAAACAGTTTGCATCTGAATGGCTAGTAAATGCTAAAAGAAAATTTAAATGGCATAAAACATAAAATATACAAGATTATTAAGTTTATTGTACTATAAAATATCAAAGTTATCGTACATTTAAAAATGTGCGAACATGCCAAAGTAGGAGCATCAAAGATTGTGTAAAAGTACTGGACCCTTTGCTATTCTCTGACACAGTGTCTTTTCTTTATCTTTGTAGCATTTACTATACTTTGTGATTATTTTGTGTCTAGGTGCACACAACAGTCACTGTGTCTCCTCACCCTTATTCACTCATTCATTAGTAACCAGTGGGTACTCATTCAGTCAATGAATAACTGTGTCAACAAAGTAGACCATGCACAATAGAAGCATACATGTGTTGTGGGTGTTGCATAAATTACTGGTCTAGTATAAGAATTTGCTGTGCTGGGCTAGAGAGATGGCTCAGTGCTTAAGAGCACCGACTGCTCCTTCCAGGGGTCCTGAGTTCAAATCCCAGCAACCACATGGTGGTTCACAACCATTTGTAATGAGATCTGATGCCCTCCTCTGGTGTGTCTGAAGACGGCTACCGTGAACTTACATATAATAAATAAATAAAATCTTTAAAAAAAAGAGTTTGCTGTGCTAGTACTATGATGTCAATAATGAGTATATTTCACTAGAATTACATGGCATTTGTCTTTCCATTGTCACAAAGAACTAAGCAAATATCCAAGGTATGTTCCAGAGATCTATAAAAAGGAGATGAACACGAGATTTCCTCTCTTCCACTTTCTTTTCCACTCTTTCCTGCCTTCTTCCAGATAGGAAGAAAACTACAGAGGGGTGTGTTGGATTTACGTAGGCCTTCCAAACTAGTGTTTGTATTTATCTCAGCCAGAGATCCTAACTGCACTCAAACTGATGTTATTGGGATTTTCAGCAGCTCATGGTCCAGAGTCTGTCTTTGGGCTTCCCCTCTTTTATTCTAAATCGCTTTTTCTACTTCTGCTTTCTTATCACTCCCTACACCACACTACAGTGCCAACTATGGTCATGCTGACTTACAGTTATCCAGTGTTAACCACTTCAGTCATGCCTTCCTTATGCCTCAACTTAAATTTCCATTTCCAGCAAGCTCTAGAACTCAATTCTTTTCCAGTAAAAGTTCATGTGATGTGATTAAATTTGCAATAAGATGTGAATAGTAAAAGGCACAGCTTTTGAGATAGGTAGGAGGAAGCTGTTAAAATGAAATGAATCACAACTAGGCAGAAGGGTTATTATTATTTTTTGATGCTTGTATGATGGAAATGCTTTCTGTTTCTCTAGGATTAGTGGATAAAGCAACAGACTACACAGAATCATCTCTAGTCAAATGTTGCCCAAGGCACATCTAGCTGGCTCTGACCATGATCTCTGCTCAGCAAATACTATGAGCAATACCTGTGCCACCATCTTGCCATTAACAGGCTGAGGATTTAAATGATCATATCATAAACACTGCTTTCTATCCTAAACACAAACAGTGCTGCTTAGTATAGTCTTTACATCAGTACGGTCCCCGAAGATCTGGAAGAACCTTCACATAAACAGCCAATTACTAAGATAATCTACACAGATAAAAGTAGAAAGGACAAGCCAGATGGGAGTTGCTGTCTTCAGAATGACACACTCCCTTAGAAGAGAATCATTTTCCTCCTAAAGATTTGTGGGATCTCTCTCATCGTGGTTTCATTAAATCCTGTTTTATTAGTTCTCAGAGTAAAGGGACATGCCCATAATCAAATAAATCCAGACACTTAAATACATACAACACATAAGGCTTCAGTCCTCTCTTTCTCTCTCCCCACATATACCTGCTGCTGTTGTAGTATAAATAAAGAAACATCAGAATGATTTCATACCATCCACAGCTATACAAGAAGGAAAAAATCCTGCAGTGCTTAAAGAGACTGTGGTGATAGCCCTAAGAGAAGAGTGCGGTGACCCTCCCACTCATTTCCACTGGCCCTCAGCATTTCTTTTCTTCTAAGGAGTACACATACTGTTTTACCACAAAATGTAGACCATTAACAAATAATGATAAAAATTAGCTAAAAATTTTCAAGACTGGATGTTCCAAAGAATTTATACCAGCCTTTCTGTATACATACGTACATACGATTAAATTCTTGAGTTTGTTTTAACTTTTTTCAAAGAATGAGTGAAGTGGATTAAATAATGAATGAAGATTCCTTTTGAAGTGCTAGGCACTGTCCTGAATTCTTTCCAAATAGTAATTCACTTACTGCCCTTAATAACTTTATGAGGGAGACACTATTATTAGCATCCTTTACAAACAGAAAATGGAAACATGAAGATGTTACAGAGCTTGCATAAAGTCAAATTGGTAGTAAGTGAGATAGCCAGGATTTGAATCAAGCTATTGGTTTCTTTGTTTTCTCTCACAGGTGTTTAAAACATCAATTAAAAGGCTACCATCAATAAACTCTAAGAGTGTGTGTGTGTGTGTGTGTGTGTGTGTGTGTGTGTGTGTGTGTGTGTGTGTGTGTGTGTGTGTGTGTGTGTGTGTGTGTGTGTGTGTATAGATGACTGTTAAGACCAGAGGCAGCTCTTCACCTTGACACTGAAATTGCAGGCAGCTGTTAGCTGCTCTTGTGGGTGCTGGGAACTAAATTCCCCTGGAAGAGCCACACATATAGGACTGGAGAGATGGCACAGGAATTAAGAGAACAGGCTGCTCTTCCAGGGGAGCCAGGTTCAATTTCCACTACCCACACGGTGGCACATAACTGTCTGTAACTCCAGGTCCAGAGGATCCGATGCTCTCTCTGGCCTCCCTGGGTACCAGGCATGTAAGTGGTGCACAAACATACATGCAGACAAAATGCCTATAAACATAACATAAAAATAAGTAAGTCTTAAAAATCAAAGAATACTGTTATTTAAAAATAAAAATTAAAAAGAATAGTATGCACTCTTGAGACATCTCTTCAGCCCCAGAAAAATGTTATTTCTAAGAGCAAAGCGATCTACACAACAGAACATGACAACTGCAATTAAACCAGGCTGATATTTACTACTACAGATAGTGTTTGATTTGGTTCATTGATAAAGTGCCAATTTTTAATAACTCTAGCCCTATTTTCTGCTTTCTTAGTAGATTCTCAAGGCAATATCCAGTTGCAGATATTTGCACCCAACCAATCAACAGAAAATGCTGACCCCTGTAGTTGAATTAGGGAAAGCTGGAGGAAGCTGAGGAGGAGGGTGTAAAAGAACAGCAGTCTCAATTAACTTGGACCCCCGAGATCTCTCAGACACTGGATCATCCACCAGGCAGCATACACTAGCTGATATGAGGCCCCCAACACATATACAGCAGAGGACTCTGGGGTTTGGGTTCAGTCAGAGAAAATGCATCTAACCCTCAAGAGATTGGAGGCCCCAGGGAGTTTAGAGGTCTGTTGGGGTGGGTGGGGTGGAGACATCATAGTGGAGGGGGGGTTTGGGATGTGGAACAGTAGGAGGTGGGCCGGGAGGGGACTAGAATCTTGAGTGTGTAAAAAAAAAAAAGCCAAAGAATATCATTTTTATCTCAATTCTTTAATGTGCATTATCAAGTGCTGAACTTTTCAAATCTATGATCTACAGATATGGCCTGTCAGATAATAGTTCAAATAGTTATTTTATGTATTTTTAGAGTAAGTTTAAAGTCACAGCAACAGTAAGAATCAGAGCTATGTAGGCAATAATATAGATTTTTAAAAGTCTTTAAATGAAATATTATGGATGCATTTGCTGAATTACATTGATACAGTGCAGTCACATAGCATATGTTGAACATATGATGAAATGTTTAAAATGGGCTTCAGTTGAAAATTTTAAAGTAAAAGAAGCAGTGAATGCTTATTAATGAGTCACTCAATTAGTTTTGCTCAGGTCAGTAAACTGGAAGTAAGCCTCCTTGTTATGGCATACTCAGGCACACGAGACATTTGAAGAGTAACTATAACCACATAATTCTGTACAAACTATTTAGTGAGGCCTAGCGGGGTTTTCCATGGAAGATAGCTTTTTGGGTAAGTCTCATTATTTATTTTCATTTCTTTGTTCAAAACCATTATTACCTTAAATATTTCAGTTAATCGGTGTCATAGTTCATTATGGCTTTCCATTAAGATATTGTAAATCAAATAAACTTAAATTACCTACCTAGGCGATGAAATCCAAAGGTGAATCTTCTGGTTGGTGACTTTGAAGACAGCCACAAAGCAAGAAGAGTGAGTATGATGGCACTAAGGTCAGTTAGCATATGAAGTGCATCTGTCATTATTGCTAAGCTATTTGCCATGTATCCACCTGGGAGAAAGGGAAGGAAGAGTAACTACAAAAAGTAAGCCATCAAACTCAAAATGTGTAACATCCTACAAAAAAAAACAAAAAACAAAAAAAACCCTGTTAACTAAATTTCTATCCTGATACAACTAAATCAAGGTATTCTAAAGTTTCATGAAAAATAGTATAGATGTCATATCCTTTAATTTATATGAGAAGTGTTCCAGAAAATTGTATCAAAATCTGTGCATGTTCAAATATCTTATATAAAATACCATATTTGCACACACAGCCTGTACATATAAACCTATACATAATTTACATTATTTCCAGATTACTGATACCATCTAATACAATGTAATTATTGCACTGCACTATTTAGGAAAATACTATAAGAAAACAATTATGTATACATTCTATATAAACATATATTTCAAATATTTTCCAACTGAAACACAGGTGTAGCACCTGTGGACATGGAATCTGTAGGTATGGAAGGACCACTGCACAAATTTCTGGTGAAAAAAACCCATTTCTATTAACAGGGTCTTCAAAGTGTTCATTACTTCATGAGGTTAACCATTAAGTTGGTGGTAAAAACAAAAGCAGGATGCGACTTTTGCTCAACTTATTAATTCTATGAATACAGTGAGTTAATAGCAACAGTATCTAAATATTACAGCCAAGCAGAAAGAAGGTATGCTTTCTTTTATTCAGGAAGGGTTGAACATGAAATGACACTGAAGAATTCTAGAAAGTGCATACTAGCAACAACCCAAAGAGTAAAAATTAGCTTAGCTTATAGTTATACAGATAATAATCTCTGAAAAGAGGAACAAAAGATATTTAGAAGCTATGGTGTAATTAATGGCATAGGAATAAGTATGGTGTGTGTGTATGTTAGACTTTAATGTCCCCGCCACAACCCATGCTGATCTCCATTATGGGGTATTAAGAGGGTGGAACTTTAAACCGATGGCTGGGTGGTAGTGTTAAGTGATACGCTAAGGGCAGAGCCTTGTTTCAATAAAACTATGACTTTAAAGGAAAAAGAGATCTGAATGAGGATCATCTTCCTTATCATGTGACCCTCAGTACTACTTTGAGACTATGAAAAAGACCTCAACAACTGCAGCCTCTCGATCTTGAATTTTCCAGTCTTCAGAAACACAAGGTAAATATACATTTTTGCTTTATAAATTACTTACTCTGTGATATTTAGTTGTGGCAACATAAGACAATATGTATTAGGGTCTGGAACAGTCTGTGATTTCAGGCATCTACTAGGGATCTTGGAATATATTCCCGTGTATAAGTGGGAAACAAACACAGAGTGTTGTATGTATGTATGTACATGAACACACACATACATTTTCTTTTTTCTCCTATCATTAATTTTATTCTATTCTGGGAGAGTATTTTGATTCATTTTCTATTGTTAATTGATGATTGATTGATTGATTAGCTGAGACAGTCTCACTATGTAGCCCTGGATGGCCTAGAACTCTCTATAGAGAACAAGGTGACCTTGAACTCAGAGATCTGCCTGGCTCTGCCTCCCAGACACTGACATAAGGCATGCATTACCATGATTGCTTCTCATTTTCTAAATTTTCTATGAGTTTTTGTTTTCTAGTTTCTTTTATGTTTTTATTGTTCAACAGGTTATTTTTTTTCCTTTACCCTGGATTTCTTTTTGTAGAACAAATTGTTCTTTTCTAGATATATGATCTTATCTCTGAGGATACCAATTATATGATTATAAAAAATGGTTTTTTTACTAGCTTTCCTTATTTTAGCCTTCTTGGTATATACATAATTCCAGAGGCACTGGGGACAACTGAGTCTGGCCTGCTTAGGATGCTCTATAGCTCAGTTGTCTTATGTGTGGGTCCAGAGGGATGAATTAGCATCCCCTGTGTTCTAATAAAATGCAAATGCTGGCCAGTTATGGTGGAGCATGCCTTTAATTGTAGCACTTTGGAGGTAGAGGCAGATGCATTTCATTGAGTGTGAGGCCAGCCTGGTTTACATACTGAGTTCCAGGCCAGCCAGGGTTACAGAGGAGCAAGACTATCTGAAATACACCCATGAATACATGCTCTGTACTATCCCAAGCCTCCATTATGAGGCCTTCTGAGGTTGGGACTTATGTTCTCTAATGGCTGCAATGCACAGCAAAAGCTGAGGACCAGGGTTGGGGATTTAGCTCAGTGGTAGACCGCTTGCCTAGCAATCGCAAGGCCCTGGGTTTGGTCCCCAGCTCCAGAAAAAAAAAAAAGAAAAGAAAAGAAGAAGAAGAAGAAGAAAAAAGCTGAGGACCACTACTGTGGTGTGGCCTGAGCTGGTTCTCAGCTGGGGTGCTGGTGTTTTTGAGTGTAGTAAGTCAGTTAACTCTGTTTCTTTTCCAGTTTCCAAGATTTTTGCTATTTTTCTTCTCTTTCGTTTTCCCCATCTGTGTGGACTTATTCCCTCCCCCAGCAAGGAAAATCCCTTTAATGCAGTTTAAGAGATACACTGAGATAGGGCAAAATTAAATACACCAGTTCTTTACCCAAAAGTCAATCTGTATATCTTTTATGTTTTAGTTCCAATGAAGGAAACATGTAAAATATGTTTTTGTTAACAAATCCAAAGTATATCTTAGTTTTCATCTAAAAAGCTCTCTTAACTTCTTTCCACTTTGAAATATAGTAGTCGGGGGTTAGGGATTTAGCTCAGTGGTAGAGCACTTGCCTAGGAAGTGCAAGGCCCTAGGTTTGGTCCCCAGCTCTGAAAAAAAAAAAAAAGAACCAAAAAAAAAAAAAAAAAAAGAAATATAGTAGTCTTCCTTGCCCTATTCTGAAGCATGTACTCCAAGACACCTGGAATCAAATAATGTATATATATTATATATAAATGATATATGCACATATAGATATTACACACTTATGTGTATATGCATTAACATATGTAATGTGTATATATTTACAGTTATATATGTATAATATGTATATACATAATATATATTATATAATACATGTTCAAATCCAAGATAGAGTTTAGATTACTAGCTAGGCACAGGAAGAAAGCAACATAGTAACTAATAATAAAATAGAATGTCTGTAACAATACACCATAATAAAAGTTACGTGTGGACACATTACACAAAGAGATGATTCATATCCTGGACAGGATGGGGCAGGACTCTGAGATTCCATTATAATACCCACAGCAGTGAACAATTTAAACATGGGTTGTTTAGTTCTTGAATTTTCCATTTAATAACTTTGGATAAGGCTGTTGTAATCAATTAAAACTGTAGAAAGTAACATCAATGGTAAGGAAGGGGGCAGATGTAGTTTGTTTCTTTGGATTTTGGAACACCTGTTTGCCTCCGTTTGATTTCTTAAAGTTGTTCTTCAAGATGTGGGTTCTCAGGTAGCTTTGCCTAATTTGGGGGCATCATCTACTATGCCGGTCCATTTTCTAAAGCATGGGCTCATATTTACTAGCCTACCAGACATTTCCCCTTGACTAGTCTTCATAAGCATACAAGTAAACGTGTTTAAAACAGCCTTTGAATCCATACCCCAATCTTGCTCTGCACTCTCTTTCGTCTTCAAAATGATGTCTCCCTATGTCTCTATCTGATTAAAGAGAAACTACGTCCCATCCCTCACCAGCTCTCAACTCCCATGTCCAAATGTGACAGTTCTGTTCATATTCCCTGGACACTGTTTCTCTCTAACAGGACACTTTTCTGTATCTACTCTTGTTTGTTTCTAGTCAGGAGCTCTCTGAGACTGCTCTCATTCTTGTACTCCCATTCCTTTCTTCACAGAACATCCATGATGATCTTTTAAAAAGTCACTCTCCTACAAGGCCTTCACCAGCTTCACTGAATTAGAACAACTGCACTCATTCAATGTGGTCTCTCAGGACTTGTTTATCTGGTCCACCTGCCTCCCTCCTTTATGCCAACCACACTCCAGTCACACTGGTCTTCTTTCAGCTTCTTAAAAGAACTGAAAGTTTTGGGACCTTTGTTGTGCTGTTTTCTTTGCTTGGATGACTCCTAATATCCTTTTTGGTGCTTCTAAATGCTCTATTCCATGCAAAAATGGTATCCCACTGGTTAGTATGATTATTTTTTTCTTCAAAGAGCTTAAGAGTATCCGAATTTAAAATGTAATCCCTTGGTTATTCAAGTAATGCTTGTCTCCTATATTAGCTAAAGAGCCTCAGATAATAATAAGTCTTGTTCTCCATTAGATATTTAGAACATGCAGGACAGTGCACACAAATTAACACCTAGGTACTTAGAAAGGAGACCTGCTGATGGGAAGGGAGGAAAGACAGACACTGTTCAATGTCAGGAGCAAGTCAGAGGAAACCAAGATCCAAAATCAAGCTTGTCTCTGAAATCTTCAAATGATTTTTTATTGTCCCATACTTCCTACAATAAGATGATTTATTTCTATGTCCTTAGTTACATTTTAATAACTATACTAGAGCCAGTATAACTCTAGGTAACATTCTGAGCACTACAGTTCCTACCATATCTTATTATTTAACAAAGAGTCTATATTTGGATATTAAATCAGTATTGGAAAGGAAATACCTATTGTGGTTTTTGAAAAATTTTTACTGAGTAAGAGCCTCTGGAAATGAGACGTCAAGATAATTAAATATTAAGTTTTACTGAAGTGAAATTATATCTAAATTAATTTCAAGGGAGAGAATTATGATTAATGTGACTAACTTCAAATACTCAATATCAACTTCAAAAGGTCTGAATGGTGAGTATTTTCATAATGTTGAGTTTGAGAGGTTCCTGGATCTTAGTCTGCTGAAGTCATGAGATCATGTTCTTACCATCTTCGCATTTTATAGTACACATTTATAATTCTCCACAGAAGAATTCCCTAAATAGAACCTCTGTACCACCTTCTCCAAGGCTCAAGGAACATGTGGAAGAGGGAGCTGAAAAAAGTTCAGAGCTGGACGTTGAAAAGATCTGCCACAAAAAGATGTCTACATACGACAGAGCTCTTGCACCCATGGACTTGGTGCCACTATGGTTACCTGAACAAGACCTGCAACAGGTTTGTCCTTGTCAACATTTCAACCAGAAAGAGAGAGGATTTATAGGGCTGCACCTCTTCCTAAGGGACTATTGATTGACAGTCAATGGTTTCTGGGGAGAAGGGTGTCACTCTCTTCAGTGGTATAATACTGTTTCCCATGCTTCATAACTAATTTTCCCCAATGCTCACACTAACTGCCCCAATTAAAGTCAGTGAGTGGGTCACATAAGCAAGAAAAGAGCAAAGTAGGAGCCTTGTTGGGAAGAGGGTTTCAGTGTGAAAGGGAGCAGGGATGTGAGAGGGGGTGTATGTAAAATGGTTAAAATTCATTATAAGCAAGTGTAAAATATTGAAAAAAATTTAAAAATATAATTAAAAATTCAACAAAAGTTCATTTGACTATGTCTAACTTGTATCATTTACTGCTTTAGGTATTAGGGTTTCAGCTTATATTTCAGTCAAAAGAGTAAACAAATAAAAGACATGGAAATAAGATGCAGAGGTGGATCCCAACAGTCAAGAACGAGTCTTTCAGGGGTGTCTTTTGAAATGAACTGTGAGTAACAAGCATCCAAGGGACGATCTGGGAAAAGGCAGGAACATAAAAGCTCAGGCCAGAGGGAGGTTAGAGAGGCTCAGAGGTTAGGAGACTGGCTACTCTTGGCTACTCTTGTTCTCAGCACCTACAGCAGGAAGTTAACAACCACCCACCTGCAGCTTCAGCTCTAGGGGATCTGAAGCCTAGGCACCTGCACTCACCAGCACATACTTACCCTCCAATCACCCACACCCTCCCCACACAGATACAAAATTAAAATTAAGTAAACATTTGTGAAAAAGCTAAAAGATGGCTGAAGTACCACAGCTAGTCTACTAGTGGGCTGAGAGGTAACTGAAGACATTAGAACATGGCAGATACAGTTTGTGTTTGCTATGCATATGTTTATACTGGTGTGTGTGGATATGTACACTCCTACGTCCACATGTGTAGAGTGTTCACCAGTCTATTTCTTATTATATAGTCAATGAAAGTTTGAAAACCTTTGAGGAATCTACTCTCATGAAAGAAAGCCTTAAGGGCAGGAGAGAGGGAGACCGGAGAAAAGAATGATAATCAGTACAGCTGGATTCACACTGAGGAAGAAAACAATATGGGACATCAGGCAGAGAATGTACATGATTCTTCTACACACAACATTTTAAATCTGGGCTGCCAGGTCTCTTCTTGTTTTGGGTTCATCATAAGAGACAACATGAGACAACATCTCCTCTGTCACTTTATAAGCTGCCACTAAGAAGTTGGCAGTTTGTTCTCTACGTGCATACTGCATCCATGGATCCCAGAGATCATGAATGGAAATCACCTGAAAAAGGAACACTGCCTCACCACTCGCCATTCATGGACTTGTTCTGCTCGTCAATCTCTCAACGATTCAGAAAATCGAGTATTTATATATAGCATCGACTTTGTATTTTGTAGTCAAAGTGATTTCCAAATGATTTAAAGTACAGAAGATGTATATGTAGGTTATATGCAAATAATTGCTTCGTTTTATGTAAGGGACTTTTACATAAGGCATCACTGGATGAGGCAACCTGAGATTCAGGTTTCTAGAGGGGACTTTTGGAAACAATCCACCTTGGATATGAAGGAACGACTATAAACTAATGTGATAGTAAAAATAAGGTCAAAACTAAGAACCTTAGTGTGAGAAATTATTATCTGAAATCATTTAAAAACTGAGAAAGAAAACCTAGTTCCTGCAGCTGTTGGGGAGAGCTCTCGCTCACTGTAGATACTCCTTTTCATAATGAACTTTTAGTTGGCTGTATGGAGTTTTGTAAAGCCCTTGGCTAGAAGCTCATGAGGAAATGGCATAAATAGCATCAAATAACCAAAATGTAGACAGAAAGAAAAGTCTGGTACTGTAGATGGCTCTCTCATTTCCCAAGAAGATTCCTCATAATCTTATCCCATCAGAACCCCTGTGTGTGAAAATAGAATGGTGTTCAGTAACGTTCCTTAGATCTATAAAATTCTGATTCTAATCAATGTCAGAATTATTTTAGACGTTGAAAGATTAACTTGGCGTCTTATCAGAATCTGTAAAAGGAGAAGTTATACGATAAGCAGTCAAGATAACAGCCTAAACCCTACGGTAAATGGCACACTGTTTAAGGGGGTTACAGGATATACCTGCAAGCTATCGGTGGGCGCTATCGTGGGCGCTCACGGGAACCGCACTTTGGAATCCCGTGTCCCTTTCATATTGACCTGCGAATGCTTCTAGATACTCCACAAACTTCCTGAAAACAAAGTTTCAACTTCAATTTAGGCGTAGCTAACAGCTGGACAAAGTCAAAGGAAAGCGAGTCGGCGACACAACTCACCTACAAGCTCTCCGATCATGAAAAGCAAGTAGAGGACGGCAGCGATGGTCAGCCTGGTCTTCACCTTCCTCTGCTTCAGCAACTCGCGCCGTTTGCTGCAGTTGTCACAGGGGTCCATCTTCAAACTCAGCTGACTGTTGGTCAAAGGTAAGTCCTGGTCCAATAAGGAGTCATCGTCGGCCTGGAGGGCCGGGTGCGCCCCGTTCACAGGCCTTTCCGGGGCTTCCGAGTCATCGTCGGCCACCACGACTCGAAGTTTATTAAAGCGCGAAAGCCCCTCGTCGCTCACCTCGTCCGAGAAGTCGAAGGCGCTGGTGTCATTTAAGAACAGCGGCGTGTCGTCTTTCCTCAGCAGGGATTTGAGGCGCTTCCACGCGCCGGGGCCGGCCATGGCAGCGGAGGGCGGCCGGCGACTCCGCCTTCACGGGCGCTCGGGCTCCTCAGGGCAGCGCGGCGCGTCCCTGCCCATCGTGAGGAGAACGAGACCCGCTACTGTCGCCGCGCCCGGCCGCGCGCCAGCTCTGGACCCGGCGGCGCTCGGCTACCTGCTGGCCGCCGCCGCCGCCGCCGCGCATCCCCGCTCGGGAGGCTCGCGCTGCTGCGACCCGGGCCAGGGACGGAGGCCGAGCCCAAGCCGCTGCACCCGCCCGCCCCGCGCCGCTCGGAGGCCGGCCGCGGGGTCTGACAGGCCCGGCCTCCTCCGGCCCCTGCGCGAGGCGGCGCGTGCGCCCGCGAGGCGCGAGGGGAGGGGTCGGCGCGGACGCGCAGGCCGCCGCTGGGGGGCGCGCGGAGGGGGCGTGGTCGCGCGTCGCCCTCCGGCCCCGCCCTCAAGGCCCCGCCTCTCGGGCTCTGCGGTCTCGTGCGCTCTGAGCCCCCGGGTGTCCGTCGGAAAGGTCCCTCCGGAGCTATGTGTCACTGCTCGGAATTCCCTCTACTGGAGATGGGTCTCGGGAATTTAAGGTCCGATGTTGGTTATGGATGATCCTTGGAAAATGTCCTTTAGTGCTGTTTTCTTATCAAGTGGGAATCCCGGTGGCTTTTCTTCTTGCCAGATTGGCAAAATTTGACTTAGCTTGGTCAAGAGTCTAGGACAAGACTGTGGTGGTCAGTAGTTCTATGGCTTGCTTTATATTTCCCGTTTCTCAGCAAATGTGTGTCTTCCTTCTGTGTTCACTGCTATG